>NC_139586.1:1354600-1824600 GCF_946808225.1 Silurus aristotelis
AACGTGTGTGTGTGTGTCAGTGTGCGAACGTGTGTGTGTGTGTCAGTGTGCGAACGTGTGTGTGTGTGTCAGTGTGCGAACGTGTGTGTGTGTGTCAGTGTGCGAACGTGTGTGTGTGTGTCAGTGTGCGAACGTGTGTGTGTGTGTCAGTGTGCGAACGTGTGTGTGTGTGTCAGTGTGCGAACGTGTGTGTGTGTGTCAGTGTGCGAACGTGTGTGTGTGTGTGTCAGTGTGCGAACGTGTGTGTGTGTGTGTCAGTGTGCGAACGTGTGTGTGTGTGTGTCAGTGTGCGAACGTGTGTGTGTGTGTGTCAGTGTGCGAACGTGTGTGTGTGTGTGTCAGTGTGCGAACGTGTGTGTGTGTGTCAGTGTGCGAACGTGTGTGTGTGTGTCAGTGTGCGAACGTGTGTGTGTGTGTCAGTGTGCGAACGTGTGTGTGTGTGTCAGTGTGCGAGCGTGTGTGTGTGTGTCAGTGTGCGAGCGTGTGTGTGTGTGTCAGTGTGCGAGCGTGTGTGTGTGTGTCAGTGTGCGAGCGTGTGTGTGTGTGTCAGTGTGCGAGCGTGTGTGTGTGTGTCAGTGTGCGAGCGTGTGTGTGTGTGTCAGTGTGCGAGCGTGTGTGTGTGTGTCAGTGTGCGAGCGTGTGTGTGTGTGTCAGTGTGCGAGCGTGTGTGTGTGTGTCAGTGTGCGAGCGTGTGTGTGTGTGTCAGTGTGCGAGCGTGTGTGTGTGTGTCAGTGTGCGAGCGTGTGTGTGTGTGTCAGTGTGCGAGCGTGTGTGTGTGTGTCAGTGTGCGAGCGTGTGTGTGTGTGTCAGTGTGCGAGCGTGTGTGTGTGTGTCAGTGTGCGAGCGTGTGTGTGTGTGTGTCAGTGTGCGAGCGTGTGTGTGTGTGTGTCAGTGTGCGAGCGTGTGTGTGTGTGTGTCAGTGTGCGAGCGTGTGTGTGTGTGTCAGTGTGCGAGCGTGTGTGTGTGTGTCAGTGTGCGAGCGTGTGTGTGTGTGTCAGTGTGCGAGCGTGTGTGTGTGTGTCAGTGTGCGAGCGTGTGTGTGTGTGTCAGTGTGCGAGCGTGTGTGTGTGTGTCAGTGTGCGAGCGTGTGTGTGTGTGTCAGTGTGCGAGCGTGTGTGTGTGTGTCAGTGTGCGAGCGTGTGTGTGTGTGTCAGTGTGCGAGCGTGTGTGTGTGTGTCAGTGTGCGAGCGTGTGTGTGTGTGTCAGTGTGCGAGCGTGTGTGTGTGTGTCAGTGTGCGAGCGTGTGTGTGTGTGTCAGTGTGCGAGCGTGTGTGTGTGTGTCAGTGTGCGAGCGTGTGTGTGTGTGTCAGTGTGCGAGCGTGTGTGTGTGTGTCAGTGTGCGAGCGTGTGTGTGTGTCAGTGTGCGAGCGTGTGTGTGTGTCAGTGTGCGAGCGTGTGTGTGTGTCAGTGTGCGAGCGTGTGTGTGTGTCAGTGTGCGAGCGTGTGTGTGTGTCAGTGTGCGAGCGTGTGTGTGTGTGTGTCAGTGTGCGAGCGTGTGTGTGTGTGTGTCAGTGTGCGAGCGTGTGTGTGTGTGTGTCAGTGTGCGAGCGTGTGTGTGTGTGTGTCAGTGTGCGAGCGTGTGTGTGTGTGTGTCAGTGTGCGAGCGTGTGTGTGTGTGTGTCAGTGTGCGAGCGTGTGTGTGTGTGTGTCAGTGTGCGAGCGTGTGTGTGTGTGTGTCAGTGTGCGAGCGTGTGTGTGTGTGCGAGCGTGTGTGTGTGTCAGCGTGTGTGCGAGCGTGTGTGTGTGTCAGCGTGTGTGCGAGCGTGTGTGTGTGTCAGCGTGTGTGCGAGCGTGTGTGTGTGTCAGCGTGTGTGCGAGCGTGTGTGTGTGTCAGCGTGTGTGCGAGCGTGTGTGTGTGTCAGCGTGTGTGCGAGCGTGTGTGTGTGTCAGCGTGTGTGCGAGCGTGTGTGTGTGTCAGCGTGTGTGCGAGCGTGTGTGTGTGTCAGCGTGTGTGCGAGCGTGTGTGTGCGAGCGTGTGTGTGCGAGCGTGTGTGCGAGCGTGCGTGTGTGTCAGTGTGCGAGCGTGCGTGTGTGTGTCGGTGTGTGTGTATCAGTGTGTGAGAGTGTATAGTTGTGTGTTTGTGTGTAGTGTATGGTTGAGTTAGAGTGTATGGGGAAAATAGTTTGTGTATGGGGTGTGTGTATGGGGTGTGTGTATGGGGTGTGTGTATGGGGTGTGTGTATGGGGTGTGTGTATGGGGTGTGTGTGTGTGAGAATGTGAATGAAGATGAACAGCAGTAGATGTGTAGGAACTGATTTTCTCTCTCTGATGTGTTTTCAGGGTTAGAATGGACCGACTGCTGAGGCTTGGGGGTGGGATGCCTGGACTGGGGCAGGTACAGTACTCATGTCTGTCTGTCTGTCTGTCTGTCTGTCTGTCTGTCTGTCTGTCTGTCTGTCTGTCTGTCTGTCTGTCTGTCTGTCTGTCTGTCTGTCTGTCTGTCTGTCTATCTATCTATCTATCTATCTATCTATCTATCTATCTATCTATCTATCTATCTATCTATCTATCTATCTATCTATCTATTGTTTATCTTTTATTAATCTCTCTCTCTCTCTCTCTCGCTCTCTCTCGCTCTCTCTCGCTCTCTCTCTCTCTCGCTCTCTCTCGCTCTCTCTCGCTCTCTCTCGCTCTCTCTCGCTCTCTCTCTCTCTCTCTCTCTCTCTCTCTCTCTCTCTCTCTCTCTCTCTTTGCTGTCTGTGTCTGTATATGATTGATTCGGTATAGCCCAGGTTCTGGATAATTTTCTGGAGACACTAAATTAAAAATGATTTTAATTGAGATGTATAGATACGTTCACATGGCAGAAAAGCGTGTGCCAGATGTCGATCTTTTCGTTCACGTTGGTGCACGGCTGACGTTAAACAGATACGGCGAACGAATTTCGCAGAACTTTTTTTTTTTATTTATTTATTTTTTTTTTTATTTTAATCGCAGAAGCAGCGCGTCATAATTGAAGTGTCTGATCCATATTAGTCAGTGTGAATTCTGTAATTAAACACCTTATTTGCCACAGTAGCAGTTATGGAGCGCATATTCCCATATTTGACTCGACGTAAGACGTGCTATGTATCTAATTGTGCGCAGGACCCAGAAAAGGCGCTTTTAGTGTTCTGCAAGTGTTAGACCTATATATAATGTAATGCAGAGGTTTTTTTTATGGCTTGTTAAGAACAAACGTATGACTGCACTTGAGAAAAGAAGAGTGTTGTTTTTTTTTGTTTTGTTTTTTGTTAAATTAGTAACGGATTGATTCCTGGCACCGTCTCATCCCTTCTTTAACTCATTATTAAAGCGAAAATACTTGTGTGTGTGTGTATATATATAAAAGATTGAAATCACAACTTTATGATGGCCATATTCCGAAAATCTCACCTTGAACACACTTGCTGAGGCTTTGGTTTCTTTTCATGTAATATTTTCACAAAAATAGCGTATTCACTGGTTATACTCACTGTATGAACACAACCTCTCTGATTATAATCTATTATCGCGATATATCGCTATCGAAGTCGTATCACTCCGCCTGCGCTCGAATCCGAGTTACATGCCGTAATCTAGATCGCTAATTATTTCAAGTTGCACTCGTTCTTTCTTTCTTTCCGTCCCTTTCCCTTTCTTGTTCTCTCGCTCGTTCTCTTTTTAAGGCCTGCGGTGAGGTTGTGCTCAGTTGGGGAGGGTGAAATCTCCAAACTCGCTCCAACTCTGCCAATTAACACCTCCAGTAACAGGCTGCCTCCCTCAGATTCACACCGCTCCCAGCCAGCCAGCCAGGGAGGGAGGGAGGGGGAAGAGGAAGGAAGGGAGGAGAGGAGGGGAGACTGACAGCTACTTGTGTTTCCCCCACCGACTCTACCCTTTATCCACTTTGATTTCTCTGTACACAATATGAGCGTAGGATTTTAATTGTTATTGTTTGTTTTTTTTTCCCCAGAATTTTGGGTGTCCCCCTACACCAGTTTTTCTTTTTATCCTTAATCCTGTTCTCGAAACCCCCCAGAAGTCACGACTGGCTGTTCGATTTTTTCCCCCTCTTTTCGAATTCACACATGTCCATATGGCCTTGCTCGCGCGTCATACGGAGCCAGGCCCGAGCGTGCCTCCCAGCCCCTGTAATTGTCTCCTAGAGGGTCCGCGGTTAATAGTATGCCTCACATAATCTTCCGTCTTACCGGCATATGTCTCAAGGATCCCTCTCTCTTTCTCTCTTTCTATTTTTCTTCGGTTCCCTCTCTTCAATCACACTTTCGCTAAGTGTATGCGGCTCCTAAACCCCACCTTTATTTTTTCCCTTCCCGAAAATGAATTTTGATTAGCCCCTGCTGACAGACAACACCTCTCCAGGGTGTGAACGTTCACCACACCTGCTGTGTTCTCTTTATAAATCTCCCCGCTATTCCGTCTGTGGCGCACCGAAACCCCTCCGCCCCTCCCCTCCACCTCCCTTTCCCCCCCCTAACACACCCCACCTCACCCGGGTCCGATCTCCTCCGCTCATCCTCCGTCGTTAAAAACTTGTCGCTTACAGCAGAGTTTTGCAAAAGCAAATAAAAACAAACGAAAGGTGAAAGGCCTCGAAAAGGCTGTAACTGATACGACTGTTCCAGACGTCACATCTGGATGTGCCGGTCACACTCGCTTTCACAAGTCGTTAGCAGGTGTTTTAAGGGGCCTCGTTAGTGAAAGGCTAGCGGGATAATTAATAGCCCCGATTTCTTGCTGCTCGGGTTGGGGACACGATCCGTAAAATTTTTTTTTTTTCTTTTAATCATCAGTGTTAAACATGTTTTCTTGGTGAGAAACCGCAGATTTCTGGAGTGTTCAAGTGTTGCCTAACCTGAGACACCAAGGCTGAAACCTGCTGATTCGGAGGGTAACAAAGCGACGTATTTTTTGGCCCTGTTTAGCCACAGTCTTGGCTGGCAGTGCGTAGACCGCGTGAGGCGTGGCACCGAGGCAGACGTCCAACTCGTGGCGCTTTTTTGAAAAGGACTATCAAGGATCAGCGATCCATCCGCCCGTTTATCCGCCCGTTCACCCATGCACCGCCCCGGAGATTTTCTGATCTCCTTAATCTCTGTAATCCCCGCAAGTGACCTTTGCTGTTGTGTTGTGTATGATGCAGGGTCCCCCTACAGACGCCCCCGCTGTGGACACAGCTGAACAGGTGTACATCTCCTCTCTAGCTCTGCTTAAGGTAATTATACACTCTCTCACACACACAAGTTCTCATCCATATCTCGATTTGTCTCGCTGTAAAATGTTTTACGGAAATGTTTGCCGTGCGCTCGGCCACACTGGTGCGGATTTGTTGGGCGGGGCTGTATTTCCATCATCACCATGACGAGTGTTATCATTGGTGGACCTTGTTGCCATGGTTACATAAGAAAATGTAGCAAATCATAGACATAGGGGATAGCAGTAAAGTATCATGGCTACTTTTGTAGATCTCGCGCACCATTTTCCAGCATGGACAAGTTTAGAATGTCTCAACACGAGCTTTGGAAAGACTCAAAGATAAAAGCTCTGCCGCATCATAAAGCAAGGGCCAATTCCCACTCGCATATCTATCAGCAAATTCATGCCAATAAACGAAGTTTCAAAACAAAACTAATGAAGATGATAAATGCAGGGTTTCAAAAAAAGACTCAAATTGAAGGAATTTTAGGTCTTAACGAGTTTTACATTTGCTGTTGTAGGTCTTGTAAACAGGTCCTAGTTTCCTGATGTTTATATCTCGACCTCTGATTCTTACTGAACTTGCTCTGGCAGCACTTTTGTTTTAGTTTCCATGGTGTTGTAGCTCATTCTGTCGCTGGTCCAATATAATTCGCTGCATTACAAATACAAATAAGACCAACATGCAACAGCCAATCGGCTTTCTGTAATCAGCATAAATCTCTCTGGGATTGTACCACAGATGTAAAACGGAAGACTTGGCTTGAAAAAAAATGAATGTAGGCTAAGAATGCACACACGGGTGGATTTTTCCTCATTTTCAAGCTTTTCACCTGAAACATTCCCCGAACAGTTCAGTCATTCCTGTTTTCCGGTGCAGATGTTGAAGCACGGGCGCGCGGGTGTGCCGATGGAGGTCATGGGCCTGATGCTGGGCGAGTTCGTGGACGACTACACGGTGCGCGTGATCGACGTGTTTGCCATGCCACAGTCGGGCACGGTGAGTCTCTCTCCAAAACGTTCACACTCACCCACATACTCGCACCATGGCACTCCCCACTAGCTCCGAGCTCCGAGTGAAGTTAAGGGTGTGAAACATTTGTTGTAAATATTAGTTATTTGTTGCTGAAGACAGGTTTGTCACATAGCAGGGTTCCCTAACATTTAAAAAAGAAATCACACTTTTAACCTGAAATAAAGCGTTTTGGGTTTTTTATTTATTTATATAACCACATTTTATTATTGTGGTCATTTGCCTTTTATTATAAAACCTGTTCTTGGGAAGTTCTCCTGTTTTGCAAGCGCATATGTGCTTAAAAGGGAGCTGAATAATGTGGACTAGAACGATTTGGACACCCGAAATTCTCACCCATATGTTCCCCAAATTGTTTGAATTTTGGCAGCCCGCATCAGCTGTATGTTCAAAAATGAAGCTTTGAGAGAAAAGACGACGATGGCTGCCGTGAAATATGCAGCGGAGCCCGGATTTTATTTGAGGCTTCTTCGCCGTGGCACGATGAGTCTTGAGTCTGTGCAGGACACTACCAAGCCGTTCAGGAGCGAAACGTACCGTCCAGTGTCAGAAAGCTCCGTCTCAGTCGCAGCTCATTCTGCTCGTTCCTCCAACACGATACTGAACCAAAACATACGGATGATTATACAGCATTTTGTATTTGGAGAATTCCGAAGCACCAAATGAGCTCCGATTTGAATCAAAGAGTTGGAAGCATGCAGTTTAGATAAGGCACCCTGGCAGAGCTGGAGATGTTTTGATCATGAAGGGTGGAGCAGACTATCTGTAGACAGGTCTCAGAGTCTCAATAAAACAAAGTCAGATAAATGTTTTGTATTATATGGAATTAACAAAGGTAAAGGTGCTTTATACTTGTCACATGTACATCACAGCATGTGCACATAGCGCCCCTAGAGGACAGAGGGTTAAGAGCCTTGTTTAAGGGCCCAAGAGTGGCAGCTTGGGAATCCTGGGGTTTAAACCCCCAACCTTCTGATCAATAACCAGAGCGTTAACCGCTGAGCTACTGAAGTTATTTAAGAAATAATTATGGGTTCTTTTATGGAGGGAAACCAACAAATTTGTTTGTGTGTGGAGTAACAAATTCCATGCAAGCAAGAAAAATGTAAATGTACTGTTCAATAAAACTATCAAGAAGTTCAATATAACCAGAGAATGTGCACACACACACACAAGACACGCGCACACACACACACACACACACAAGACACGCACACACAGAGTATGAAGGATGGTTATAGAGGCAAAAATGTCTCCAAGGATCACAGTTGGAGATTTGCAGGAGATGGTAGCGTTTTTCGGGTCACCGAGTCTCCAAAGCTGTAATTAGACGCCACCTTCGTGCCAACAAACTATTCGGAAGGTGCCAGAAGAGAGTCTTTTCTTTAAATCTTAACTACAAGCGTACACTACGTGCCTGGAGCTGGTGAGCCGCTGTAGGAACACGAAGAAACATCTCAGGTCTTTAAACACCATTGAAAACCTTTTGTGTGAGATAAAGAGCAGACTAAAGAGGTTATGGAGGAATTCTCTATAAACTCCCATATTTGTGGTTCAGTTTTTTTGTATTTTTTATTATTCAAACCGATTTGCCGCAGTTGCGGTGTTGATTCACGTTTAAGGCGAAGAGCGAAATGATTAAAAATTAAAACCTTTACCGTGTCAGTAATTCAGTGATTTTGATCATGTTGGTAGGGTGTGAGTGTGGAAGCTGTGGATCCCGTTTTCCAAGCGAAGATGTTGGACATGTTGAAGCAGACCGGAAGGTAAGACTCATCAATCAATCCAAAATATTTTTTTAAAGAATGAACCGATCTCCTCACTCATGGGTCGGTCGTGTGTGTTGCAGGCCAGAGATGGTGGTTGGCTGGTACCACAGTCACCCTGGTTTTGGATGCTGGCTGTCAGGTGTAGATATTAACACGCAGCAGAGCTTCGAGGCGTTATCCGAGAGGGCCGTGGCCGTGGTGGTCGACCCCATTCAGAGCGTCAAGGGAAAGGTATCTGCCTAACATACGACGAATGTTTGTTTACCTACACGGACACGCCGATTAACACGCGCACTAAATAAGATTTTTTTTATTTATCTTTTTATCATATTTAGTAGTATTATTACACTGTCCTATCAGGATCTCTGCTCATTTCACTCATTCGTTCTGTTCTCCTGACATTCATCTATGTCTTCATCTGCCCCACCACCCCCCCACCTCATTTAATTTACTCTTACATGTACTAGTACATTCTGACTCACTCATGGGTCGGGTGTGTGTGTGTGTGTGTGTGTGTGTGTGTGTGAGAGCAAGAGAGATTTCCTGGCTGCAGGATGCAGTTCTATTAGCACCTTCTTTGAGCTGTATGAGGAAGTGTGAAGCAAATCTCTTCCTCTATTCGGTGCATGTAGGGGGTCCTTGGGATAAAAAATGGGGAATTCTGGAAGGTTGGTGAGATTGGATTGGGACAAGAAGAAAGGAGATGCTCGCTGTAATCTTTCTTTTTGCAAAACCCGTGTGGTGGTGGTTTCTTTTTCTTTTCATTTTTACTTTTCATTTTTTTTTTTTTTTTTTTTTGCAATGGGGATTGAATATTTTCGATACTGAACAGTGTCCAATCATTTGTTGGACTGGTTTATTAATTCACATTAAGATTTTTTAGCTCTTTGTGTTAACCAGCCATGGCATTTCGCATCATAAGGAGGGGATTTTGAGAATTCGTCGTCTTGCCAGTGTTAGCAAACGGCGCTCTCATCAAATCTTTTGCTAAACAAATTCAAACGCTATATCAATCTGAATTACACGCGCTCTCGCGATCGAAAGCGGGCCATGCCCTCGTTTTGTCCCATGTTAAACTCTTAAATACGTATGCCTTCACACCACCTGCGCCGGAGATGCATTGGTCGGGAGCGGTGCTGTGGGAACGAGGTGTGCTAATGGCGTTATTGTAGAACAATACCAGCATTCGGGCTTCCAGCTGGAGGGCTCGCTGTATACACCGCCGAGAATTCAGCCTCTCGTGTAGCCTAGAACAGGAGGCTCAACACGACAGCTCAGCGACAGCATGGCAGCCGTGGCAGGCCAAAATGCTGAATCCTCCCGCTCTATTTAAAATCATCAGGCTCACGAGGAGAGAGAGCGATAAAGAACAACTCTGCTGGTTTCTCGCAGAACTTCGCTAACGAGTCTCTTGGGCCAGGAGGTGCGGCTTTGTGCTCGCGTATCCAGTAACAGCCCTTTTTTTTTTTTAAGTGCATGTCGTCTGCTGTTCCGGCTGGCTGTGAGAGCATTTTAAATGCTGTTTATTTCAAAGACGACATCTTTCTGCTTACCAGTTAAAGTTCTAGGCAGGAATTGACCAAATCAGTGCCAGCTGTGTGTTTAATAACATACAGCAATAGAAACATAAAAACAGTGGGTGTGGTCTGGGAGGCGGGGTTTGGAGTATTTACGTTTTTTTTACTATTTGAAACGTTTGAATGGAAAACACCACTTGTAATGATGTAGCCACAAAGACACTAAACAAGTTCGACGGTGAGACGAAGCTACATTAAACGCTTCCTTTCACGACTCTGCGTTCACAAAAATGTCTTTACTGAATAGAGTAGTGTTTTTTACTAAGATCAAGGTTGGAGCTTGTCTAAAACCGATTAAACAACTGATTTTAAAATGTATACAGGGATTAAAAAAAAACAAGCAAAACACACTCTTTAATGTTCTTCTTTATTTTTTTATATATATATTTTTATAATACTGAATCGTGTAAATGTGAATGTTAGTAAACATTGAGGTGCATTCAAACTTAAACAAAAAGTAACACTCCAAGTAAACAAAAACAGTTGAATAAAAAGTTATAGGTCATAAAAACAGCACACGGTTTAAACAGTTCGCCTCTAGAGGCCGCCCTCGTACTGTATACCGCGACCCGGAAAAACTATCGGAAATGATTTCTGCAGAGAGTTTCAGCAATCAAATAATCGGCAAAACCAAAAAATCGGTCGAAATCCGTAGCTGAATATAGTAAATAGGTCATGAGGTGGATCTTGGACGGTTGCAGAGCAAATGCAAAGCTTCAAATTGGCAGGGGAAAAAAAAATATATTTGCTAAATATAAGTATTTGTTTCAACAGCACTTCAACCTTTATCCTTAATTTGGTGGGATATCTGTTGGAAGAGCAACGTTCCTGATCCTTCAGTCCAGTTGAAGAAAAATGTCATCTATAGTTTTCTACACTTGTGTGGTGGATTAAATTGTCATTTGTAAAAAAATATTTAATTTGAGCAAAATTTCTAGTTGAATAGAGATCAAATAAATGACCATGTTCTTTTTTTAATTGTAGATTTGAGCGTTTTGTTCTGTTCGTCAGTGCACTCATTTCTTAATAGACCTGTGTGTGTGTGTGTGTGTGTGTGTGTGTGTGTGTGTGTGTGTGTTCAGCTGGCACAGTTACAGTTTCTATCTCTCCAGATAAACAGTGTCAGCATGTGACCAGGTAACCATGTAACTCTATTCCCTGTCACAGTAGGCAGTTTCACCTGAGCAAATTGCACCTGTGGAACAAGTGTGTGTGTGTGTGCGTGTGTGTGTGTTGGCTCTGGTGCATAGCTGTGGAGTTTGGAGAGCTCGGTTGAGGATTCTCGATCAGATGATTACGTTTCTGCCTCTCCTCTGGGTTTTATACACAAATAATGACCTGCGATGGTTCTGAGTCTTGTAAATATTGTTGCGTAGCCTAACAGTTCCTTTGTCTCTCTCTCCCCCCCCACCCCCCCTCCTTCAGGTGGTGATTGATGCCTTCCGTCTGATCAACGCTAACATGATGGTCTTGGGGCATGAGCCCCGGCAGACAACCTCTAACCTGGGACACCTCAACAAGCCCTCGATTCAGGCACGTGCACTTGTATTCAGAAAACTAAAACGCTAAAATGCACTGTATGGCCAAAAGTTTGTGGACACCCATCCGTAATGTGCTATTTTTGATTTCATTCCACATTTAGTTCCTGTTTGCTCTTATAATAACCTCCATTAGTAAAATCGGGTATGGATGTAGTTAAGGAGGCCTGGGGTGCACACAGCATTTACATTAATGCCAAAGATGTCCAAAAGGGTTTGAGCTTCATTGCATGAGATCTTCCATTCTAACCCGTGTAAAGCATATCCTCATGAAGCTGGCTTTGTGCACACATGCAGTGTCATGCTAGAACAGATTTGGTCTCCTAGTGCGAATGAACGGACAATTTCATGTCGCTGCAGCCACGACTGTGTGCCTCCAACTTTGTAGAACCACATATGGCTGGAAAGGTCGGGTGTCCAAATACTTCTGTCCACAGTGTGCAGATTAATGATATCTTTAAATATATTGTATTTTAAAAGCAGAATTTGTGAAAACCTGATTAACATGCTGATTTTTCTCCTGATTGTTATATTGTGCTCAATAATTAATTCATAATTATTCCTTTTTCTTTTCCTTTTCAGGCCTTAATTCATGGCCTGAACAGACATTACTACTCCATCACCATCAACTACAGGAAGAACGAGCTGGAACAAAAGGTTTCTTTTTTTTTTAACTACATTGCGACAAATTTGCCAGAAAGGTCACGAGCTTCTCTGACACTCATGTCTTCCTCCAGATGCTGTTGAACCTGCACAAGAAGAGCTGGATGGAAGGTCTGACCCTACAGGACTACAGCGAACACTGCAAGCTTAACGAGACCATTGTGAAAGAGATGCTCGAGCTGGCCAAAAATTACAACAAGGTAAAGGAGAAAGAGAAGAATTTAGCCATTATGATTCAGTCTTTTTCGAAGCAATTCAAACTCTGTCCTACTTTCAGCTCTCTAGTCTACAGGGCACTGAGCGTGTGACGGAAAGTGTTTTTCCATAACTGCACTGGTATTCCACTCAGAAAGGTCATATGAAGGAATCATCCAAAAACATATCCAAAGAAAATACTAGAAAACTTACGGAACATTAAACAGAGTGGTTAAACTCCATGTAACCTCTGAACTCTGCTATAGTGAATACTCTAAAATGCTGAAGCATCTCATTATACACACCTTGATCTTGCCATGGAACAGACAGAGAGAGACAGACAGAGAGAGACAGACAGAGAGAGACAGACAGAGAGAGACAGACAGAGAGAGACAGACAGAGAGAGACAGACAGAGAGAGACAGACAGAGAGAGACAGACAGAGAGAGACAGACAGAGAGAGAGAGAGAACGAGAGAGAGAGAGAACGAGAGAGAGAGACAGAGAGAGAGAGACAGAGAGAGAGAGACAGAGAGAGAGAGAGAGATGTGTATCAGTATACAGGCTGAGAGGCATTTCCACGTTGTACATTAATAAAAACTTGAGCAATTGCGTTTTTATTTTTTATTATAATGCTATAAATTATATGGACAAAAGTTCACCTTTTTAACCACACGTGTTTTTTTCCCAAATCGTATCGGATGCAGTAGCATAGAATTTTTCCTTCGCTTGCACTAGAAGACCCAAACCTGCTCCAGCATGACAGTGCTCCTGTAAACAAAGCCAGCTCCATGAAGATCTGCTTTTACATGGTCGGAGTGGAAGATCTCCAACTGTAAAGCTCTCAACCCTACTGGGATGAATGTAAACACTAAAAGCACCCCCGGTTCTCCTCACCTCACCTACATCAGTACCTAAATGAGCACAAATCTCTACAAATATGGTGGAACATCTTTCAAGAGCAGTGGAGGTTATTATAACAGTAATTGTGGATGGACGCATGGATGAAACCTACACTTGAGCAATAAAAGTGCGGATGTTGGCGAGTGCTGTTACACAACAGTTCTATAAAGAAGAAATTGATACAGAATTGGTGACAAATTGAGTTCGAGAGAGCCACGATTGCTCTAGAGCAAATTAATATAGTCATTATAAAAATCTACATTTTCTGTTCCCTTCGTCATCACATTAATTCTCCTATTTGTGTGGGGTTTTTTTTTATTTTATTTTTTAGGCCGTCGAAGAGGAAGACAAAATGACTCCCGAGCAGCTGGCCATCAAGAATGTTGGCAAACAGGTTAAAACACTTTTCCGTTCATCATCATTTCAGTCTCTCCTCCAGTTCGCTGTATATCACTGTATAATCTCACATGTGCTTCCACCCAACACTTTTGCGCCTTTTCCAAAACGATTCTCTATCAATTAAACTGCGTTCCTGAAGGAATTTTATTTTACAATTTAAAGGTCTGATATCCCTCTGATTCTCCCTTCGTTTTTTTTTTTCCTCCTCTAAATTTTTATTTACATCAGGATCCCAAACGGCATTTGGAAGAACACGTGGACGTACTGATGACGTCCAATATCGTGCAGTGCCTCGCCGCCATGCTGGATACCGTCGTGTTCCAGTAAAGTCATTTGTGCATAAACGTTAATATTCGTTGTCTGTTGTGTCTTTTTAAGAAATAAACCTATACAAAATCCAGCATTTGGAAGTGTGTGTGTGTGTGTGTGTGTGTGTGTGTGTGTGTGTGTGTGTGTGTGTGTGTGTGTGTGTGTGTGTGTGTGTGTGTGTGTGTGTGTGTGTGTGTGTGTGTGTGTGTGTGTGTGTGTACGTACGTACGTATGTGTAGGGTTGGCAAATCATTTCCAGTTTCCAATTTCTTATAGAACCTATAATTGTTAGATACATTAAATATATATATAAAATATTCTTTTATAAATTCAACCTGCTGTAAAATGTTTAAGTATATTTTGTTTTAGTCGAGATAAGTGAAATTAGATTTAGTCTTCTGTGATCTGTACACAGGATTTTAATTTGGTGGCCTCTGGTCTCAATTTGGTGTTTTGGATTATCTGCGATAAAATTTTTAAATTAGGACTAAATCCCTTACTTTAAAGTTTTTGATATATTGATATACTCTTTATATTCACACACACGCACACACACGCATGCACATATGCAGTATGTTAAGATATTAATCGAAACAAATTGAGGCATGTGGTGTAAATGTAAATTTTTATCCCACGTGCTACCAAAAGAGGGACTTTAAAATAAATATATTTTTAAAGTAAAAAAAGAAAAGAACTCATGCACATAATTATATATGCAAGTTGTTGAAATTGGAGAAAACTAATGTCAGCGCGACGCTTTTGCACACTTTCCCAATTAGGGCGCACGGATCGACGTCAGTTTGCTATAATAAGTCGAGGCGCGCGCGGTACAGCCGGTTTAGCGCACAGAGGCGCGCGCTTTTTTAATCACGGAAAAGAGGAGGTGGGGAGGGGGGTTTAGAAAAGAAAAAAAAAGACACAAAACTTTTGGCTCGCTTCAAAGCAGCCTGAGTGTATCAGCGTGATGCACCTGCAGCACTGCACTTCGCCATCGGCCCGGAATGCGGCCAGCGACTTTCCCGACGACTTGCTCTCCGAGCACCACCCCGCGCCATCCTCCGGCGCCGCCCCAGGGAACCACCCGGCTCGAACAAAACTCCCCGCCGAGCTGACCGGCGACGAAGACGCAAGAAGCGACCTCGCGCCAGCGCGCGACACCGCCACTGGGTCCGACGCGCAGCGCACGTTGGATGGGAGCCACGCGGAAAAGCGACACGCGCCCGAGCCGAGCCGAGCGCGCATCACCCCCGCCGCCACGCTCTCCACCACGTCCACCGCGACCATGTTCTCGTACGCGACGCAGCACGGACACGCGCTGCCTCCTTTCTCCATAACCAATCCTGGGCACTTTGTGACGCATCACACAGTCGTTCAAAACGGGGCGTACGACGGGGTGCTGTCCGGTGCGCCTCGACAGAACTACCCGAACACCGGCTATCCGTACGCACAGGCTTACAGTCAGGCTTACCAGAGCGGCGCGCTGTACCCGCTCTCCCCGGCACATCCGGGACTCATCGCCGCCAAAGCGCAAGTTTACCTCTGTAACCGCGCGCTCTGGCTAAAATTTCACCGGCACCAGACCGAGATGATCATCACCAAACAAGGGCGGTAAGGCCGGCACGTTATTTATTATTATTATTATTATTATTATTATTATTATTATTATTATTATTATTATTATTATACTGTTCTGCATTTTCCTGCAGACGCATGTTTCCGTTCCTGAGCTTCAACATTTCTGGACTTGACCCGACTGCTCATTATAATATTTTTGTGGACGTGATTCTGGCGGATCCGAACCACTGGCGGTTTCAGGGAGGAAAGTGGGTCCCGTGCGGAAAAGCGGACACGAATGTAACAGGTGAAGAAATTCTCCAATAAGCGCATTTCACAGATTGATTTTTTTTTTATTTATTATACGATAATAATTATTTCTAATTTCCGTTGTGAATAAACTGAATTGAAATATAAAAATGATGATTTCTATAATATATTTCTTTGTCTATGTATTTTGTAGGAAACAGAGTGTACATGCACCCGGACTCTCCGAACACTGGAGCGCACTGGATGCGTCAGGAGATTTCATTTGGCAAACTGAAGTTAACAAACAACAAAGGCGCGTCAAACAACAGTGGTCAGGTGAATTTTGCAAAGAAAAAAAAAATTGATATCATTTATCTTATAAAACCTTTAATCGAAATTCGTCTAGAAAGTGTTTATTTTAAATCTTCATGCATGCATTAATGCGTCATTTTTTTGGTCTGCTGAAGACACAAAAGAAGACCCTGTTTTTGGCGCGCGTGTTAGTGGTTTCCAGCCTCTGGCACCATGTCAGGTTTCTTGAGGAACATGCATGATGTTGACATGACATGCATGGTTTATTAACACTTCTATTCTTTTTTTTTTTTTGTTCTTTTTGAAATGGCTGGCTAAGATGGTCGTCCTCCAGTCGCTCCATAAGTACCAGCCCCGAGTGCACTTGGTCGAAGTGAATGAAGACGGAACCGAGGACTCGAACCGGACAGACCGGGTTCACACCTTCACCTTCCCGGAGACGCAGTTCATAGCGGTCACTGCGTACCAGAACACGGATGTAAGGAAACACACACACACACACACACACACACACACACACACACACACACACACACACACACACACACACACACACACACACACACACACACACACCGGCACATGTGACTTCTTACATGCTTATAAGATTGTTGTTTGTTTATTTTATTTTTTTGTAGATCACTCAATTGAAAATCGACCATAATCCGTTCGCTAAAGGATTCCGGGATAATTATGACACGTGAGTAATCTGATCTTTATTACAGCATCAGCGTGACGTGATAATATATATATATATTTTTTAAATAATCCCATTTCATTAACAAAACCGGTGTAATCTGAACACATGATCCACATGATTTTCAGTGGGGATTTTTTTCTTCTTTCAGATTACACCGAATTAGTTGAATCCGAATAGCAGTTCAAATCAGGCAAACATCATTTGTAGTTTCAGCATGGTGTAAATCTAATCGGAGTGAATCAATAAAATAAAAAAATGCCAAAATGATATATATATATATATATATGCATGTCGATAATTGTTTTATTTTATTTTTATTTTTTGCGTCATTGTACACAATAAATTTCTATTATTTAAATGTTTGTGCATCATCTCATAGATTTTAGAAATATAAACTCAAATATTATATTAGATTTGTTTTCCTCCCCCAAGTTTCATTTAAATAATTTTTAGTGTTTGTCATTTGTTTGATTCTCTTTCTCTCTTTTACGCACACACACACACACACACACACACACACACACACACACACACACACACACACACACACACCCACACACACACACCCACACACACACCCACACACACACACACACACACACACACACACACACACACACACACACACACACACACACACACACATATGCATTTATATATAAATAATTATTGAAAGTTATAAGTTTGAATACAAAAAACGGGTGTGTGTATGTGTGTGTGTGCGCGCGCGCAGGATCTACACGGCCTGTGACAGTGACCGCTTGAGCCCGTCCGCTGCAGACTCCCAGCGCGCGCAGCTGGTCTCCTCCCGGTACGCGGCGGCGAGCGCGCTCCTTCACGACCAGTTCGTCGGCCACTACTCGGGTCCCGGAGGGAGCATGGAGCGCGCGCTCCCGTTCCCCAACAGCCTGGCATGCTCGGATCAGACCGAGGACAGATGGTTCAATGGCAGATTAGATTTCCCCGCCTCGACTTACGATGCAGCCGATCTGACCGGCAGTCTGCCCTCGTTGCTTCCGTACCCCAACGCCGCAGGGGTCAAAGGCCCGGCGCTGTCCGCTGCCCCGTCCTCTGGCCGCGCGCTCAGCGCTTACTGCGCCACGCAGGCCGGCTGGGAGTCGCGCGCTGCCGGGGGTCTGCCGAGCTGGATCACAGAGAGCAGCTTTGAGCGCTCGTACCTGTCCGAAGACGGGAGCGCGGAGAAGGACAACGCCGCGCCGGAGGTGTCCGACTCGAGCAAAGACAAGGACGTGACGGATTTGGGCTGGACAGAAACCCCGTCGTCGGTCAAGTCGGTGGATTCGGGCGACTCGGGGATTTTTGAGCAGGCCAAAAGGAAAAGGATGTCACCACCGGTTCCAGAGGAGCATTCACCGCTCAAACCGGAGCTCCTCACCGCGGCGCAGGACGGAGCCCGGAATATGAACTACTTCACTTTTTATTCTCCGAGTTAAACAGAGACCACGTGGGACGTGAGACCAATTCATAGACTGATATTTATTTATTTGTTTGTTAGGGAAGGTGGTGGATGTCGGAGGAAATGATCCTGATCTGATCCAGCACATGAAGCCATTTGATCTCAATAACCCTTATTGAGCTTCTGAAGCCATAACACACACACACACACACACACACACACACACACACACACACACACACACACACACACACACACACACACACACACACACAAAGGACAAAACACATTACACCACGTGAACGCTCGTAGCCTTTGTGTCATATAATGAACAAAAAAACGCATATTAATAACATGCGGTTGAAAGAAAAATCAGTGTTTCAGTGTAAATTCAATTCTGATTGAATGTAATCAGTGTCTATAGTGTAGACGGAGTAGTTTCATGGTAATTAATCTCAACTTCCCTGGATAAAAAATGAATACATAAATTAATATATATATATATATATATATATATATATATATATATATATATATATATATATATATATATATATATATATATATATAGATATACAGTATATAGTCTACTTTATCCTATTCGATTAGTCATAATAATTGTAGTTAATAGACGTCAATTAATTTAAACTTATCCAGTCAATTGTGGATGCCAAGTATTTTAATTGTTCATTTACCCCCCAAAAATACAAATTGTGCAGGAACAAATGAGCCTAATGTGTAGTAGGTGATAGGAAATCCTCCCCTTCAATGGCGTAGAAGAAAAAAAAAATCCAGATGAGTATTAAAGTGGGTCATTATTGAATTGTGAATCTCTGAGTGTGCTTTAAACGTGAATTAAAAACCGAATTGGGTTTTTTTTGTCGATTCGACTTTTTAAGTCTTTTTTTTTTTTTTCAATGCACGAAATCACAAGAACAACAGTGCCACCTAGCGGCGGGTTCACACACTGCGGTTGTGAGGAAAATAAACCACATGGTCCAACTATTTAAATGCAGATTTACCCAGTTTCAAGTTTTAGTTTTAATGATCTCAATTTTTCTTTTGTATAATTCGACTGCAGAGGTTGAAGCTACTATAAAAACTATGATGCATAATAACACACCAGATATGATCCTATGTAGTGCTATAAAAACAGTCATGCAGCAGGCAGTACCACACTTATTCATCTCTTATGCTATACAGCAATAGTAGTTTTTATTTTAAAATTCTGGCAATCGGAAAAAGGTTTATTGAATCAATTTTAATAAGGTTTATTGAATAGTTAATTAATTCGGACCTCCAAGGCGCATTACACTACACTACTTGGCCAAAGGTATGTGGACACATGACCACATCTCTGAATGCATTGCAAACCTTCACTATTTTGGGGTGGATTTTACTAGATTTTAAACCATGATTGTAGGAATTTGTGATCATTCATAGTCCCATTACTGAGATCAAGCACTGATGTTAGATGGGGAAGTCTGGAATGCTCGTTCTCTTTAAACTTGGCCAACTAGGTCTACATGTGTCATCAAGATGAGACAGATTTGATGTTTCAAAGAAGGGAAAACTAAAAATTATAGCATATATTATATACTGAGATCAGGCAGTGATGTTATATGTGGAGGTCTGGGGTTCTCTCGATTTCTTTCCACTTTAACCTTGTCAAACCAGGTCTTCATCGAGCTCGCTTTGTGTACACGAGCATCTTCATGATGGGATAGATTTGGCGTTCTAGTGAACTTACAGGAAACTTATTTTATAATTGCGTGCTTTGATATATTGTTGCAAAGTTTTTAAAGCCATGGTCAGGTGTCTACATATTTTTGACCCTATTGTGTTTCTTCTTTTGTATTAAACGAGCACATATCTTAGCATGTCCTTACCTAAATTAACCACAAGATGTCGCCAGTGCTAGTATATTTTCTGATGCTGATTCACCATGCTGTAGATTTGGTGTATTTCTAAAGGTTCATGGAGACACAAAGAAAAAAAAAATTTCTTTAACAATAGAATAGACAAAAAAAAACTATATTCAAATATATATCATTTGAGTTATTTATTTATTTCACAGAGGCGCAATGGTTTTTTTTGTTTTTTTTTTTCAAATAATTATCATTGCAATCTGTTGATTTCTGTCGCACTTCCTTGATTATGTGAAATGCATTCCTGTACGTGCTCTACTCACACGCCATTGCGTCTCAATTGCTCACGTGCCGAGCGCCTTAGCTGCGTCACACGCGCGCGAGTCGAACGCCAAACGTGAGCCGCAGCGCTGCGCGAGCTGAGAAAAAGATAGCTTGAGAGAGAGAGAAAGGAACGCGCGCGCGCTCTCGTCCTTCTGTCTCTATATCTCTCTTTCGACCGACCAGCCAATAGTTTTTGTTGTCAATGTGCATCTCCTGAAGCTCCAGCAGTGTGTAGCGCGCGATCTCATCAATCATCAGTCCAACATTCAGACGAGGCCAGAAGAATGGACATAAAAGACCAAGGAGCGCAAATGGAGCCTCTTCTACCGCCGGTAAGGAGACACCTTCATGCATCTCATTCTCGTAGTTTTTTTCCCCTCATAGGCCCAAGGAATATGAGAGTGCATACAAATAATAAAGATAATAATAATAACAGCACTGTTGCATTTGGGATGAATGTGAAATCTGGTTTGGTGATGAATAGCTCTTTTTAGAGATGTGTCTTTATTTCTCTACTGAACTCCTCTGACTGACACAAAACGTGGCATCATCTGACATTGCCTTCTTGCCGTACTGTAGTTTTAGCAGCCTCCACGTAGCTCCTTCACATCGCATCATGTATGAAACTGGAATTTCATCTGAGCCCTCTGACTCCTGCCTCGTGCTCCTACTCACCATCTCTCATGAAGCAGGTCAGATGCAGTTATTTAACAAGTGCACAGGCTCTCCAAGTGGACCTCTCAAGCCAACAAGAACCAGAAGATTGATAAGTAGATCATAGATCACGGAGCATCTTCTTATCTCAACCTATATTTGAACATAAACAGAGAGAGAGGAAAGGTGTGTGTGTGTGTGGGGGGGGGTGTTAGAAGCCATATTCCATGCCCGCTGTAGTAAATGATGGAGATCTGCAGAGCATGAACGTCGCTTCGTGCACCACATAGTGTCAGGATGTGTTGGAGAGATAGAAGGTTGCATTGTTTGACTCAACTTCAGCACCACAGAAAAGAACAGGGGCACTGCAATACACAGAGCTTCTGAGGAAGTTTGATCAACTCTCACACCAAAGGCCACACCAAATCAAATTCAACTTGCTCGACACAATCATCATTTTTCCCCTTTTGACAATGAGTCAAGCAATATATACAGCATGGAAGCGAAAAAATGCATTTGCCACTAAAGCTTTTAGTTAAATCAACATAGCAGAACGTTTCCTTGTAGTATTCAACAATGTGTTTGAGTTTGCAGTGAGTAGCCCCCTGTCTGCCAGTTGGCTAGTAATCATTAATTAAGGATCATTTATTCAGTTTTGTCTGACTGATTTATTTTTGGAATATATAAATGTGCTGCCGATTATTCATATCAATTAAAGAGACTCCAAGCAAACAGAGTCCAATAAAAATTCCTGAGCAGCTAAACAGAGCAATTTACTAAAGATTACAGAATTGTCCATGCGTTAATGGCCTTTCTTCTTTGGTCTGTAGATATTAGTGGTGGTTTTTGTTATTCCAGGTGGAAAATGTATTGGCTTTAGTGCTTAAAACAGAGCCTGAACCAAAATGTGAGGGAGTTTGGGGTTTGGAGGTGGTTCAGATTCAGGTATTGTCACAACAGACATTGTCTCAAAGCAGCTTTACAGAATTAAAGAGTTAAGGTGAACGATGTGTATTTATTCCTGATGAGCAGCCGTGGCGACTGTGGTGAAGGAAAAACTCCCTTAGATGTTATGAGAAAGAAACCTTGAGAGGAACCAGACTCAAAAGCAGAACCTCATCCTCATTTGGGTGACATCAAGAGTGTGATTATAGTCTTTAAACACTACAGAACACTGGAGAGTGAGAACTAACATGAGTACTGGAGTGTAAGATTATGAGTGATGTTCTTTCTACAGTCTTTTACAGTCATTTGTGATTATAAGACTAGGAGCTCCTGAGCAACTCATAAAATAGCTCAACATTTGCGATCATCACAGATCCAACACCAACACCTTCACATCGTTAAGACGGGTTTGAACAGCGATGTGTTGAGGTGAACAAATGTGGGAGATCCTATTCAGGGAATGAATCATGAAGGTTGAGTTAGCCTTTAGCAAGGCCCTTAACTAACCCATATCTGCTCAGTGGTGTAAACTGTATGCTACAGTATACTATAGTCCAAAGTTTAGTGAAGAAGTATGTTTGAAGAAAACTGCCTTGATCAGGTCTAGCAGCTATAAATTGTTCAGCCCTGTTTTTCAAAACACCTGACTATTTCAGCCATATTTGTTTTTTTCCCCAAACTGTTGGAGATACACAGTTGTACAGTATATGAAGTCATTGGATGCTGCAGGATTAAATTTACCTTTCGCCTGAACTAGGAGACCCAAACATGTTCTAGCATGACAATGCCCCTGTGCACAAAGCCAGCCCCGTGAAGATATGCTTTTACTATAGAGCTAAAATCCTATCGAAGACCTTTGGGAATAATGTGAATGCTGACTGCAGCCCAGGCCTCCTCACCTCACCTACATCAGTACCTGACTTTGGATCTGAAATCTTCACTTCAAAATCTAGTGGAACATCTTTCCAGAAGACTAAATGTGGAAAGGAACGTTCAAAAAGAAGCACATACCCATTTCATGGTCAGGTGTCCACACAAATGTAGCATTCTAGGGTATGATATTGGCATCTGATAAGAGAAGGTCCTTCATGTCAATATCATGTTGCCTAATAATGTTAAATTAAAAAGGTGGATTTTGAATATTTGCTAATACAGTAATAATAATAATCGTGGTGCTTTTAAGTTGTAATTCCTTTGTGAGAAACGCAGCTCTCTAGAAAAGAATGCACACTGGTGTAATTACTCCGATTTTTTATGGAACTCAAAACAAGTCCAATGGCAATTTTTAAACCATCTGATTCCACAATGAACGCTAATAGATGAATCCTTTAAATCTTGAAAGGCTGCTATTGGTTTCACTTCAGCTGTCAGGTTGGCTGTTCGGGACACATAAAGCTGAGGAATCAGTTTGCAGAAAAAGCTGGCAAAAGCTAGAAGTCTTCGCAGATCTTCCACAAATTGGGACGCAGAAAATTCTGTTTCGTTCATACAGTAATTTA
This sequence comes from Silurus aristotelis, assembly GCF_946808225.1. NCBI lineage: Eukaryota > Metazoa > Chordata > Actinopteri > Siluriformes > Siluridae > Silurus > Silurus aristotelis. The sequence continues at coordinate 1,377,687 of NC_139586.1, forward strand.
TTAGTTTGTTAGTTCATTTGTTTATACATTTGTTCATTTATTTAGTCATTAGTTAATTAGTTTATTCATTTTCATTCATTTGTTCATTAAATCATTCGTTCATTTATTATTTATTATTTATTAAATGATTCATATATTCATTCCTTCATTCATAAATTGTTTATTCTTCCATTCATTTCATTCTCATTAGTTTATTCATTTGTTTATTCATTTGTTTCTTCCATCTCTCAGCCATATATTTATTAGTTTTTAGACCAATTATTAATTAATTTACTTATTCAAGCATGTATTCATTTGTTAGTTCATTTATTCATTTGTCATCCATTCATTTGGTAATTAGTGCATTTGTTCCTGCATTAGTGTATTGATTTGTTTATTAGCTCATTGGTTTCTCAATTATTTCATTCTTTGGTTTGTTTATTTATTTGTCATCCATCCATCCATCCATCCATCCATCCATCCATCCATCCATTTATGTATTCATGCAGTCCTTTATTATTTTGTTGGTTCATTTGTTTATTCATTAATTTTTCTATTTGTTTATTAGTTCATTTGTTAATTTATTATTCATTCAGTCATTCATTTGCTCATTCAATCTTTCATTTATTCTTACTTTGTAAGTTTATTTATTCATTTGTCATTCATTTGTAAATCAGATAATTTGTTCATCCATCCATCCATCCATCCATCCATCCATCCATCCATCCATCCATCCATCCATCCATTCATCCATCTGTTTATTGGCTCATTGGTTTATTCTTTGTTAATTAATTTACTCAGTCTTTCGCTCATTCACTAGTTTGTTTATTAAAGTCATCATTAATTTGTTTGTTCATCCATAACTGCATTACGATTGCAGTGGTTTTGGAGTCTTTTCTATCAACACTGTGCATGAAGAACAAGAAGACACCCTGTCTGGAAGGCCACATCTTTGTAGGCCACTGCATACACATTCACACGTTCATTCCCACCTACACCTTCTTTTTTCCCGGAGATAAGAAAAAAACCGCAAGACACCGAGAGAACAGACAGTAATCTGACCTCAGGGTCGAGTCGGAGAACTTGAACTGTGTGCTGTCTGGCCCTCGTATGTTTCAGAAAATGCTGAATGGAATGTCATTGAGATTGATTAGAGAAGGAAAGTAAATTCGGACTCGGGTTTGACCCCCAAACATGAGTTAATCAGGAAAGTGGTAGCTCAGTGGGTGAGATGTTGGACTTCTGATCATAAGGTTATGGGTTTAAATCCCAGGACCACAATGCTTTATTTAAAATGATCCTTATATAACGAGCAGGTTTTTGGAATTGATACAAAACCAGTCAAGGACAAATCAAGGTCACAACATTGCTAGAATAGCTTCCATGCTGTTGTATTTATTTTGAGGGTATTTCAGGCACACACATAAATACAACATGGAGATCAAAGACCTGTTCTCGTCGAATTCTTCTCCCGAACCTTGCAGAAATCTGCTCTTAATGCACTCTGAGTAATTATTGAGAAACCTGGACAATTTCATGTCATTGCACATCCTGAAGGAGGCAGTGTTTTAGATTGTGTGAATGACCATGTCCAATAATTATTGTTGCTCAAGGATGTGGATTGGGTTGAGAATTTATAACATTAAATGAGATGGTCATATAGAGGTCAAATAAACAATTTACATCCAGTTACAGTGTGAACTTTTCCTATTTCCACGTTTACACCAGGGATTCGAAAATATAACATTTTTTTGCTTTGGCATCGCATCGGGTTCAAACCTGTTCGGTTTCATTTTCCACAATCCATAATCTCAGCACAGTGTCCCGAAAGCATTCACCATTTTGATATAAAAAAAGTGTAAGAATTCTGTTTTGACTTCAACCCAAACTGCATTTGTAGACGGTATTCCCTGTGTCTGTGTCCTTCTGCAGGTCCAGAGCCCTGCCAGCAGTGAAGGGGTGAGTGTGCTCATATTGCCCGTCGGTATCTGTGTCCTGCATGGTGCATGCTCAGTGTGCATGAGAGAATGGACTCATTTGATTGCCTATTGATTGCATCACACCCGAGCTTTCGGGGGCCGGACTCCGGTGTCACTGCGAAGAGGTCAGAGACGTTTGGCGCAGGCACTGTTGAGTCAGATGTAAAGTTGTGATCAGCCATTAATTGAAGGAGATTCCAGGAACGAGATGTAACAGAGTGAGGGAGAGCTCCTGGAGGAAAAAAAAAGGAAGTGTATCACTCTGGTGTTTCCATTCAGGTTTTTTATTTGGGAAATCCAAAAAATCTGTTTATTTTAGAAAGTACGATTGAAGGGAAATGTGGGGAGTAAGTGATAGAGAGGTTGGTAAATGGAAGAGCTGGCAAAAGACCACGGCGAACAGACGGACACACAGGGGGGAGTTGAATTGCTCTTGTCTTGTTGTGCTGATCTGAGATCTAGGAGAAGGATTTGCTCTTTTCTTTCTCACCCCAACCCAACGCATTTTAGTCATATTTACACTTACACGGTGTGAGTATTACTATGAGTCATTATGAATTTGTAAAGCAAATGATATAATAATAATAATAATAATAATAAAAAAAAAAAACAATCATGCGGAACAAACCTGCGCCGGGCGTTAGCACTACATCTCCCAGAGTGCCTCGGGTGTCTTCACAGAGGACGCTGAGACATCGAGAAGGCATGAGAGAAGAGACAGAAAGGAGGGAGCTCGACACACGCACACACGCAGAGCACCGATCAGACACACACACACCCACAAAACACATGAGCTTAGGCTGCAGTCCACGCAGTCAGTGATGTCGATGCTCTAACCTCCTTCCTGATTGGTGGATGGACGACTCTCTTTCTCCAAAAAAAAAAAAAAACACACACACACAGGCTGGAAATCACAGTCAGATGGGTTTGCCGCGCTGAAAGGCTTGTCTTGGCGTAAAGCTTGAGCCCGCTGAGAAGTGCCAAAGCTCTTCACCAGCCGCTGAATCAGGCACTAGCGGGCACACAGCATGCAGCAGCGAGCCTCCGAGCGCAGCGACTTTAACTGCCAGGTAGGACCGAACCCTCAGAGTTCCTCAGGGAACCCATTGGGAACAAAATCTCACCTGACCGACTGTAACAGCTGCTGTGTCCTTGAGCTTGTTTCTGTTTGAATGGGTGAGAGATTGTGCCCTCGTTTCAATGTATCAGATTTGTATTTGTGTGTAATGAGTTAATTGGATGCTCATTAATTGATTAGACCAATGCGCTCTTTGGAAAACCTTAGCCAGGGCTTTATTCCGTCTTCTCTTCCCTCCCTTCCTTTCTGTTTCTAGTGCTGCAGCTTATCTCTAATTACAATTTTTTCTTCCCTCTGATGGCACTCTCTGGTGTGCCTCTCTCTCTCTCTCTCTCTCTCTCTCTCTCTCTCTCTCTCTCTCTCTCTCTCTCTCTCTCTCTCTCTCTCTCTCCTTTCCTCTCTGTCGCTTTGCGATCGCACGCCTGACAGACCGAAATCACGGTTCGAGATTGTCAAGGTCGGAGCACTTCATTGATCATGAAGGAAATGACACGTAGAGACCTGGTATTCTGCTGATTACAAGGTCATTGTGCTGCCTCTGCTCCATACACGTGATTCCAGATTCCAGTTGAAGGCGTTGATGTGACCAGGATGAAGTGTCCTGATTGTGCTGATATGGCACGTGTGTGAGGGAGACACGTCGCCACGTCTCCACGTCACGCCTGCGCGTGGGGCCGAGCGCTCCGGCTTTTGTGAAAGGATACTGATGCTGAGCTCGCCGTCGCCATGGCAACCTCGACCATCTGTAGGGATCAGACCCAAGGCTTTCGGCCAATCCCGTGGCTCGGATCGCACCCCCTCCCTGCACTGATAATCTCCTCCTTTCGCTTCTCTTGGCTGAGGATTCGGAACAATTGCACAATCCAGAAGCGCACACACACACACACACACACACACACACACACACACACACACACACACACACACACATTCATGCACTCTCTCTCTCTTTCTCTCTCACACACACACACGTATATATGGAACAGATGCATGTAAGGAAATGAATATACAGGCCATGTTGCATTCTGTCACTGGGTTATTAGATCCCCCTGCTGGGTTTTTCTGGATTCTGCGATTGTGATTGTGATTTGGCCTCACGGCGATGCTGTCAGTCACGCATGGAAATGAGCTTTTTGTACATGATAGATAGTTTTCCCCCCCGATTTTCTGCAGCGCGAAGAACTGGGTCACAAGGCGTGTGTGTCCTAGAAAACTGCAGAACAATCCGTGTTTTGCTTCCCAGAGAAGATTAGTAGGGAGCGATGGTGCACGTGTGGAAGAGAGAACGAGAGCACAGAGAGACTGGCATTATAAATCTGTATGTTTTTTTTTTTATAGGCGTATTAAGAATCGAGAAATGCAAGCTGTAGAATTTTTTTTAGAGATATTAAGATCTGTAGGACCTGATCTCCTCTTAGGGTTTGTCTTCCTAGTAGTGAAGAACAAAACTTTTCTATATCTAAATGAGAACAATATATGTGATGATGTAATATAGAATAATATTTTTAATATGGAAATAATGTGCTCTTCGGAGATCTTTCACCGATGTCGTTGCACATTTAGTTCCCATTTGCTGTTCGAAGATTTGTCTTCTGGGAAGATGTTCCACTAGATGTTTTGCTCATACAGACACAGTAAAGTCGGGTACTGAACGAGGTGAGTTGAGGAGGCAATCAGCGTTCCAATTCAATCTAAAGTTGTTCAGTAGGTTTGATTTCAGAACTCTATAGCAGGAGATCTTCCACTCCAAACCATGAATAGCATATCTTCATAGAGCCGGCTTTGTGCACAGATTTGGGTCTCAGTTCAAGAAAAGGGAAAATTTCATACTTGCATGCCCACAGGCATCATATAATTGTGTGCCTCCATCTTTTTGGCAAACAGTTTGGGGATGAAGAACATATTTCTGGAAAAGTCAGGTACTTTTGTGCATATAGTGTATAATATGTTATTGGTTTGGCGCTATTTTGGTTCTCAGATCCCTGTGTAATGATGCACGGCACGTTTGAATAACACAATTATGGTGTAATTTCCTACACATCATTTCTTTAAATGTATACGCAAGTTTTCCTGAGACGAAGGCGAGGTGTTCTGTAGTGTTGCGTAACCCTCGGAGACTCGCTGATCAGCAGCGTTTCGCTGATTTGCTGTTCACGCTAAGCCTCTGTAACGAGTGCTGACCCGCACTCGTCACTGTTCAACACAAAAACGCCTACACACATTAAAATCTTGTGATGGGGATAATGAACTGTAGCTGCAGTAATTTGGGAGGAATTGAAATTCTCATGAAGACACCTGGTGTGAAGAAGATTTTTTCCATATTGTGGCAAAATTACACACAAGATATATATCAAAATATCAATCGTATTTACATTACAGCACACTGAAATTAGCTTAGCCCAGTTTGTTAGGAAGTTGGGATCAGACTCCAGGGTCAGCCGATATACAGAGCAACAGCAGAGAAGGTTATGGGCTCTGCTCAAGAGCCTAACAGAGGCAGCTTAGCATTGCTTAGGCTCAAACTTCTGACCTTTTGATCACTAATCCAGAGCCTTAACCATTTTAGATAGACGTCGAAAAGTTCAACCAGGACTGTCCCGAAAGATTACATGTGCATTACAAGCATCTTTTGGCAATTCGATTTGAGAGTAATTGTATCTCGCATCCCTCCACTGTCTTTTATTGTCATCTCAGGAACATATATGTGCGTCCATGTTGGGAATCTTGCCACGTTTTACGGGCTTACAAGCAGCTCAGTGGTTAAAACTTCAGGGTAAAGATTAGCCAACGTCCCTAAACCACACCTCTTTCTATTTTAAGTAGCTTTAAATAAAAGCATCAGTTTGATGAATGCACATTTCTGTCTCTAGCTGTCCAGTTTGGATGATTCCCGCACGTATATTAGTTTTACGTTTATGTTTTTGCCTCAAAGGAGTGTGGTCCTATGCTGTTGTACCCTATTCACACCACCATGGTTGTAAAGAGTGATCTGAGTTACTGTTGACTCCATGTTATTTCAAATATTTTATCCGTTTTTCCTCAGATCTATAAGGCGGGTGTTTTTTTTTTTTATTTCGTTAGCGCTCCAGAGCGTGAATACAGTACGCTGCAAATGTAAAATTTGCCAATTATAATGGCAATTAACAGCTCCTTCAAAGCTCTGTCCCATATGAGAGAGATGGAGAACAAGATGGCTTTTATGCAGTGAAGGAGCTTTGTGTAAAAATAACATCAGGCGCAAGTAAGCGTGTGCGCATGCATATTTAATGCTATACAGCAGCATCAAAACATCTCCAGAATATATCCTGTGCCTTTACTGTAACCCATTTGGACCATAGAATGGAAACTCGAGTACATATATATTTCAGAGCTGTTGCTCTATAGAGACTTTAAGCCTTCTGGTGCTGCAAATGTTTATAAGAATGTGTGTGAGAGAGGGAGTGTGTCCCTGAAGCATACTTTTTTAGGGCAATGGGAACAGAAAGTCGAACGAGGGGAATGGGGGGGGATGAGAGGTTTCTGGACAGAGCTCTGGAAAGGTGTGAAGAAATTGGGGGGAAAATAAAGAAGCATGTTTGTTACACTTGAGCTCTTTCTTGAGGATTCTTTCTAATAATAGAACAATGGAAGCTGCAGGGGGTGCCCGTGTGTGTGTGTGTGTGTGTGTGTGTGTGTGTGTGATATGCTTCAATTAAATACGTGTGTGCGCATGTGTGCTATTGAGTGACGAACAGGTGTCTTATTCGTTATCAATGGCTTCAAAAAGAACGAAACCATTGAAGTGTGCTGTTTATGTGTTAAACATCATGCAGCAACAGAGCACGGTGTCCTTCAGATCTCCTCTGTGAGCTCGACAGAACGAGAGCCGAGGTCTCAGGCTGATGATGTCACTGACAGACTGCAAACAATTTCCCAGGGGTTTTGGGGGGGATGTTTCCATGGAGATACCAGGCTCTCATTATTGGCTGTGTCACAGACGTGACAGCTCGAGCACCAGCCACCAAGGCTGGTACAGACACAGAACAGACACATGTGTATCACTCGATCAACACTACGCCCTTTGATACATTAATCGAGACGTGTGTTAACAGTCTATTTTTGGTTTGCAAATGGGATCAGGATTGGAGCAGTGTTTAAAAAAAAAAAAAAAAAAAAAAAATACTGGACTCAACATTAGACGGGGAAAAAAAAGCCCAGCAGCTATTTATGGACTTAATGCGTGCTGATCGTTGACCTTCCTACGCTATCGTTTAAAAAAAACAAACGCAACGTGGAAGAATTTGCTAATGTTTGTACGTTCTTTCTATTCCAGCCATTGTAGACAAATGTGTCTGCTAATCGCCTGCATTCTGGTCCATGGTGTAACATCTTATATATGTATTTACTTCATCTATATTTCAAATCTGCTCTGTTATCATAAAGTCAGGCAGAAAATCCTCCGTGGAAATAGTTGTTTAAGTCCCAGGGCTGGCTGTAATCCCTCTGTGGATTAAAAGATCCAGATTATAACTTGTAAACTGCTAAATGATGCACACAAAAGCAGTGTGGGGAATCTATTTATGTTTGTATGTGTATATAAAGAGCCACAAGGGCATTAATAAAGTCCTGTAGGTAAAGTGACGAGGCCTGGGGTGCAGTCAGTCTTCTAATTTATCCCAGAGGTGTTTAATCATGTTGAGTTCAGAGCTCTATCAGAGGCTACTCAAGATATTTTACTTCAGGGGCATTGTCATGCTGGAACAGGGTCTCCTAGAACCAGATATGGCTGGAAATATTAGCTATCCCAATACATTTGTCCATATAGCGAAGATATATATATATATATATATATATATCCATATAGCGTTCTAGATATAACAGGCCGTGGGCTGTACTCATTTCCATGGTAACCATACAGTAAGGTCAACCTCACAGAGGCCGGTGCTTATTTTTGGGACGTTTCCGCCAGTTTCTCTCTCCCAACTTTCCTGATTCACCTTGAAGCCCTTCTTTTCAACTGGAAACCGTTTTCTTTCGCTAAGGATGCGTCCACTACATACACTATAAAAACAAATGCATTTCGACACCTGACTTTTTTTCAACCATATGTCGTTATTTATTCAATTGTTATAAGTGATATATAACTCGAGTTGTAAAACGAGTTGAATATTTTGATATTGTGGTCTGACACTTGGGTAGTTATTGTGAAAAAGCTCCAACAGCCTGCAACACTCCTACTTGCCAAAGTACAAAAACTCAATCTCCGCACTATCAGCAGATCCGTGGTGAGACAGATTTGTATTGTAAGTGGGTCTGAAACCAAACAGACGCTCCTGGATTTGTTCCAGGTTCTAAATGTAATAAATACAAACACTTCATGGAAAGGATTTCTCTGCTACAATAGCAGATCCGGTTGCAAAAGCCACAGGTCCAGGAATCTCTACTGACTGGAAATGTAGGTTGAGTATACGGATGCAGATGCTCCAAATTTGTGGAAACAGTTTGGAGAAGAACATACAGCTGGAAAAGTCAGATGTGCCAATACTTTTGTCCATATACTGTAATTTGTGTATTAAAGAGATCTGGGTTTTTGTTGTGTGTGTATATAAGCATGTAAGTAAATTCATTCATGTGTGTGTGTCTTCCCATGCAGAGAAATGATGAGGAGGCCGTTTTGGACAGAGGTGGAACTCGCTCCATGCTCAATACCAACTTCGAGAAAGAGGAGCTAGAAGGTGATAAGAATCTTTATTCATATGACTCTTGCCATCTTAATTTCCAAATCCTTTTTTCCTTTTCTTGTTCCCAAAGTCAGTAGACTTCATGTTCTACCACTAGACCAAATCTGTCCTAAGCACGCTTTTTCCTGATGTAGGCCACCGCACGTTGTACATCGGGGTGCATGTCCCGCTCGGCCGGAGGTCCCACAGGCGACACCGTCACCATGGACACCGACACAGGAAAAGGTCAAGAGAGAGAGACTCAGGAACTGAGGACGGCCAGGACTCTCCCTCATACAGTAAGAGTTTGAGAGACAGAACGCTTGTTGGATCGTGCTCGTTTCAGCTCTCTGTGACTCGTTTTGCTTCTCCATCTACAGCAGACACTCCGTCTCAGAGGGTGCAGTTTTTGCTGGGGATGGAAGATGAGGATGAGGAGCACATTCCTCACGCACTCTTCACTGAGCTGGATGAAATTTGTCTCCGAGAGGGAGAGGATGCCGAGTGGAAAGAGACTGCAAGGTGCAACAACAACACACACACACACACACACACACACACACACACACACACACACAAACACACACACAGGTGTGTGTGTATCTATCTATCTATCTATCTATCTGTCTGTCTGTCTGTCTGTCTGTCTGTCTGTCTGTCTGTCTGTCTGTCTGTCTGTCTGTCTGTTCAACTAGATATTGTTGAGATTTGTGCTCATTCAGCCACAATGATGTGTGTTAGTAAAGTCAAGTACTGATGTAGTTGAGGTGAGAAGGCCTGGGGTGCAGTCAGCATTCACATTCATCCCAAAGGTGTTTAAAGGTTTTGTGCATAGGGGCATTTGACATGCTGGAACAAGCTTTGGGTTTTCAAGTTCAAGTGAAGGGCAAAAAAATCATGCAACTGCATTCAATTACATAGTGCTAACAGTTTGGAGAAGAACCTCATACGGCTGGTAAAGTGTGTCCCAATACTTTTGCCAGTGTGTATGTCCCTTGAAAGTTAAATCTGGAATTAGATACAGCTGTTAGATTTGATCAGATGTTCAGTCTGTCACCTCTCACACTACATGTGTAGTGTCAACACAATTTATATATCAGCTGTTAAAAATCTCACCATCTGTTCTTCGGATCTTTCACGAACCTTTCAGTTTGGATATTTATAGCCGGATGTTCGTGATGTAGTTTCAGATTTCTTTTTATTTTCTATTCTACTTTACCTAACAAAATTTATACTGATGATTTAATTATATAATAGCTTTATTATGAACAATAGGCTTGAAGGGTTTTGTGGGTTTTTGTGATGGAAGATTCGGATTAATACTTCGGATTAATAATTTCGCTTAGCGTAATCTAAAGGGATTCATATTGCTAATTGATTCGTGTAACGAGCACACAGTGCATTCTCTCCCCACTCCATTTCCTATGGAAAATAAGCAGTGTGGTATATCGATTTACTCCGAACAATCGATTGGTGCAGTGAACCAGGCCCCCGCCTGTCCGAGTCCGAGTGCATCCTTCTTGATAAGAGCGCGTCGGCCCGTTTTCTGGGAAGCGCAACTAGCCGTTTCACTGTTGCTGTCATATTGTGAATCACGTGTGTTTATTGCTTTGAATTCACTTGTGCTACATTATTTGCATTATTATGTAAACTGTAGTGTCTTTTGGTTGCTGTATTCTCTGGATTGAAAGATGCATCTCTATCAGATGCTAAATTCCTAGCCAAATTCTAGCCAGCTTTCCTCTATTACATGACAGCCTGGAGAGGTGAAGGATAGTGTGTGCTTCCTACAAGACACACAAAACAGGCCATTATTTCGAACTGCTACTTATGGAATGGCCCATGGACGAGTAACACACCTGAAGGAAGTTGAATGCCATCTGCCTCCTCCCACATACATGAGCTCACAGATGCCCTTAAGTGGTTATTGTTGCACTTACTGACAGGGTAGAGAGAGTCGTGACATCTATCCCATCCATAAAGGTCTTCAATAGAGTTAAGGTCAGAGCTCTAAAGCAGGAGATCTTCCACTCCAACCCATGTAAAGAATATCTTCATGGAGGCAGGCTTTCAATGTACAATATATATCTCCATCTTTGTGTTTTGGGGAAGAAGCAACAAATAGCTGGTAAAGTCAGGGGTCAAAATGCTTCTGTCTAAATAGTGTAGTTACATAAGTAAACAGTGTAAATCTTCTCAAAGGTGCTCAGAGGTTAAGTGCGTGTCTGTACGTGTGAAGTTCATGCTTTATTTAGCTTTTTCTAGCATCTTTTTCTTGCGCAACAGAATATTGTTGCGCAAGGAAATTTGGTTGTCTGTCGGACAACAGATCGATCCTTGTTCTCTGTGGTGGTGTGCTGTTGTAGATGGCTGAAATTTGAGGAGGACGTGGAGGACGGCGGGGAGAGATGGAGTAAACCCTACGTGGCCACACTGTCTCTGCACAGTCTGTTCGAACTGCGCAGCTGCATCCTCAATGGCATCGTCATGCTGGACATGAGAGCTCACTCGCTGGAGGAGATTGCAGGTGTAGTAAATAAATAATAAACAACAATAAATATTTCTTAGAGTGAAATCGTTGTAGAAAAAAAAAAACAGAGCTCTGTGATAATCACCGATCTCTTGCTTTCGTCTATTTCAGACATGGTTCTCGACCAGCATGAGATATCGGTCACTATCGGAGAGGAGGTGCGCAGGAAAATCCGCAACGCTCTTCTCAAACAGCACCATCACCAAAACCAGAAGAAACTAGCCAACCGCATCCCCATTGTCCGCTCGTTTGCTGACATTGGAAAAAAGCAGTCAGAGCCACACTCTATGGATAAGAACGGTAATAAGCTTAACTCTCAACATACATGGTGAAGAAAATTCCATCGTGATGAAGAGTTACACAGCTACACAGCCAAAGTCCAAAGCATCAATCAAACTACTGTTTATTAAGTAATTGAAAAAGAGACAGAGCATATGCTCAGTGAGTCTGATACAGGAAATGAAACATTTTTGGTAGATGATCGTCAAAATATAAGTCAATGCGATCTAATTTGCTCACATTTCTAGATGTAAATAAGTGCACTTTTTTGGCCCAGTTTGCCCCCATAGATTTTTGCAACCAAGGGTTGAGACTTCAGACACATTAACACAGAAGCAAATGGTCAACCATAGAACAGTAAGGGATTATCGACCTTATAAAATGTAGACTCTTGTGTCAGAGCAAGGAAGTAGTCCTATACAGCTGCTATAGCATTCTCTTCGCAGTTGGTTTAGCGCTTATAAAAAAGTGTTATGAAATTCCATTATATAAAGTTTATAGTTTGTACTATTTTTCTTAAGTTTTACTTCCTTTTCTCTTCCTATGTTTATTAGAAGTGAGACACGTTCTTTATATATACTTAAATATATAAATTACTCTGGAATTTCACAAATTATTGTTGGAGAACCTTCCACTTGGCTATATTCAAGGGAGCTGTCCAGTATTTGGTGCTGAAACCTAAATGTTTGATGTTGATGTGCAGTGATGCTCAGATAGATGACCAGTTCAGATTGTTATATTTTATACAGCCTGAACATGTCTATCGCTGTGTAAGTAACGTGCTTCTACCTACGAATAACATAAGTAGCTTTAGACCTGGTTTGTCATCGGTATAATTCATTCGGTCCTTCAGAAAATCACTGCTATGGAAAAATCAACAACGAATCAATGCTGCATTAACATTTTTTAGCCCTGATCTGATATTCATGAATATCTGATTTTGTATATTTGACTTTAGGACCTTAAGAAACTGATTGTCTCATTAAACTTGACCCTGTGCCAAAGAAATTATATTCCATTGATCCATAAAGTTTACTTAAAAACTTGATTGAGTGAATCTGATCATCTTGATGTGCATCAGATTCTCATAAAGCAAAAAAATCTTGATTCTTGAACCTATTCATTAGGTTTTTTTTTTTTTTTTTATAATAAATTCTAATTTTTATTTGGATCAAGTGGTAATACAACTCAAAGTGCTCATTCCTGTTCTCAGGTCAGATGGTGTCTCCGCAGTCACAACCGTGCTGCCCAGAAGGCAGAGGCGATGGCAGTCGAGAAAACAGTGCAGTGGACTTTAGTAAGGTACATCTAGTTCCTACATTCAACCCAATACTGATCTTTTTTAACTAGATGAGCACATAGGAAGTTATCAAACATGTAAATGGACCTCGTTGAAATTTTGCAGATAGACCTCCATTTTATGAAGAAGATCCCACCAGGTGCCGAGGCGTCAAATATCCTGGTTGGAGAATTGGAGTTCCTGGAGAAGCCAGTGGTGGCGTTTGTGAGGCTTTCTCCAGCTGTGCTGCTTAACGGCCTGGCTGAGGTCCCCATTACCACCAGGTGTGCCCCAAGAAGATCCACTTAAAAGCACAAATCTGTAGTAATGGCAGAATCTTGCTTCTATAGAATACAATATGCTTTTGTCTAGCAACCGTCAGTTTTATTGCCCTCACGTGTGTGATCATTCAGATTTCTGTTTATACTGCTGGGACCAATGGGAAAAGGACCTCAGTACCACGAGATCGGACGCTCCATTGCCACACTAATGACAGACGAGGTCAGCGCTGTTTCATGCCATTCCAATCATCTCTCCTTTTTTTTTTTTTTTTTTTTTAGATTGGTCTAAAATTGGTGATCTGTTTCACTTCCTTTTAAGGTGTTCCATGATGTGGCGTATAAGGCGAAGGACCGCAGTGACTTGGTGGCTGGAATTGATGAGTTTTTGGACCAGGTGACTGTGTTACCGCCAGGGGAGTGGGACCCGAGCATCAGAATAGAGCCACCCAAGAACGTGCCGTCTCAGGTGAAGCCTGAAACACTCATTCAGTGTAGTGAACAAATAAATAGCAACAAGCCTTGACCACATTTAGCTTTTTATTTGTTTTAAGGCTCTTCCATTTAACACTGGTGTATTTTTTTTCTTGTTTGCACTGGTTTTTAATGTTTTTCACTGTTTTTTTTATTGGTGTTCACTGGCCCTCACTGGTGGTCACTGCTTGTCACTCAGGATTTGTATGCATGTGTTTATTTATTTATGTATTAATGTATTTATTTTACTAGTTTTTACTAGTGGTCATTGTTTTTTTTTACTGGTTGTAGCATTTGGTCTCAACAATGACAAGACTTTGCAAAGAAATAAACCCACAAGAGGGTTTTAATGAGAACATGGGCACACGTGCGCTTTGTTGCCACGGGAACCATGATGCAAATGCTAGCAATGCAAGTGCAATTAATCAACAGAAAATATTGGATATTCAAAAATATGGTTAATAAGCTTTAAAAAATAATTTGGAGGATGAAGGATTGAAAGCATGAAAGGATGAAAGCATATAAAGCTTGGAAGTAGTTGAGGTTAATGTTGTCTTTGTTTCACCAGGAGAAAAGAAAAATTCCTCCTTTACCTAATGGAGTGACCGAGCTGGGAGAGCCCGAGGAGCACGGAGGCCATGAAGGACCTGAATTACAGCGCACAGGAAGGTGAGGGTGTGTGTGTGTGTGTGTGTGTGTATGTGTGTGTGTTTTATGGGTGACTTCTTTGTGGTTATCGAACTTGAGGTTAGGTGCAATCCCAGCATAGAAGAGCTGCTTTAATATGTTTACCTCTCCGGCTCTCTCTTTTGCCTCTCTTTTTTCGTCTTCTATCCTCTTACATCTACTGCAAAACCAATCCTGCTTTCAACCTAAACTTTTCCTGACCATACCATCCTATTACCATCCCATTACTCCCCATGTTATGTTATAATAAGTATTATATTATTCAGGGCTATTCTTTGTGTATAATGTTTGTTGTGGAAGGCAATGCTAAAATCGTGCATATGCCTCTTCAGGATTTTTGGAGGATTAATCTTGGATGTAAAGCGCAAAATTGGTCATTATCTGTCTGATTACACCGACGCCATCAGCCTACAGTGTCTGGCCTCCTTCCTGTTCCTCTACTGTGCCTGCATGTCTCCTGTGATTACTTTCGGAGGCCTGCTGGGGGAAGCCACAGAGGGTCGAATAGTAAGTGCACGATCTTCATCTGCTTTACATCCGTACATGTATATGCTGAAATGAGCTGTAATTCACGTTTATGTCTTTCAGAGTGCTATCGAGTCTTTGTTCGGTGCCTCTATGACTGGGATAGCGTACTCTCTGTTTGCTGGGCAGCCCCTCACTATCCTGGGCAGCACTGGTCCTGTCTTGGTATTCGAGAAGATCCTGTTCAAGTTTTGCAAGTGAGTTTTATCCTCAGCACTGGTGGATCCAACCATTTCTGGTCAAACATCAGAACTGTAATTAAAAAAATATGATTGGTGATGACCTATTTCCAAAGCTTAGTGATGTGTGTTTATTAAGGGAATATGGACTCTCCTACCTGTCATTGCGTGTGTGTATCGGACTTTGGACTGCTTTCTTCTGCCTGGTCCTGGTGGCCACGGATGCCAGTTCTCTGGTGTGCTACATCACCCGCTTCACAGAGGAGGCCTTTGCTTCACTCATCTGCATCATTTTCATCTACGAAGCTCTGGAGAAACTGGTGCACCTGGGAGAGACCTATTCCTTCAACATGCACAATGACCTCAACAAGCTCACCCAGTACTCGTACGTACACACATCCGTTTATCCATCCATCTATCCATCTTTATCTAGACTGCATTCAATAACCTGTGATTCCTTTCAGCTGTGTGTGCACAGAGCCAAGTGATCCAAGCAACAGCACCCTGCAACACTGGCAGGAGAAGAACATCACTAGCTCTGAGATCGACTGGTTAGGTCTGGATGTCAAGGTGAGGGAATGGCAAAGCGACTCATTCACATTTTCTTAAACTCCATCATATAATGTTTTACACAACCTTGCTGGTGCTGTGGAAGCTGATGGAGAATCACCAGATCCTCAATATTTTTACTACTGTTGTTGAACGGTACAGGAAATTTCATTTGGTTGGAAAACAGCATGTAATAAGTAGTACTCATGGGCGGCGACCTCTGCTGGTCGGAAGGTGTATGTTCTGTTTTCAGCATTACAGCAGTGCAAGTTTTTAGTTAATGGGAAGACGTTCAAACAAATCTATATATCTCATTGCACATATTTGAAAAAGACATAATACAGTTTTCAGATAATTAATTTAATACTCTTAAAGTTCTAATTGTCTATCCTATTTTTCTTTATTAGTCTGTAACACACTCTATACAGTATGCGTATTATTGGAGAGAGACAATTGTATAGGATGCCTTTGGAAATAGCTTTCTAATTCATTTAATACTTCTTAATACAGATCAGTTATCATTCATGAACAAAGTTGTGCAGGTGTGAGGAAGTTGAAGTTTACAGCAGTGTGGTGAAGGTTCGCTGTGTTGTTCTGTGCTGCAGAGCTGTGTGGACCTCAGGGGTGAATTCCAGGGCAGTGCGTGCGGCCATCATGGCCCCTACATCCCAGATGTTCTGTTCTGGTCTGTTGTTCTCTTCTTCTCCACCGTCGCCATGTCTTCATTCCTCAAGGAGTTCAAATTTAGCCGCTACTTCCCCACCAAGGCAAGTGTGTATGCGCTTGTGTGTGTGTGTGTGTGTGTGTGTGTGTGTGTGTGTGTGTGTGTGTGTGTGTGTGTGTGTAGTTAGTTTTAGCTTCTGTTACAGTATGGGGATATTTGTTGATGTTTGGGTCCATATTTTCCTGTATGTGTGTATGTTTTTTACTCCAGGTGAGGGCAATCATCAGCGACTTTGCAGTCTTCATCACTATCGCTACCATGGTGGGGATCGACTTTGCTCTGGGGGTTCCATCTCCCAAACTGCAGGTTCCTAATGAATTCAAAGTGAGTCATCCAGTGATACAGACTTCACACTGATGAATATGACGACAGCGCTTTTAGCAGTCACTGAGCTTTGCCTTTGTGTAACCCAATCTGATCTCCTGACCTTCTACAGCCGACCAGAGATGACCGCGGCTGGATCGTCAGGCCTCTGGGACCGAACCCTTGGTGGACAATCCCCATTGCCTTTATCCCAGCATTGCTTTGTACCATCCTCATCTTCATGGATCAGCAAATCACAGCTGTCATCATTAACAGGAAGGAGCACAAGCTGAAGGTACAGGGGTTTTTTCTCAGTCAACAAACTTCCCCAGTCTTCCCAGACTTTTCTGATGAAAACTTAGATTCTCTTGTGTTCACCCTCTGCAGAAAGGCTGTGGCTACCACCTGGACCTGTTTGTGGTGGGCGTGATGCTTGGAGTGTGTTCGGTTATGGGACTGCCATGGTTCGTGGCTGCCACCGTCCTCTCCATTTCGCACGTGAACAGCTTGAAGCTGGAATCGGAGTGCTCGGCACCCGGAGAGCAGCCCAAATTCCTGGGAATCAGAGAGCAGCGCTTTACCGGCCTTATGATCTTCGTCCTCATGGGCTGCTCTGTCTTCATGACTTCCGTCCTAAAGGTCAGTGACTTTTAACCTGTAGTGTAAATGTAATTATTTTTTCTTTTCCCAGTCTCGTGTGATTGAATGCATTTTGTTTTGTCTGTAGTTCATCCCAATGCCTGTATTATATGGTGTTTTCTTGTACATGGGGGCGTCATCTCTCCGAGGCATACAGGTAGGTGTTACTAGCACATGCACTTGACATTCATGCTTTTGTACCTATTGGCTTTGGGTGGGAGAAGTTTACTCTGTCAATTGAAGTGACGTTTACAATCATGCATGTCTGCAGTCTAATGAATGTGGAAGAGGGTAGATAGCACCTTTTTTGTGATGTAGCTGCAGTGTGAAAAGAAACGGAGACAAGCTTGATGCTTTGGGTTTGCATTTCTGAAGAAGTTTTTGTTACGTAGTTACGTTAAAACAGTACGTTATGTATTTCCCACCAAGTTTGCGTTCACGGTGATTTCTATCTCATGTGCAGTTCTTTGACCGTCTGAGGTTGTTTGGAATGCCAGCCAAACACCAGCCGGACTTCATCTACCTAAGACATGTTCCTTTGAGGAAGGTCCACCTGTTCACCATCATCCAGCTAAGCTGCCTCGTCCTCCTGTGGGTCATCAAAACCTCCAGAGCTGCCATCGTTTTTCCTATGATGGTAAATCAAAATCCTTTTTATCTGAAAGACACAAAGTGTGACATGGTAGTGATATTGAGCTGGTTTGCCGGCGCAGGTCTTGGCGTTAGTCTTCATCCGTAAGCTGCTGGACTTTATTTTTACGAAGAGGGAACTCAGTTGGCTCGATGACCTCATGCCTGAGAGCAAGAAGAAGAAATTGGAGGACGCACAGAACGAGGTACATTACTGTATCGAATAACGCTGACCGATTCCTGCCTAACGTGACTTGTTGATCATGAAAATCCAAGTATTTCTGATGGTTGAGTATCTTTTATCTCTGGAATTTGGGCAGGAGACCCACAGTGTGATGATGGAGGATGAGGGAATTGTCCAGGTGCCACTTGAAGGAAATTACAAGTAAGCACTTCTCTCAGGAGGACATTTTCATGAATTCTAGTCAGAACTTGGGTTTTGGGGCCCTGCATCTCGTTTACTGCATTTTTTTTAATGTTCTCATTGCATCTCTCTATCCGATTCCCTTTGGTGTGTATCTCAAAAATGAATGAACCGATTACTTTTAAATGATTCCACACGGGATCAAGAAAATAGCTAAAACAAATGTCACTACTAGCATACACCATGACTTTGCTTTTAATGGATTTCTGTCTTGTTTTTAAGGGACGATCCGTCCACAGTCAACATTTCAGATGAAATGACCAAGACCTCTTTTGGAAATACCTGGAAAAGCCTCAGTACGGAGAGCAGCAAAAATGATAAAAGTGCAAAAAGGTTTGTAAATAACTATTCTATCTACTGATATGCTACATGATTAGCTTTATTACACCAACCTGTAGAAGCTTCTGCATAGCCTTAGAGTTGTTAGAAGATTGCCTGCAATGAAAAGCCATTTAAATGAATTTAAAGCTTGCATGTTCGTTCTCTGTGCTATTTATGTGTAGATAATCTCCAGCTGTTTTCTCCATGAAAGCCCACCTGAGCCCCGATCCTGAAACCCCCCACTTAATATGATCTCCTTTTTAAAGCTTTCTCCGATTTTGACTGAATTTCTTATCCCATGTCACCCGGTAGCTCCCTCTCCTAATCTCCCAACTGCTGACTTTCCAAAGGTAAGATGAGCTCCCGAATTTTTTTCCCGTCTCCTCCTGGTCACACTAATGATTTTATATACTTTTTCCCAATAATATATATATATACAGTGAGGAAAATAAGTATTTGAACACGCCGCTATTTTGCAAGTTCTCCCACTTAGAAATCATGGAGGGGTCTGAAATTGTCATCGTAGGTGCATGTCCACTGTGAGAGACATAATCTAAAAAAAAAAATCCAGAAATCACAATATATGATTTTTAAACTATTTATTTGTATGATACAGCTGCAAATAAGTATTTGAACACCTGTCTATCAGCTAGAATTCTGACCCTCAACGACCTGTTAGTCTGCCTTTAAAATGTCCACCTCCACTACATTTATTATCCTAAATTAGATGCACCTGTTTGAGGTCGTTAGCTGCATAAAGACACCTGTCCACCCCATACAATCAGTAAGAATCCAACTACTAACATGGTCAAGACCAACGAGCTGTCCAAAGACACTAGAGACAAAATTGTACACCTCCACAAGGCTGGAAAGAGCTACGGGGAAATTGCCAAGCAGCTTGGTGAAAAAAGGTCCACTGTTGGAGCAATCATTAGAAAATGGAAGAAGCTAAACATGACTGTCAATCTCCCTCGGACTGAGGCTCCATGCAAGATCTCACCTCGTGGGGTCTCAATGATCCTAAGGAAGGTGAGAAATCAGCCCAGAACTACACGGGAGGAGCTGATCAATGACCTGAAAAGAGCTGGGACAACCGTTTCCAAGGTTACTGTTGGTAATACACTAAGACGTCATGGTTTGAAATCATGCATGGCA
Organism: Silurus aristotelis; assembly: GCF_946808225.1. NCBI lineage: Eukaryota > Metazoa > Chordata > Actinopteri > Siluriformes > Siluridae > Silurus > Silurus aristotelis. Next base: position 1,397,398 of record NC_139586.1, read on the forward strand.
CGGAAGGTTCCCCTGCTTAAACCAGCACATGTCCAGGCACGTCTTAAGTTTGCCAATGACCATTTGGATGATCCAGAGGAGTCATGGGAGATAGTCATGTGGTCAGATGAGACCAAAATATAACTTTTGGGTCATAATTCCATTAAACGTGTTTGGAGGAAGAAGAGTGATGAGCACCATCCCAAGAACACCATTCCTTCTGTGAAGCATGGGGGTGGTAGCATCATGCTTTGGGGGTGTTTTCTGCACATGGGACAGGGCGACTGCACTGTATTAAGGAGAGAATTAATGCGAGATTTTGGGGACCAAACCTCCTTCCCTCAGTTAGAGCATTGAAGATGGGTCGAGGCTGGGTCTTCCAACATGACAATGACCCGAAGCACACAGCCAGGATACCCAAGGAGTGGCTCTGTAAGAAGCATATCAAGGTTCTGGCATGGCCTAGCCAGTCTCCAGACCTAAACCCAATAGAGAATCTTTGGAGGGAGCTCAAACTCCGTGTTTCTCAGCGACAGTCCAGAAACCTGACTGATCTAGAGAAGATCTGTGTGGAGGAGTGGGCCAAAATCCCTCCTGCAGTGTGTGCAAACCTGGTGAAAAACTACAGGAAACGTTTGATCTCTGTAATTGCAAACAAAGGCTCCTGTACCAAATATTAACATTGACTTTCTCAGGTGTTCAAATACTTATTTGCAGCTGTATCATACAAATAAATAGTTAAAAAATCATACATTGTGATTTCTGGATTTTTTTTTTAGATTATGTCTCTCACAGTGGACATGCACCTACGATGACAATTTCAGACCCCTCCATGATTTCTAAGTGGGAGAACTTGCAAAATAGCAGGGTGTTCAAATACTTATTTTCCTCACTGTATATATATATATACAGTGAGGAAAATTCATTCACACTTTGGCATAACCAATCTACCTACATGCAAGATTGGAACATGATGGGGTGGGGGACTGTTTCCTCAAATTGAAAATGTACCGTCTTGCTGTCCTCTGGGAAACATGAGAACCCAGAAGAACCACATATGGCTGGAAAAGTCAGGCGTCTCCAAATGCTCAATATTTAAATACTCAATAGACAATACTGGTATAGTCTGTTTTGCCTTGTATAGTTTGTTTTGTCTGGTATAGTTTGTTTTGTCTGGTATAGTCCAAGTTAAATGTATAGTGTTCATTTTGTCTGTACTTTTGAGAGTCACCAACATCTGGAACAAAGTTTCTTGTGTGTGTAAACACACTTGGCCAATAAACCTGATTCAGATACTTTAATATATACAGTGTATAAATACATACACAATATGGACAAAAGAATTAGGAGACACCTGACCATATGTGGTTCTTCCCCAAATGGTTTCCCTAATTTAAAGGCCATGGTTTTATAGGATGTCTTTGAAAACTAGGAGACCCCAACCTGGTCCAGCATGACAACGCCCCTGTGCACAAAGCCAACACCATTAACATATAGTCTCCTGCTATAGATCTCAAATTCATGGTGCTGACTGCACCCCAGGCCTCCTCATCTCACCTACATCAGTACCTGACTTTACTACTACCCTTGTGGCTGAATGATCACAAATCTCCACATAATTTAGTGGAACATCTTCCCTGAAGAGTGGAGGTTTTTTTTTACCAGAAAATTACCAAAATTATTTTGCACACATTTTCATATTATATTATTTATTCTCATTCCTTCGTTTTGGTGTTTCGATTAGATTTGTTTGTTCCTTTCTGTATTTATCTGACCCTCTCTTCATTCTCACCCTGCAGAGCTCCAGAGAAAGACGTCAGGAAGAAAATAGGAGACTGGAACATTGACCGAGAGACGAGTTTGTGACATTTTTGTTTTGCTTTTAAAGAACATAAGTATTGTGCCACTATATAGCACTCATGTGTGTTTCACTGTAGCTCACTGTGTGTAACACCTGTTCTCACATTCCATTCGACTGTGTGTGTGTGTGTGTGTGTGTGTCTGTGTGTGTGTGTGTGTGTGTGTGTGTTGGCTAAATGCCTGGAAATACGTGTGTTTGTAAAGGAGAAAGCTTTGCGTGAGATCCTTTTACAGGCGAAATATTACAGACTTTTAGGAGTTTTACATTTGAAGCTGCTTCGGTTTGAACCCCAGAAGTATATTTTATGTTTTTGTATTTTTGACAGTAGCGTTAACCTTTTCGATATCCTTGTCATACAGTATGAAAGAGATCTACGATTCCGTGTTTTTTCGCAAACGAAAGGAAAACGGTCAGGTGACAAATTGTGCGGGGGGGGGAACGATGGCGGTCGGACTTCTGATTGGGATCGGAATCCGAGCGAGCTGCCGATGCCTTTAACAAGGCCCTTAGCGCTCAACTGCTCAGTTGTATAACGACGAGCGATCGCTTTGGATGAAGACGTCGTCTGCCAAATGCTGCCACGTACAGTAATGTTAATGGTGTTTGGTCGTGTTGAACCGTCAATGTACCTTCAGATTGTGTTTACAAAAATCTCTGGAACTGTAAAGAAGTGAGAAACTACCATTTTAATAAAAGATATAATACCCGTAATATTACCCAATAACCCATTTTTTCATCATTACCAGCAGAATTTATTTCCCACCTTTAATTTGTCACCTGTCTGTACATACTACTGTGACTGTGGACATCAATCTTGATATATATATAAAACATTAAGTTTTATTTTCTGACTCCTGACAGCCAAAATGATCTCTCTACGATATACAGTACAGACCAAAAGTTTGGACACACCTTCTCATACAAAGAGTTTTCTTTATTTTCATGACTATGAAAATTGTAGATTCACACTGAAGGCATCAAAACTATGAATTAACACATGTGGAATTATATATGGAATTATATACATAACAAAAAAGTGTGAAACAACTGAAAAATTTCATATTGTAGGTTCTTCAAAGTAGCCACCTTTTGCTTTGATTACTGCTTTGCACACTCTCGGCATTCTCTTGATGAGCTTCAAGAGGTAGTCACCTGAAATGGTCTTCCAACAGTCTTGAAGGAGTTCCCCGAGAGATGCTTGGCACTTGTTGGCCCTTTTGCCTTCACTCTGCAGTCCAGCTCACCCCTAAACCATCTCGATTGGGTTCAGGTCCGGTCACTGTGGAGGCCAGGTCATCTGGGGCAGCACCCCATCACTTTCCTTCTTGGTCAAATAGCCCTTAATGCCTTCAGTGTGACTCTACAATTTTCATAGTCATGAAAATAAAGAAAACTCTTTGAATGAGAAGGTGTGTCCAAACTTTTGGTCTGTACTGTATATATCATAGTAGTCCATGTGAATAGCTGTACATAAATGTCCGTCTGAGCGCGTGAGCTATTTCATTCAGCATACTTTCTACACACTTTGTATGTTAATGCTAACTGCATTTGTTTGTACAAAAAAAAAATAATAATGAAAAAGAAAAAAAAGACCACAATATTTTTTAAGCATCGTTTTACGAACCATTTTATCTTGTATACTGTTGTGTTTTTTCTTCATAGATTTACTATTCACAAATTTTGGACATAAAATCTTTTTAGTCAACATCGTACATAAGATCGCAAATACCGAGTATTATATATTTAGCTTCAATAAAACCCACGTATTTCGTAATACACGTGTTTATACGTATTCACTCAAGCGTGCAGGAGAAACACTGACGAGAGATGAGATGCAATAATCCGTAATAAGAGGGGCATTATATCACGAGAAGAAAAATGTTGTTGTTTGTGTAATATGTAAAAAAAAAAATGAATGGATAAATAAATCATTTTAAGAGCGTTTATTTCACATGTAGATGTGGGAAAGAAAAAAAAACGGATGTGGTCGTGAGGTAACGTTTCCATGGTGACGTCATCGGGTTCTGTAACGTCTTTGTCGCCGTTATATTGATGTATTTATTCGGCTACTTTTTGTTGGTGTAAATATTGCACTTCGTTGATGGTGTTGAAGGATGGCCAGGCGACGTTTTCTTATATAAGATAAATGACATACGGCGCATAATCGTATTGTTAAGTCAATAAAGGGAAATGGCGTACGGGGAGGGGGTTCTTTTCTCTGACGCACCGCTGATGTGTAAACACTGTATCATCTGAACACATTAAAATGATGTACAATCTAAATTCCAGAAAAAGGATTTTGTGTGATTTATTTGTTTGTGTGTGTGTGTGTTGAAATGGCTGAGAAAACACACTGCAGTACAAACACAATTCCTAAAAAAGTTGGGACAATACAAAGTTCCAGAAGCACATATGTAAAAGCGCATGAATAGAAATGGTCAGGTGTCCACAAACTTTTGGTCCTACAGTGTTCTTGATTTTCTCGTTCACAAAGCACCACTCAAACCCTGTTTAAGAGACATTATATTAGGATTTTATAAAGGAGTCTGCAGGGTTAGAACCTTGAAGAACCTGCACATTTTTCGGGTTTTTGATAACCTGAATGGTTCAGGGACTATTCCAGGAAATATGCAGGAATGCACATGCTGGATGTGTGTATGACTAATTAAGTGAGATTATACTGTGTGTAAACTGTATTCAGCATCACAGGTGGATGTTTAAACCAGACACTTGATATTATGACTAATGCAAAAGATCTATCTATCTATCTATCTATCTATCTATCTATCTATCTATCTATCTATCTATCTATCTATCTATCTATCTATCTATCTATCTATCTATCTATCTATCTATCTATCTATCTATCTATCTATCTATCTATCTATCTATCTATCTATCTATGCATTTGTTTATTCTTGGTCTTTTCATCTTCCATACAGTAGGGTCAGAGTGTAGGTGCTGTGCTTTTGTTGTCCACAAGGGGGAGATATACACAACTGCTTCCCCTATTTTTAACATTAATATCTCCTTTCCCAAATTCCATGAATTAATTCTATCTATCTATCTATCTATCTATCTATCTATCTATCTATCTATCTATCTATCTATCTATCTATCTATCTATCTATCCATCCATCCATCCATCCATCCATCCATCCATCCATCCATCCTTAGACAGTGTACATCCATAAAGTAGGGACAGTGTACAGGTGCAGTGAACTCGTTGTCCACCAGGGGGCCCCCCCCACCACAACTCTTTCCCTCTATAAGCGCCGCGAAGAAGAGAAATGGCCGCCGGGGACACGTTTAAAACAACCAGCGGAAAACTAACGTTGAGGCTTCGCAGTTTTCTTTTATCGGCGATAAAACTGTCGATAAAAACGCAGGATATCGTATAAAGCACGTGATTTCTATGATTTCTTTTCGCGTTGATGATGTAGCGTGGAGTAGACGCATTCTTAAAAGAAGGAAAAGAGACATAAGGAATACGATTTGTTATTGTAAGTCAGTTTGACGCGAGAACAAACACACACACACACACACACACACACACGGATATGATGGATTTCAGGAAAAAAGCACATCGTTTGGAGCCGCAGTAAGTACTTGGATTATATCCAGTTAGCCTGATCAGACTTTATACCCTGAATCGGATCAGGATTCGGTCCTGTAGCTGCCTGGTGTTTTGTCAAACAGCAGAATTCTGGGGGAAAGTAAAATCCGACCACATGAATGAATTATGAACTAAATCTGCTTTGTGAGCTGATTTCTGCTCTGAAAACAGGAGCGCAGTGTCTCCGCTTCTCCACTAGGGGGCACTACAGAGACAACTGCTCAGTGCACGCCCAATTGACATACATTTTTTCCTTTATGTAGTTTTTCTCAGAGTTAGAAGCACATAACAGTAAAACATGTCTTTAACACTGTTCCAGCATGACATCTCACTAGGAACAAAGCGAGCTTCATGAAGATCTGGTGTGTAAAGGTCTTCAAGCCTTAAACTAAACCCCATACCTGCCTAACCCTACTGAACACCTCACTCCTTCCATCAACTTCCACCTGATCTCCTAATATAGAGAAATGATCACTAATCTCCTCAAATACACCCCATAATCGGATGAAAAAACTTTGAAAGGGATTATAATAGACATAACAGGAAAAAAGTAATAGTGATCATTGTTTTTTTTTTTTTTAACCGATAGCTTGGTGGAATTGTACTTCCAGATAACCAATTAATCGAGATTTGTATAAAATAAATAAAAATAGAAAAGAAATAAAAAAGACTACAAATAGACAGCATGTGATGTCAGTGATTTGCCTCTAGAGGTCACTCTCGTACTGTATAATGCAACCCGGAAAAACTTCCCTCGAGGGTTTTTGCTGATAGTTCCTGCAGTCAACTATTGGTGCCGATTTATCTGTAAATCCCAGTAATCAGTCAAACTCAAGTCTAATATCCATATACAGTGTTTTTATCACGACGCTGTATATATCTTTCTTTCTCAGTCCTTTCTAAAAAGTTCTCCCAGAGCAGTGTTGAATATTTATGCAACTTCATGTATTAAAATAAATCTTTATGTAACTTTTAATACTGAAAAGTTACAATACTGACATACATTTTTTAATAAAGGCAGAAGATATCGTTACCGATGGGCTCGAAGGCTGAAGATACGCTGAAAACGTTCCTGTCGAGCAGCGACGCTTCAGACCATCTATGGTTATCCGACAGTCCGTCAAAGTCCTTTGCAGAGAATCGACAGGACGGGTCTGGATCTGAAGGCTCGGTGGTGTCGGGCCCCAGCTCACCTTTTGCTGGCCTTCACTCGCTGAGGTGCAGGACGTGCCAGAGGCTTTTCTCCAGAATGAAGAGGCACGGGCCTCTGAGAAAAAAAAGACAAGATGATCAAGATGGTAAATATCTGGACTGAGAACTTGACCAAGAATTGTTGTGAGAATATTTTTTTGACCCGATGCTGTTTCTGACGAACCCCGTCTCAGATCCGGCCTCGCTCTCATGTGATGAGTGGCTGCTGAATAAAAAACGGTGTCCACAGAGAATCCGGCGATCGCGAGGGTATGCGTGTTAAAGAAACAAAAGAATTTGTTGCATTGTGTGTTCTGGTGCTGCTTAAACACACTGCACTGTCTGTTTTGCCGCTTTAGCAGGTTATGGGTGCACCTGAAGCACATCCGGCTGCGAGCTCTGAAGCAGTTGGAAGATGGCATGGAAAATCCATCGTTGCCACGTTGCTCCAGACCTCACGTGTTTCTGCAGAGGTTTGTCCAGAAAATGTGAAAATTTTATCTCTTTTTTTTCTAATTTTAGAGATGGTTTGTAGAAGACAAAACCATCAGCGGGATGGTTTTGATGTTACGACACCAGCTATTAGGTCCCGAGTTGTGCGTCTCCAGTCCATGGTACATTTTATTATTTTTTTCCCTACTTTTAGGAACCTGCGGCGCTGCAAAAAGGTGTTTCGAAAGCCTTCCAAAAGCAAATCGAGGCCGCCCCACCGGCGCAGAAGCTCAGGAAAACCTCCACTGCCTTCGCACAGCAGAATATCAGCTGCTCAGGGGCGAAAAAAGAGAAAGTCCTCAGAAACAGATGACGCATCGGAGCAGCTTTTCCCGCTGGATTTCAGCAATACCTCTAAAGAAAAGTCGCACGTATTTGACAACGTTCACCACGAAGCATTGCAGAGGTTGGCGAAAGTTTCCAAGAAGCAATGTGTTGGTGACGTGAGCAGCTTCGTGGAAACGCAGGCTCAGGGTGGCGGTTTGGAAGGAACTCGTAGGGTGCTGAAGTTTGACTCGCACACAGAGCAAGGAAATCGGAGCGAGAGCGCAGGAGAGGATTTTACAGTGAAGGACGAAGATCATTTCAGCAGGCTAGATGATGAGGTGTTTCGAACACCACCGGAGCTCCTCGGTACGGATTTGACGGCCACCACGAAAAGCAGGCTGTCGAGTCCATTCAGAGGGCGGAAACACAGCTTCAGGGCCATGTTAGCCGCACTGACGCGTGGTCAGAACCAGATTATTAAGGAGACCCATTGAGAGACAACGTTTGTGTTTTGCAACAAGATTAAAAAAAAAAAAACCTTCCAGACTTTCCATCAGCAGTTCCTTCAACACTGATCTTGTTAAAAAAAAAAAAAAACAAAGACTGGCAAATACTAAGAGCAAAAGCCACTGTTTTAGTGTTAGTTTATAGAGAAAATGTTTATTTATAAATGTAAATACATTTGGATTGATCTGGATTCATTTTTCGTTGTTTTGAAAGAAAAATAAATACAGTTTAATAGGTTGGGGATGTCTGGTGCAGTTAACACTCTGACCGCTAGGTGGCACGTTAACATAAGCGGAAACTTTAAAGTGTGTACGAAAGTAAAATGTGTAAAATTGTGTGTTTGTGTGTGTGTGTGTGTGTGTGTGTGTGTGTGTGTGTGTGTTGTTGTAGGCAAAACCTTTACCCTACTTATTTTAGTATATAATTTGTGTAATCATTATTTAATTAGATGACATTAGAGAGGCTATGAGTCACTCGTGGTGTTATAGCGCTTCATAAACTCTACACACCGGGACTCGGTTCGTCTTGTTTCGAAAGTTAAATGGGGGGGAAAAAATTATATATTTATTTTTTGGTGCGTTCTCGCTCCTGATTGGACGCAAGCTATCCAAAATCTCCATCCAATCAGAATTTGCGCGCGCGCGCTGCTGCTGCTGCTGCTGCACGGCGGCGCGTCAACCTGCTCGCAGCAGCGGACTTCAAACGAGAGGAGCGCGCGCGCGTGCCCGAGCGGAGCGAGCAGGAGCTCTAAATCTCTGGAAAGGATTCTGAAGACTTCTCCTCCGCACTTAAGGTTTTTCTTTTGTTTTGTTTTTTTGGACGCTGCGAATAGAAATAAAGAAGAATTCAACATGCACGGAATTGACCTGTGAGTTCCAAAACCTTCTCACGTCACATTGTTCATGCTCTTCTGCTGCTGCTGCTGCATGTTCTCGTGCAGCACGGAGATGATGTCTGCAGGCTGAATTAAGACATTTCAGTCTTGCAAACATCATTTGCACTCATGCAAATTGTTAATCCATGAATCTTTGACATTTTTTGCAGAATTATATAATAATATACTGTGTGTGTGCAAAATGTCAAACCACTGGTTCTGTGTAACTTCTGGAATGTGTTCTTCCCGACTTAGTCTGAAGAACAAATTAATCAGTGGACCTGTTTTTTAAAGAACCACCTTCATGTCCAAAGCCCTGAAGATGAAGCATCTTTCGGCACTGCTGCTCTTGTGCTTGCACGTGGTAAGATTATTATTATTATTTATTATTATTATTATTGAAAACTCAGCAATATTGCAAATAAAAAATAAATGTAAAAAGGCCACATTTCCTCAAAGCCCAATTTATTGACTTATGTTGATGTCTAAAAACAGAATTTGGTACATGCAAAAAAAATTGAACTTCGACGGAGAAAATGTTTTTATTATTAAACAGTTAAAAGTAAATTTTAAATAAATCAAATGTTCAGTTCCATTTTTTTAAAGCAAGTCTGCAGGTGTGTGTTTCAGAGAGGCTCTAAAGCACTATGCTTTTTGGAGTGTGTGTAGGCTCCTAAAACACTTGATTCAACTAATCAGCTATAGAATCAAACACTGGCTGTGGGTGTGTGAGAGCAGGAAGAACATTAAACCGTACAGGATGGGACGAACTTCTGGCCCCTGCGCTCTGAAAGCGCTCTTCTACACCTGTATCTCCAAATACTTATCATAAAGCAGTTCCTGGGAAGGAATATAACGTATCACGATCCACCTCAGGTGACAACGAGGTACTGAAGCTTTAGAAACCGTAGAGAACATGATGAGGAGCCCTGGATAAGGATTCAGCCGGAGGATCTGCAGAAATTGCAATGCAATGAATTCTGCTGTATTCATCGTCCAAGAATTTTAGATCTGTTCGATATTTAAAATGCTGAGTCAGGGGAAAAAAGGAGTAAGACAACAACAAGGCACCATCAACAAACGACACTTGGTTTTCATTGTTATTTCAGCCAATTCAATTCTTGTGTGTGTGTGTGTGTGTGTGTGTGTGTGTGTGTGTGTGTGTGTGTGTGTGTGTGTGTGTGTGTGTGTGTGTGTGTGAGACAGTCCTGTTACACAATCTGGACGTGAGGGCTCGAATGATTTGGTGCCTTTTTTTTGCTGTGTGTGTGTGTGTGTGTGTGTGTGTGTGTGTGTGAAGACAGAAAGAGAGACGACAGAGACACAAAGAGAGAAGAGAATCCACTCAGTTTGAAGGGAAAGAAAAAAAGACAGGAAGGAGAGAAAATTCAACAAATGAACCCACAAATGAAATATAAAAAAAAATAAACTGATCTTATGAAGAACACAGTGGACTTTAGTCGATTGTATATTCGATTGTAGAGTCTTCAGAGGTTTTCCAGACATCCAGGCAGAATAAGATGCATTTTTTTTTTTAGCTTCCACATACTTAATTAAATCCACTGTGTTCATGGAAATTATTTAGTGCAGATCAAACTGACTGATTGGAGTCGAGTGGAACAAACACAACAGCAGCAGGTTTTTATTATTTGCATAATCTGTCTCTGAAGAAAATCCATAATCCACCAATTTTCCACCTCGGATTTGTCGTGACGCTGAGTCTGGCGTGGATTTTTAAGGCGTTCATTTTTAGGCCCGTATGCCGAAAAGACACGTTTTTAGTCCTTAAGCCAGTTACGTTACAAAACAAGGACGTTCTCGGGGGGTCGCGTCCTGCCTGAGAGTAATCCTTGCACTTTATTTTTCTTTTAACTGTAATCAAATATACTTACACTGGATTAGATCTCTAATCTCACGCTTTCCGTGAAGATGGATTGACCGATTTATTATTTTTTTGGAGTAGAAGTTTTCTTCAAAATGTTCTCAAAAAAGGATTACATGGTCCTGAGCAAACTGATCGGTTGGAGTGGAGAAGTCGTACTCTTCAACCTTCTAGTATTCTTCTGTGTCTGGTTTAGATGCTCCACCTCTAAGCACCTGAGGAGATGTCTCAGGACAGTTCCAGGCCTATGCTTCTAGAAGTCATAGCTCCTTGTTTGCAGTGTCAGTGGTTAAAGGATATATTCGAATAAGGCAGGTTGTGTGAGAACTTTAAGAGCCCCCTGTGATGATTGATATATTGGCATGCCAATGTCCTTATCAGTGTAATGGGGACACGGTAGGATATTATTTAAGGAATTGGACTTTATCTTTGAAGGTCATGAGTTTAAATCCCAGCCACACCAAGCTGTCACACCTGGGCCCCTGAGCAAGGCCCTCAACCCCATAGCTGCTCAGTTGTATGATAAATTTAAGTCACTCTGGATAGTGTCTGCCAAATGCCATAGATTTAATGTTGTTAAATGTCATTTATGGACACCTGATTACTACTAAAGGAACCTCCACTCTTTCGGAAAGGCTTTCCGCTACATTTTGGAACGTGTCTGTGGGAATTTCTGACATTACCGAGTTTAGGCTGGACGACCTGGTGATGTTCGTTTATCTCAGGTGTTCAAGGGGTTGAGAAGGTCAGGGCTGGGTGCAGGATATTCAGGTTTTTCAGCATGGGACCATGTCTTTATGAAGCTAGTAAATGGAAATCTTGAGGCTACAGCAGACAAAGTAAGTCAGGACAGTTGTGTGCTTTTAATTTTGTAGCAACAGTTTAAGAAAGACCCACATCTAGATGTGATGGTCAGGTGTTCACATTATAGTCCAGTTATGCAGCTGTACGTTAGGTGTTAGAAGATTACTGTACAGGAAGTATTTCAAACTAAAAGAAACCAAACCTTTAGTTAGCTGCATTTTCTTGTGCTCTGCTTGAAAATGTGGCCTTTAAATTTTTTTTTTTACTGAATCCTGAAAATGTGCTCAATTAAATAAATATGAATATTAATGAATAAATATAATTAGATAATTAATAAATTAGAAATAATAAATATAGCGCTCCCCGTGCAGCATGCAGTCTCACGTTAAAACAATCAGCATGTGGTGTCAGTGATTCACCCCTAGAGGCCGCTCTCGTAATAACAGCGAACTTGAGGCCGGAAAAACTATCAGTATGGATTTTTGTCGAAACCAATCAACTATTGGTGCTGATCGGGCGACCTTTACTGATTTACTGAGGGAAAAACTCATGAGGTAGAAACTCTAAGAGGAACCAGACTCTAAAGAAAATCTAATTTGAGGATTTCCTTCTGAGGAACTTTCCACTCACAAAAGGTGCATTTGATTGCAACACCAAAATTATTTTGCAGAGGGTAATTAGTATGAAGGAGGTTTAAGTGTACGATTGTGTCGGTCACGTTTTTCTCTTTACAAAACCAATTCTTGATTTGTTTAAAAAGTAATAAAACCAATTTTTTTTGTTTCTGTTTTGTGTCTGAAGGTCATATGTGATGCAGAGCCCAGTGCAGCAGCTGGCCTGCTAGAATGGAGGGAAAACCTTAGACAAGACAAGAGCATTTCTCAGCACGGTTCACGCTCTGACCTCGTCAAACCCCTGTGGCTTTTCTCGCACCCGTCCTTAACTGGTGAAGCCCCTCAGCAGCTTGCAGTTCAAGACCTCTGGACCTGGCTGTTTAATCGCACCGAGGAGAGCGAACAAAGTCTGGCCAGAGCCAAGCGGAGGCCCATCGTCAAGACTGGTAAATTCAAGAAGATGTTTGGTTGGGGAGACTTCCATTCCCATATAAAGACAGTCAAGCTGAACCTGCTCATCACCGGAAAGATCGTCGACCATGGCAACGGCACTTTCAGCGTCTACTTCCGCCACAACTCCACAGGCCTCGGCAACGTTTCGGTGAGCCTGGTGCCGCCTTCCAAGGTGGTCGACTTTGAGATCGGCCAACAGGAAACTCTGGACGTCCCAAAAGACGACAAGTCGTTCAACTGCCGAGTGGAGTACGAGAAGACTGACCGGAGCAAGAGGACGTCCTTTTGCAGCCACGACGCAGGCAGGGTGTGCTTCCAGGAACAGACGCAGAGCCACGTCTCCTGGCTCTGCTCCAAGCCCTTTAAAGTCATCTGCATCTACATTGACTTCTTCAGCGCTGACTACAAACTGCTGCAGAAAATCTGTCCGGACTACAATTACCACAGTGACACGCCTTACACTTCCAACGGGTAGACATTATTTCAAGACAGCCATGCTTGGGGAGTTTCACAACCCTGGCTTTCCTGGTTACCTTTTTTCTTCCTTCTGACGAGCGAGTGGGCAGAAGTTCTGGAAGCAAGCCTCACCGGAGGTCCGAGATTATTTGAGGGGGGCTAAAATCGTAATGTAAAAAAATCCTCACAACCCACCGTCCGTGTTTTTGCATGTTCTGGTCATTCGATAACGTTGTAATAGTATTAAATTGTACATTTGATCATCAAACGGTGGACATACACGTGCACACGCACCTTCTCACGCTTGTTCATTCACTCCGAAACCATGAGAAGATAAGAAACTAGAACATCACTCCTTTAAAGCGTCCGCCGTGAACGCAAACGTTCTATAATCGTAGTGTACGTCGGGTATCTTGATTCATTCTGTACAATTCATTCTGTAAATTAAAAACGTGTGATCCCCAAATGATTACAGATGAACTGTTGATTGGTATATTTTGAACCCAGGCCTGAGGGATTATTGTACGTAGGACATTAAAAATTGTAATGCCAGAGAGAAGACGAAAGGCTGAAATAGAAGTGTCCTGGTTTGACTAATGGACATTCAGGGTTCCTGTCTCAACATTTTGACACACACTTATAAAAAGGTTTAATTGATCCTGGGGTTTTTCGTTCTATATTAATTCATCACTCATTATTGATTACAGATTTCACAACAATGCCATTTTTCCCCCCTATAGAACATCGGATTTTTTTTTTTACGTCAGCAGTTATAGCGCTCTTAGTAACTGCCAAGTCAGCAATTGTGTACATACATTTCATTCCCCCCAGTCACTGTAGGCCAATCATACTGGAGATTTATTGTCCTGGTTAGAGTCAAACCACAATCAAACCCGATCTGTTACTGAAGAATATTACAGATATTCAGTTCAATCCTGAGCTCTGCTTACCGTTTCCATGGATTTACCCCGTCCCTATGGGTTTCCTCTGGGTTCCCCCCCCCCAAAAAAGAAAGTTAAGCCTTCGTGTGCTTTTTGTGTTTTAATTTCAAAGCAAATAAATCAAAGTTCTTTAGAACCACAATACATTTTTCCAAACACAAAGAACTCTGCCATTTTTTCGAGTAAGCAAAGCTGCTAATCATAGAAAATAAACTCCATACAACTAAAGTCAAAAATAAGTCTTGTGTTGGAAAAAAGAAAAAAAAAAAAACTTTTGTAAACAATATGATAAACAAATCTTCATATTTACCCAATAGTGAAGGAGGTGCAAAATATCGACACGTTCAGTTCTGCTTTTGTGTAATACTCATAATTACATACTCAGAAAGAATGCATCACATTTCACCAAGTATTCTAATGCAGAATCTCAGGTAATACTTACGCCCATATTTACTGATGTTAAACACACTAGTAAACATTTCGGAAAAACAACATGGGCAACATGGGGGGGGTTCTTGCTTTAAAAAAAAAAAAAAAAAGTGTTCGAGGAAATGATTTTGCACTTGACACATGGGTCCGTTTTCTCGAGAGTTCACGGGGGGGGGGGGGGGGGGGGGGGGGGGGTTTGTCCTCCAAAATGTCCATAAATCACAGGCAGGGCTTTAACATTCTGGATGCCAGTTAATGTGCCCACGTTGAAAACCATTCACAGACAAGGGACCTAAACATCACCTCAAAACTACGGTGTTACGGAAGAGAGTTAGTGCAATCCGGACAGGCCTGGAGGGAAAAGGCATGTCCTTTAAGGCCATTTATCAAATGACACATCACTGAGCAGAGAGGAGCCAGCTCGGAGGCGGCCATTTTAAAGCTGGTTCCTCCTTCTTCGTCGTCGTCGTCTTCTGCAGTGAGCAAAGCGCACTGTAAGCTAGTGCAGTCCTCCAGCTGGGCTTTAGTACGGGTGAAAAGGGAGTGAAGGGGGCACGAAGGAATCAAGGCTGGCTGCTGCATCTTTCCGAAGCGCGTCATGGCGACGGTCAGGACTGTTTAAGCCTTTTCCTGGGCAGGCCGAACGGAGGACACTGGGCTGACGCGAGGGCACGGAAGGCTTCGGCCACAAGGTGAGGATGGGACTGGATCATGGCCTTCCAGCCTGCAGTCTCCATTATGTCTGCTGCATGACTGAAAAACAAACAAACAAACAAAAAAAAAGCAAGTAAGTCACTGCAGTAAAGACGCATAATAAAGGAAAGTGGTTTTAGCAAGTTCAAATCCCAACACCACCAAGCTGCCACTGCTGGGCCCTTAATCAAGGCCCTCAACCTCTCAGTTAGTTAAATGAGATAAATGTAAGTTAAGTGCATTTGCCAAATGGCTCTGGGTTTGGACAGAAGGGCATGTGTTCAAGTCCCAGCACTGCCAAGCTTCCACTGTTAGGCTCTCGAGCAATAATCCTTATTGTTCCAGGGATCAAGGCCCTAATAACCCATACTGCTTCAGGGGTGGAATATCATGTCTAACACTGAGCTCTGACCAGAGCTTCCTAAAAAAAAAAACTAGGAGATGAAAAGAAAAATGATTTCACTGTGCTGGATGTGAGAAAAGCCTTCGATTGTATTATTATTATAAAACAAACAAAAGCTACCAAATATATTTCTATTTATTGCCATTTATCCAATGTATTATTGTTTGCTCAAAAAATGTGCTTTGCATACACACAAACGGAACAAAAAACCTCCAGAGTCGGATAACGTCACCGCCATGATCAGCTTAGGACGGAGCCCTCATTCATTACCGCAACGAACGCCGCATGAGCCGAGAAGCAGCAGCAGCAGAAGCAGCAGCAGCACGGGTATTACATTACCGTTTCATCAGTTTGGTCATTGAGATGTGTTAAAACAATTTTGGTCTGAACAGTTTAGTAAATCTGTTCCTTAAAACCTTCATCATGCGGTATTTTTTTTATTCTCATTTAGGCCTCTTTCCAAAATTAGCCACGTAAACGCAGATTAGCAGAGATAACGCTGCACATCGCCGGGGTCTGATCGCATCGTGCCGCTTCGTTCGGCGGCGAGATTCTCTATCTGATCCTTCTGCCTCGAAACAGACATGCTGAGATCGGGAACATGGCGGCGCATACGTACTTGCTATTCCAGGTCTTTCCATCTTTACAGCCCAGTTGTCTGAGAACGCTGCACCTGCAGAGGAGAACAGGTAGTGTTGCAAAAACATTGGCACTACTTACACACACACGGCTTTAACATGTACCCGAAATTGTTGCTATATTTGGCGTATTCACACCCCAGATGAGTATTAGTTTAAGGGTGTGTACACTTATGTAACCAGGTCATTGTGGGTTGTGTGCACGCCTAGTAATCACATTCGCGTTTTCTGGTATGTATAGCGCATGAATGTGTGGAGTGTCGGAACCCAGGCGACGCGAAAGAGCGGCAAGAGCGGACTTGCCTGTTGATGAAGTCTATGGCTTGTGCTTTGAGCTGTTCGGCGCTGTGCAGGTCTGCCAGGATGAGGATGTCTGCCACGTTCTCGACGGACAGACTGTTGCACAAAGCCTCCTCGCACATCACCTTCAATCTCTCCAGAGCGTACTGCGCGGAGAACGAGCGAGAAGTGAGGATAACGTGGCAAGCAATGACTCGTGCACTGCTGAAGAGCTTAGCGATCGCTAACTCGTTTACGGTCACTGCCGCCCTCACCTTGTCTGCTGCGGCTAACAGGTGATCGGCCATTTTCTCCAGGTTTGGCGCTTTGTCTGTGTAGATAAAGACCATCATCTCTCTAAACACGTCCGGTTCGACGTCGCTGATGTCCACGCGGTTCTGCGGGGGAGGGGAGAAGAAAAATACAAATTTTATAAAATGCTTTAGAAAAATCAACCGGATCCTGAAAGATCACCTGATGAGGCACTGTTCCAAAAGCACACATGCTACTGGGCACATGAAACTTAATATGAATCCTATGTTGAGGGTAGTCCAAGACAGGGAGTAAAAGTAACTATAGAACAACTAATACACTATATGGACAAAAGTTTGTGGACGCCTGAGCCTAAGTTTGGTGTGTGCTTCTTGAACATCTTATTTCTGGTGTTTACTAGGGATTTTCCACCTCGTGGCAACCCTGGTCTTAATACACCAGTATACTACAGAAATGTCCTCTTCCTCTCAAAAATGTATCGATCTGAAAGAAATCACTGTAACCAATAATGTATTTTTTTTTACTCCTTACCTTTTTACTCTCCTCCATTTTGTGTTCGAACATGGCATTGAAAACCGGTGACCTCGCTGCAAAGCAGGACGTTGGAAAGCGTTAGCAGGTCAAAACAAACAAACTAACAAACAAACAAACAACAAAAACAGAGCAATTCATTTGGTGTAATCAGGATGCACACCTGCCAGGATGGATTTGTGTGCTTTAAACTCCTGTCCTCCTACAAACAGGCTGCAGTCGGTGAACCTGGATCCCTCCCACAGGCTGCCCAAGTCGTCAGCCAGCTGACACTCGGGCACCTTTAGCATGTTCATATTGGATTGACCGGAAATGTTCACAGAGTCCTGCACCACACTCACCTGTGAGTATGGAAAGAAACCATCAGAACAGAAGGACATGCACAGTGAACCCTGTTCTCAAGTGTAACAAGAGCTGCACTGTTACTCATTACTGACTAATGCACTGACGTGAACAGAGGTTGCCATGGTTTTGATAAGACATTAGTGTGATGATGCACATATTGTATTAACACTATATTGGGACACCTGATTTTTCCAGACATATTTGGTTCTTTGTTCAATCGGTTACCATAAAGTTGGACACACTTGAACTTGGAGACCTCATCTCCATGAAGATATGTGTTGGAGCAAAAGATCTCCTGCTATAGAACACCTTTGGAATGCACTGGAACACTGACTGCACCTCAGGCCTCCTTACATCAACTACACCAGGTCCCTGACTATACTGAATGAGCACAAACCTTCAAGAGCACAGTCCAGAATCTAGAGGAACATCTTCCCAAAAGCATGAAGATATGTATTATTTTTTTTTTTTAAGCAAATGGCAACTAATGTGGGACTCAATGTTTTAAAAAGAACATGCAAATATTATGGTCATGTGCATAGTGCATTTTCATACAAAAATAAAGGAAATTCACAATACCTCACAAAAAAGTGTAAGCTTGTCATCTGGTAGAAGTCCATTCGCTTCATCAAGTAAGAAGTCCCGCCTGATAAACTTTTTGAAGCCCCAATCCTTGCCCTGGACAAATCGATACGCTCTTTGACTTTCTAAAGAACGGCGAAGCGAATATGATTGGTTAGTTAACTGTACAGAAAATAGCACACCATTTCATTTTATTCGAAGGCAGGGGGGGGCTCACCCATGGCTTTAGTTTCTTCTCTTTTGGCGTTCAGCAGGGAGAACTTGAACTTTGCTCGCACTTCACTTTTCGGACAGTTTACGAGCAGCAGGTAGAGGGACAAATAATCTTTACTCTCATCATCGAGCCCTTTCGGATTCACTCTCAAACACCTAGAGGAAGAGGAATTGCAGACATTTGGATATAAGACATTCGGAGATCATTATATGGGAAACAAGCGGCCTGATAGAACGCTAACCCCCACCATTTCATTTTGTCGTTGGGTCCAGAAGAGAATGTGGAACTTTTCAGCACCTCTCCCATCTCCTCTCGGCAGAAACTGAAGTTGTTTATCGTCCACATGTAGGAGAACTTCACTACTTTGACCTGCCAGGTAGAATATTTCTTTTATGCATTAACAATAGAAGTGATGGACCGTTCTAAACAGGCAATGAATTCAGAAATTCAACGTTTATATATAAAAAAAAGAAAAAAAAGAAAAAAGAAAAAAAGAAATAACCTTTCACTCTCTCAATATTCGAAGTCCAGACATATGCTTTCTACAAGACCAAGCCCTTCATTATCAACTCCTGGCCTTTCAAGGTTAAGCAATATTTCTGTGTCAAAGCGCGACTGCGAATCTCCGTTATGACGCCGAGAGGTGGTTTATGGGTAAGGTGCGCTCACTCTAATGCTCATCTGCTCCGGTTGAATAGAACGGCCGATTTAAAGAAATGCTTTTACATATGAAATCCCTTCAAATCCGCTTTTTATATGCCGTCTCTCACACACACACACACACACACACACACACACACACACACACACACACACACACACACACACACACACACACACACACACACACACACACACATTTTCATTCCAATGTGATGAGCAGCTTTGGTGTGTGAGAGTCTGCAGCTGGACATTATTACTTCTTCTTCTTATAATAATGATAACATGTATAACCACAAATGTAAAGTCTAAAACACGTCATAGCCAAGTTTGTCTCGTGAAGAACATACGGGAGAACCCCTGAACAATACCCCTTATATCCACCTCTATTAGCCAACAGGTATCACAACATACCGAAAAACTTCTCTCGGAGCTCTGACTTAATCCCTTTTGATTCTTTTCATGCTGTATACACCTACGCCACAGGTTTCATTTTTTTTAGACTGGCGTTTTGTTGCATTTTCTAACCGAGTGCATGAAAACTTTTTTTTTCCCAGTATCAAGTGATTTGAAACTCCAGAGTTAAGTAGGAGTTAAGCAGCAAAATACAGATCTCTCATATCTATTTTCATTTTCTGCTCCCATGAGACATTCCAGTGTAATAATAAGCACTTACACGGTGGGGCCAAAAGTTTGTGGACACCCAACCATCAGACTAATGTGCTTATTGAACCGACTTTCAGATGTAGTCCCCTTTTTTTTTTCCTGGTAGGCTTTCCAGTAGATCCTGAGGTTCGACTGTGGCTCATTAAAGCTACAAGAGCATAAGTAAGTCTGATCTCAAGCCCCAGTCATCCCAGTTCAAGTTCATCCTCAGGGTTGAGGAGGTCGGGGCTCTGCGTAGGGTAGGACACCCGAAACACTTCTCAAACTCTAACCGTAACACGCTGCTTTTTCTTCGAACTCACTTGTGATGGTCAGGTGTGCGCATAGTGTGCGCATACTTTTGTCCTTGTTGCGCATTTGAGGGCCAGCACATCTATTTGCATACATATGGCTTCAAGCTCCTCTCTTTTCGCTCACCTGTGTGTAACACCAGCTCTCTGCCACAGGTCCTGAGATCATCTCCCCTGGAGGAGGCGGGGTCGGGACCCGTGACATGGCCAGCTTTATCCTCTCGCGTCCCTTATGAAGCTCGACCTGGATACATAAACTGTTATGTCGCAACTTTTATAAACAGAAATAGTGAGAACTGGGCTACACTGTTAATAACCATATAAATCAGAAAATGAGACTTGTTGGTGATCATATTACCTTGTGTTCAAAGAGGAACAGGTTGCTCATGCCATCCTTAGGAGCATGCCAATAAGACACAGGTCTCCACACACTGCTCGGAAACGGCTTCAACAGTGCATGCTGGCTCCAGACTCCTCATAGCCCATCCTACACGAGGGGGAAACAAGATTTCAAGAATAAGAGTCCTCTTTGTGCGTTCACACGACGTTCATGACCGCTACATGGAAGCAAGACGGGCGTTAATACTTGTGCACGATTAACGCCGACTGCCCGATGGCTGAGCAATCACATCAGCGGGGTTTAGAAACTAGCCAGAATTTAGGGACCCTTTCGAGTGACCAAAGACTATGAACATGACCCATGTCCAATTCCATCATATAAGACTGCAGCTACTAGGACTATGTGAATTATGTGCGACAAAACCGCGTATGTAAATAAAACCGCATACGTCACCACTATATGCATTCATTTCTGCTCATTTCCACATAGGGTGCTGATAGCGCAGGAGTTAATTACAACCCTATGATTAAAGACATTCAAGCTTCAAATCAGCCTGCTTGAAACATGTTTCCCCCCTGAAGACTCTTGAGGTATGAGGTATTCGAGCCTCGGTCTTCCCTAAAGCACATTAAGAGCCATAATCTCCAAATGGAGAACACTTGGAAGAGTGGCGCATCCGCCAGGCTGCCAAAATGTCTCGAAGGGTTACAGCTCAATTATCCGGGAAATTACAAAGCATCCTATGAAAACATGCAAAGAATGCTGGGCTTGTTTTTCTGGCCTCTGCGCCGGCTTTATTGTTCAAGACTCCAGCATTAGAAAAAAATCTGGCCCAGAGGAGATTCATGGGAAATAAATGAATGAATGAATCAATGAGCAAACAAACTACACACTAAGACTATAATAGATACTTGTATTTTCTTTCATGGCTATGATGAACCTGGATGATGCCCAAGCCACATGGGAGAAAATGTACTGTTCTTAGACGAGTCTAAAGCAGATATTTATTGTTTAAAGCATCATATCGCCAGACCTGACGGTGTTCCTGCAAGGGTGATAAAGACGCTGATTCGCCTGCTACATTGACGTGACTCAAAAAAATGAATAAAAATAAAGTGTGTCAAAGAAATATTGTGAGAAAAAAAAAGAATGACTGCTCTGATGCGAACGAGTGATATTCGAATAGAGGAAGTGTTATTTCTATATCCAGGTTCCTGTTTGCTAATATTACACCGCGTGTAGAGATCAGAAAACGGCGCTCCAATACACTTCGGCGGCGAAGTGAAACATACGTGAGTGACAGCGATATGAAAGCGCGAGTGCAGATGATTTTACAAAGCTCTTTTTTTTTTACGTTAAAAAACATTTGACCTACACTATATCGCCAAAAGTATTGGGACGACTGACATGTGATTCTTTCCTAGACTGTCAACACAAAGTTGGATGTACAGGACGTCTGGGGCATTAAATGTTCCGTTTGCTTGAACTAAGAGACCCAAAACTATTCCAGCAAGACAATGGCGGGAGTTCGTACAGCCATGTAGGTTAGGTGAGGAGGCCTGGGGTGCAGTCGCTGTGAAAATCCATCCCGAATGTGTTCAATATGCTTTAGATCAGAGATTTACAGCAGGAGATCTTCCACTTCAAATCATGTAAAGCTTATCTTCATGGAGCTGGCTTTGCGCATAGGAGCGATGTCATGCTGGAACATTTTGAGGTCTCTTAGTTCAAGTGAGAAAAAAAAAAAAAAAGTCCAATAGCCACATATGGCTGGAAAAGACAGGTGTCCCAATACTTTTGGTTACGACGGTTATCGACATAAAACAGTTTCGAAAGCAATAAAACTCTTCGAAGAGCGCACTCACTCACCGAACTGAAATTAATTAGACGAGGCACCGGGATGAAGACTTGCAGACCACAACACTTGGCAGATGATGTGGAATTCTGGGAAAAGCCACTGCCAACAATATGAAGCCTGAAATGCAAATATAAAAAGGGAGCACATGTTAAACTTAATTGCATTTGACTGAACTCGAGCTACATGCGCGTGTGTGTGTGTGTGTGTGTGTGTGTGTCCCCTTTCATTGAAATCTTTATTCTTGGCATGCAAAGGTGAGAGAAAGCAATCCTGAACACTCAACACTGCCGATTATTTGGCCTTATTGTATTATAGCAGAACTGAATGTTGCCTGAAGCACAGCTGGAACTTTCTGGAAGCCTCAAAAAAAAAAAAAAAATCACAACAATTATCTTAAGAAACATTTTTTTTCATCAAGGGAGACGGACAGGACGGCTGTAAAAGAGCACCGGATACAGACATCTACAAATACCTCAGCGTGTAGATAACAGTCACGCGCCAAATCGTTGTAGACGTTTGACTTGCTGTTCAAAAGCAAAAATAAGTTCTTGATAAGAGCAAGTCGGTCAACAGAAAAACCTGAACGCACACAATTTAGACAAACAAACCACTAAAAAAAGTTTGCAAAACTTTGTCACTTGATTTGGAGACTATTTGGCATTTTTCCTAAACAAACTTAGCAGCTTTCAGGGCAGATGCTAATGACTGACGGAGTTGATTCGGCTCTTCAATTCCCATCACAACTGCTGCTATACGAGTTATACCAGTGAGAAAGTTCCCAATGACGACAGTGACCCAGACCAGTGCTGTTCTCAGTTTATCGCGACTAGTCACAGTTCCCAATAACCAATCACAGATCACTGTTGCCCCCCCCAATACAATTACTGAATACCACTATTTTTATTAAACAACCACTAATTAATAGTTTCCCATTGACCAATCACAGGTGACCGCTATTTCCCTGCAATGACCAATTACTGTTCACCAACAACTATCACTATTCATTACAGTTCGCCACAGTTCCCAGTGTCCAATCGCAGACTCGTTGTTCCCAACAACTAAGTGCAGATTACCAGTTTCCTAACAATCGCTGACTGCCACTGTCTCTTGGTGACAACAACCAATCACAGCTGGGTACATTTTCCAATAACCAATCACAGACAATAGTTTCTGTTGACCAATCACAGACCAGCACTTGTCCTAATGACCAATCACTGCTCCCAATGACCAATCACAGATCAGCGCTATTTCCGATGACTAATCAAACAACAGTTTCCAAGGACCAATCACAGACCAGCACTGTTCCAACTGTCCAATCACAGTTTCCAGCAATCAATTACAAACCAGCACTGATCACTTTTTTTTTTTCCTGTCCCACTTTCCGATTTTTTGAAGACAGAAATAAGAGCAACCCTTTTTCCCTTCGCAGATAAGTATTTTGTAAACTATATTCTATTCAACCCCAGAAAGAAAACAAAATACTTTCCACCTTCAGTCATTTACATAATATGCAAATGATCCGGATCAATAGATTAATATGCAAATGAGCCCGATGGCGTCATCACGCAAACTTCTAGTTTTCCAGAAGACTTTAGCAACAAACTGAAGGCGTTCGGACGAAAATAAAACGAGCACAAGTTTATTTGAAAAAAGAAAAAAGAAAAAAGAAAAGCTTTAAGAAAAGGTAAAATAAAATAAAAAAGGTGAAAACGGCGTTTGATATTTCTGTCAAGTATTTCTACAGCTTCGTGAGTGAAATTACAGCAACTACGACAATTCTCGAAGACAAAAAGACAATAAAAGGTTTTATAACACCGGATTAGTTAACGATAATCGATACCACTTTGGCAGTAGCAAGTTTTAACTTTTTATCTCGTGCTAATGGCAGACAAATCTTACCAGCTAAAATGCTACATCCAGTTAGCTTCATGCGAGTGAGTTTATAAAGCTGAACAAATACAATATAAAGAGAAGAATTTCACAGAATAACGTGTCGGATGTAGATTTAGAGAATTAGCCGTTTTTACAGATTATTGTGTTGCTAATTATGAAAGGAAACTGAGTTACAGACTGAGGGACTTAGCCGGTCGTGCTAGCGGCCTAGATTTCCCACACGGCCCAAAACAAGTGAAGACAAAAGCGAACTCATCGTTTCGTTTTGCGTGAAGGAGGAAAAAAAATCTCTCATCGAACAAACCTAAACTATTTCTTTTCACCGAACAAGCAATCGACGGAGCGGTTGGTTTTTTTTTTTATGTAAACAAACAAAAAAATCCGGACTGCTTTCTGTCTTTGTGTCAGCAAATTGAACGGCATTAACATGACATTATTGTTATTATTCTTTACAAACCTCTCAGTCAAATCTTCACAATCGGTCAGGTCTAAATCGCTCACAGATACACGTCTAGGTAGATTTCTGCGGGAAATCGTTGGACTTTTTTTTTTTTTTTTTTTTTTTTCCCCTGCCACAAGGAGAGCTTTTTCCTGCCTCTCAAAACACCTCAGCGCAGGCACATAGCGGCGTCTGCAGTTCTGCCGGGGAGCGGAGTGCGCATGCGCAGCGAGAGCGCTCCTCTCAGAACTTCCTCCTGAAACCGTCCGTCCCGCACCACCACCACCTCCTCCTCAAAATTCAGTACTCAGTAATGAGAAGATTCAAATCGAAAAAACATTCAAAACAGCAAAAACCAAAATAGTAACACAATACATGACATTGGACTTGGAAGGTTATGAGTTCAAATCCCAGCACCACCAAGCTGCAACTGGTGGGCCCTTGAGCAAGGCCCTTAACCCTCAACTGTTAAGTTGCAAGTCGCTAAGGGTGTCTGCCAAATTGGCATAAATGTAATGTACACAAGAGATTTTTAATTACAGAATGCAAAAACCTTCATTGTTCACACTTATTTATTCACACTTTTATTCGTTTCTTTGTGGTATAGGTTTATGCTTTAACAGTAAGAGGGTTTTGAACTATGAAGCAAGTGATCAAAATCAAGATGTTGCAAGCAGGAAAAATGGGCAAGCATAAGGATCTGTTTAACAATTTGTGAAAATAAAAACTTTCTTTCGGCTTCTCCCGTTAGGGGGCGCCACAGCGGATCCTCCGCAAGTTTTGATTTGGCACATGTTTTACGCTGGATGCCCTTCCTAACGCAACCCTCCCCAATTTATCCGGGCTTGGGACCGGCACTAAGAGTGGCTGGGGATGGTTCCCTGACCGGGGATCGAACCCGGGTCGCAGCGGTGAGAGCGCTGCATCTTAACCACTAGGGGAATTTGTGAAAATAATTTGTGAAAAACCACTGGGTCAGAGCATCTCCAAAACTGCAGGTATTGTGTGGTCCACTTCTATGTAGTGGTTAGTACCTACCAAAAAGGGGTTCAAAGAACGTGTTGTATAAGATCAGTGTCTCCAGCTTTGTTTTCTTGTGTAACAGGAGGAGGATAAGTGCTGTTGTTCTCTTTAGTGGCGCTTTCACCGTGCGTCAATTGTAAGTATTCCTAAAAAAATAAAAAATCAAGGTTCGGATAGAAAAAAAATAAAACTAGTTTTTTTGTTAAAAAATACTTTGTATTAATAATGGCATTCTGATTTTTTTTTATCTATTATTTATCATTGCTTGGATCCAAATAGACTTTCTGCGGTTTTGTGTGTGCATTTTTTTTGTGTGTGCATATTATAACAACCTTACAATCAGCATTCCAATTCATCCCAATAGGGTTGAGGTCAGAGCTTGATTCTTTCACTCCAGTCCATGTGAAGCATATCTTCATGAATATGCAATATTGTGCCTACAAGTTAGTGGAAGAACCACATACGGCTGGAAAAGTCAGGCGTGCCAACACTTTTGCACCTTGATTGATCCATAAACAGCGTCCAAACCGGGTAAAGCAAACCTCTATTGCATGTTTTTGACTTTTTATTAATCTTATAGCTTCAATGCAAAATTAAGCACAGCATTTGAATAAACAAAACTTGAGTCTTATCCACGTAAGAATATTTTATTATATCGTTAGGCTTTTTTGTTTATTTATTTATTTATTTATTTCCTAAATTTTTTTCCCATATCATGCTATCATGGCCATTACTTGTATCTTCATTGTATTGGAAATGATCTTCACCCTGCCTATCTGCCTAAGAATGCTTTTTTTAATAAATGATTTCTAAAGACAGATATAATATCATCTATTATTTCTTATTACAGGCAGACCCACAATTATTTCATAAGTCTGCATTTCCATGACAAAGTAATATGGATGAATGATAAATTATGGACATGTAATGAAAATATTATGAATGGAACGATAAGTCCAAATGTTTGTGGACACCCAAACAGAAGATTGTGTGGTTTTTTTATTCCCCATTTATTCACATTTACTCCCCATTTGCTGTTATAATAACCGTCACTCTTCTACGATGTAGGTGTTAGTAAAGTCAGGTAGAAGGACGAGGATGTAGGTGGTAGGTGGACGAGGCCCAGAGGTGGGATGTAACGGAGTACAAATACTTCGTTACTGTAGTTAAGTAGATTTTTTTGGTATCCACTATTTATTTTTCAGAACTTTTTACTTTTACTAATTAAATTTTTACACAAATATCTGTACTTTTTACTTCTTACATTTTCAAAACCGGCTCATTACTTTAGTTTTAATTCATTGATTTGGTGAAATATTTTTTTTATTTTCACTGTGCGCCGATTTCAGCCGAACAACCGATTTCCTGTTACTGCGCGTCTTTTTCAATCCGCTGGTGTATAAAGTCCTGACCCTCACTCACCACAGATGTAGACTAGTTTATGGAGATAAGAATCAGCAGGCAGAAGGCAGTAAGAAGTTTGGGGTTAATGTGGATGAGACAGAGGGAGTCAGTGATGAGAACAGACACATTCCTGATCATCATCATCATCTTTTCTCTGCTTGTGTTCTATATGTGGATCTTCAGCCTGCATACATTCATTAAGTAACAACATTTTTAATTAGTTTTGTATTAATATATATATATGTGTATGTATGTATGTATATATATGTATATTTGGCTGTCAACATTAAAATAATTGTAAACGGCACAAAATTTTTTTAACGCTATCAATTCAGCGCGCATTTCTGTTTCACCATTTTTTATAGAAAATGTAAATACATAAATAAATAACTAAATAAAAAAGAGGCGCAATTAAAACATTCGGCAAAAAATAAGTTTATCCACGACGTCTTTTCTTAGATATAAAATAAATAAATAAACTCCAGATAAAAATATTTTTAATCAGTAAACTTTTGTTTTATTTCTGCGCCAAGTCTCAAATCAAACACCAAATCCGCCATGTTTTACACAATTTACCCTCTAGGTGGCGTTTTGTGGGTTTTTCCCTCATAATGGCGACACAAATTGAAATTACTGTATTTATTGATCGTACAGATAAAAACAATACATCATTCAAATCTGTAAAATGTCTATAATTTTATATATATAAGCTTCCTGACTTGACTTGAAGAGGTGCAGTTTCTCCGGTATCACCTCATTAACTGTCCGTGTGGAAACATAGCAAAGGCTCTTAATGATGTCCACACATCTGTGCACTGATACAGCCTTTATATTTAATCACTGTACATATGCTTACATACAGTACAGACCAAAAGTTTGGACACACCTTCTCATTCAAAGATTTTTCTTTATTTTCATGACTATGAAAATTGTAGAGTCACACTGAAGGCATTAAGGGCTATTTGACCAAGAAGGAAAGTGATGGGGTACTGCACCAGATGACCTGGCCTCCACAGTGACCGGACCTGAACCCAATCGAGATGGTTTAGTGGTGAGCTGGACCGCAGAGTGAAGGCAAAAGGGCCAACAAGTGCCAAGCATCTCTCGGGGAACTCCTTTAAGACTGTTGGAAGACCATTTCAGGTGACTACCTCTTGAAGCTCATCAAGAGAATGCCAAGAGTGTGCAAAGCAGTAATCAAAGCAAAAGGTGGCTACTTTGAAGAACCTAGAATGACATTTTTCAGTTGTTTCACACTTTTTTTGTTATGTATATAATTCCATATATAATTCCATGTGTTCATTCATAGTTTTGATGCCTTCAGTGTGAATCTACAACTTTTATAGTCATGACAATAAAGAAAACTCTTTGAATGAGAAGGTGTGTCCAAACTTTTGGTCTGTACTGTATATATCACATGCTGTAAATATGATACATGTTTAACACCTCCAAGCTGCCAGTTTTGGGCACCTGAGCAAGCACTTAACTCACTACTGCTCATTTAGTAAATGAGATCATTAAGATCTCGGGATAAACACTTCCAACAGGAAGTGGCTATATCTCGCTATCTTTGTCTCTCTATTTTCTCTATCTAATTGTCTCTGTGTCTCTTTTAGTAAATGTCTCTGTCTAACTGTATATGTCTCTCTCTTGTTGTCTCTCTATTAGTTTCTCACTCTTTCTAAAGCTGTGTCTGTGTCTCTTTGTCTTTGTCTCTGTCTTTCCTGCTTATTTACATGTCTAACAAAGTTTTGAGTTTTGAAAGTAATGCCATTAGTGATCTATGATGAAAGACTTTCCTGGTTCGATTCTTACCTCTAGTTTCATATTGAACATTATAAGAAGTTTTTAAAAACAGAACAATAAAAGGTCATTAAAATTGGTTGCTGGTAAATCATGGTATATCAGTGGTGCAGGTGTTGGAGATGTGGTTCTTGTACCTGAGTCACTTCTCATAGACTTCGAGTAACTGAGAGAATGTACAGGAAGGAGAAGTTTTGACCCTCTACCATCATGATCTAAGAGAAAACAGTGGGCTCTTAACTATAGAAAAACCAAGAGTCCAATAAGCAAAGCCTTATTTGTCACCCCTCTGGTAGTGTAGTGGTTAGTGATGCGGTCTCTGCTATCTGACTCACCCGGTTCAATTCCTACTCCTTAGCTATCCTTTAAATTGTTTAAATTTTTTTATAAAAGAACCAAAAAAGGTCCTAAAAATCAGGTTCTTGCAGGAGATCCTGTGGCTCAATTGGAAGAGCTTTACCTCTGGGTTGAGAGGTTGCCGGTTCAAACCCCAGCCAGGGCTCAAAGTTAAGAGTGTGAAAGGTTCCCGTGACCGTAGTGATGAAGGTGTCAGAAATGGCTGCGTGGAAGGTCGGATGTGTACGGTTTCAGAGGGCGTATCCTGAACCAGGGGGGGCGATATTCAGGCATCTGCCCCCCTGGCATCTGAGAAGCTGAAAACAGGGGGTTACGAAGCAAACACATCCAAAAAAGTTTCAACATATGCTCTGGACAAAATTTTTACTTTTACCCCTTCTCTCCCCCTAAATGCAAAAATCTTTTATCTTTTCTGACACTGTAACCCAGCAGGTCTTCACAGTCACCCACTCCATTACTCACCACACACTAATTTACACACAACTTACCAACTGTGGGGACAAGCCAGATTTGAACCAGCAACCTCTGAGCTCAGAGGCAAGGCTTTTACCACAAAGCCATCAAGTCCCACAACTCACCTTCTTTTTTTTGGGGGGGTTTAACCTTCGTTTCGTGCTTCAAATTCAGAAATTCAGACCAGAAAGAAACACAGACAGCAGGATTCGAACCCTGAACCCCACCAACAGCAAAATACCAGTCTTAACCCACTGAACCATCAGGAAGGCAGGCTATGCCAGTTGTTTAGAGCAGGTCTATCTTTTCTTTCAAACCATCAACACAAGAATATAATGCTAAAGACAGATGTAGGAAGCAAAACCATATTGTGACTAGCAGGATTTGAACCCTGATTCACGCCATTTGCGAGGCACCAGCATTAACCCACTGAACCATCAGGAAGACAAGCTGGGGAGCTTGTTTAGAGCAGGTCTATCTTTCTTTTTACCCATCAAAACAAGAATAAAAATATGTAGGATTCAGGAATTTAACCTACCTCATGACTAGCAGACAGAAAGCCAGGTTTAAACCCTGACCACCAACATTAGCAAAGTACCAGCCTTAACCCACTAAGCCATCAGGAAAAAACAGGATGGGAAGCTTGATTAGAGCAGGTCTATCTTTCTTTTTAAACCATCAACACAAGAATTTAATGCTAAAGAAAGATGTAGGAAGCGAATACAGATGTAAGTAGCACAAGTTGAACCCACATTGTAAATAGCAGGATTTGAACCCTGATCCCACCACCAGCGAGACACCAACGTTAACCCATTGAACCATCGGTGAGGACAGGCTGGGAAGCTTGTTTAGAGCAGGTCTATCTTTCTTTTCAACCCATTAAAAACAAAAATATATCGCTAAAGAAAAATGTAGGAAGTGAATCCTGATCGTGACTGGCAAGCAGAAAGCAGGATTCGAACCCTGAACCACACCAAAAGCACAACACCTGATTTAACCCACTGAACTATCAGAGAAGACAGGCCAGGAAGTTTGTTTAGAGCAGGTCTATCTACCTTTAAACCATCAACACAAGAATATAATGCTAAAGAAAGATTTAAGAAGCGACATCGCAACTAGCAGGATTCAAACCTTGACCCTTACCATCAGCGAGGCACCAGCCTTATCTGATGAACCATGGAAGAGATCAGACTGGAATGCATGTTTAGATGAGGCACAAGCCTTAAACCACTGAGCGACCACTGCTGAAAAGCATGTGTGCTTTTTGGAGGGTTCATACTTTGTTTCATGTAAGGAAAGAGGCATGTAGGACCGGCATTGAAACCTTATCATCAGCGTGGACTATATTAAGGACCTTGTTCAGGCACAAGCCTTAACCCAGTGAGCTACCACAGAAGTGCTTTTTTTTTTTTTTTTTTTTTTTTTTTTTTTTTTTTTTGGTGGGGTTATCTTTCATTAGAGACCAGGAAATCAAGAAAATAATCCAACACAGAATTGAAATGTTTTCAGAGTGGACAAGGTCCAGAAGTTTTATTTACCAACACAGCAACCACCAGCTCGAGCAGGAATCATCCTCGTGGGGACCCTGACATTTACCCACTAGGCTATCACATCTATCTATCTATCTATCTATCTATCTATCTATCTATCTATCTATCTATCTATCTATCTATCTATCTATCTATCTATCTATCTATCTATCTATCTATCTATCTATCTATCTATCTATCTATCTATCTATGCATCCATCCATCCATCCATCCATCCATCCATCCATCTATCCATCTATCTAATATGATGTGAGGTCCAGTTAACAGCTAAAACAGGTGGAAGTAATAACTACTTTTTACTTAAGTACATGTCGGAGCCAAAACTTCTTTACTTTCACTTGAGTAAAAAAGTATAATCAGTACTTCAACTTTTACCCGAGTATTTTAAAACATGAGGATCTGTACTTCTACTTAAGTAAAGGATGTGTGTACTTTTGCCACCTCTGACGAGGCCTGGGGTGCAGTCAGCGTTCACATTCATCCCAAATGTGGTCAATACAGTTTGATAGCTCTATATAGGCCACTTAAGAGCATTCCATTTTCAGTTATCCTCCTTATTTCTATGCAAACATTTATAGCAGTGCTGCTAATCTGCTTAACACAAAGACTGTTGGAGTCATGCTCGTTTAATGGTTGGCGCTGTGGCACAGCGGGTCGACTTCCCGCCTGACAGCTCCAGGGTATCTGCTTCTCTCATTGTCTGCATTGTCTAGGTTCTCTGGTTTTCTTCCACCTAGAAAAACGATGCTTGTGGCCAGAATGGATAATAGACAGTGCCTCTAGATGTGAAGAAATATGTGAACGTGCAGTAAGTATGACGGTTCCCCGACCTGGTATGGTGTCCCATCCAAGCTCAATGTCCGGGTTCAGATCATCCAGCAATTTTCATGTATGTCTAAGAAGAGTCAAGTTGTTTTTTTTCCCTCCAAAACACGTGGCAGAGGAACATTTTTGCGCCTGTCAGAATGAAAGAAAAAAAAAAAAAAAGCATCGGCTTAGCTGCTTAGCTCCAGTTGGTGTGTCAGATTCCCCCCCCCCCCCCCCCCTCATCGCCCTGCCTTATAATTATCAGTCTTAATTAACTTTATTGTTTGCGTTCTGCAGTCTAATCTGGGAAATGGTAATGAGTTTTAAAACCTGTGTGTGTGAAAGAGAGGGGGAAAGAGTGTGACGGAGTAAGCGAGAGAAAACCGAAAGAGTGAAAAGAGAGCTGACAGTGAATAACCTCCATGTCAAATTATACACAAAGTATATATATAGAGGCAAAATGCCAAATCTTCTCTCTTTAGGCATATCGTCTATTCCGGGGTCACCTAACGTGATACTCATCCTGTGTGAAGTTCTAATCCTTAGACTAGATTCGTTTGTAGTCTCCGACCCGTCATTTGGATAAGTATTGATGTGGGAATACGAGGGAATGCGGGATCAAGGGAAAGTGGCTGATAGACTGTCTGTCTATGGAAGTATGCATGCATGTGTGTGTGTGTGTGTGTGTGTGTGTGTGTGTGTGTGTGTGTGTGTGTGTGTGTGTGTGTAATCTTATTAGACAGAGCATGGCAGCAGAACAAAGAGCTGGGTACAGCAAGGGCTGACTGATAATAAGGGCTGCCCGGAGTAGTTCTCTCTTACGGACGAGCCTCAGTGCTACTGCTTTATTATCCCTATCACAGAGAATTCTGCTCGTATAAACGGTATAAAAAGCATTTGGTCGAATAGTAAACAAACATTCACGATGGTGGTCAATGCTGTTATCTTCCTGGTCATTATGCACTTAACTAGAAATATCCATTCCTTTTAAATCGCATGGTTAAGGGTCTTGCGCAAGAGGTCAATCAGTGTTTATGCTAACAGCCTTTTTCACACACACAAATAATATCAGTCTGTTTTTTTTTCCCTCCCATATTATTTAAACATTTCACTTTTCCATGTGGAAGCATAAAATTTGGCCTTCACTTGATCTAGTTGACCCAAACCTGCTCCAGCATGACAATACCCCTGTGCACTAAGCCAGTTCCATGAAGATCTGCTTTACATGGGTTAAAAGAGTGTGGAAGATCTGGAGTGGCCTTTTAGGGTTGACAGCTTTGGGATGAAATGGAATCCTGGCGTGAAGATTCAAACATCAATACCTGACTTTACTAACACCATTGTGGTTGTGGATCTCCACAAAATCGATCGGAACATCTTCCCAAAAGAATGGAGATTATTATGGGGACTAAATGTGGAACGGGATGTTCAAAAGGCACATGAATTTTATAGACAAACTTTTGTCCATATCGTGTAACTTCAAGAGCTCGATAGCACTGATTGGATAATGCTTGTGGTATTGGTGCATAATGCCTTCACCACCATGCTTCACCATTTTTTTTGTGTGTGTGTGTGTGTGTGTGTGTGTGTGTGTGTGTGTGTGTGCGCCAAAATTATGCTAAGAATCTTTTACCTTTGGCCTCATTAGTTTGTAATACATTCCATGTTTTTCTAGAGAAAGACAAGGCTTTCGTCTAGTCACTTTACACCCTGAAGTCCAAACACGTGAAGAATCTGAGAGTCTGTTGACCTGAGGGGAATGTCCTGAACATGCCAGGTATTTGAGCAGCTCCTTTAATGTAACTGTAGGATTCTTGGCAGGCTTCTTGAAGGGATCTCTTCTTGTCCTTTGGAGGAATGTTCTGTTCTGTGCCACTGGTGCCTCACTTTCTCCACTTGACAACAGCCTTCACAGTGACCCAAGGAACATTGGTTAGATTCGGATCACTGTCACATGCCCTATTATAAGAGTGAACACAATTGAAGTACTTCTGAAGAAGGTAGGTACATGAAGTCAAAGTTCATTCCACATCTTTGCTGAATTTTGAACGATGTCTTCCTTTTTATGTCTCACTGTCATTTTAAGAAGGATGACATTGCTAGGTAAGAATGGTTTCTCATTCCATATTTGGTCTAGCCTGGGCACAACGTCAGGATAAAACAGGACTTCGGCCAACTTGCTAGACTTTTGTGCACTAATAGATTTCTTGGCTATTTATGGTACAGCAGATCATGAGGACAAGACTTTAGATCACTGGACATTTGTACTGGACTGAAACCACGTCAGCATGTTTTTCATGCGTATTTTAGTAGCTATACGACTTAACAAACGAAGTAACAGTTCAAAGAGTCGGATGCATTTTTTGCAAGGTGTGTGGCCGAATGAGAGCAGGGGTGGGGGGGAGTCGAACTTCTTTCTGCCTCAAAACAGAGCTCTGGCATTCTTTCCTTTGAAAACCAAGTATTTATTAATACTAGCAAAAGGGTTGTGGGTATGAATTATTTCAGACACATTAACTGGAGAAGGCATGCTGGGTTTGTTAAAGAGGAAATACTCCATACGTTGGTAAGTATTTTGCTTTTAAAAATCTCAGATGTTTCCTGAAGAACGACCTTCATCCGCATTTCATCACATATTTGTATATATTCACTCGTCTCTCTCTCTTTTCTGCTGCAGCTATCTGTCAGGGGAAAAAAAAAAAACGGGAAAATGATCGGCGGGAAAAGAGAAGAAGCAGAAAAGAAATCCTGGCACCGCCGCCCCGATAACGTGCGCACACCACTGTGAAGGCAGCAGTTTTTTGACAGGCCTCCGCTGCTTCCTGCTCTTTCATCTCAAAGCCTGACTATAGGTAGAGGGAAATTTGCTGAGCTAGTTCACATGTTTTTGCGTTCTCTCGAGCTACAGGAGGACAAGGGACGAGGATAAAGATCAAAAATCTCTGCGTGGGCGCTACTTTCCAAATCCGTTACAGCGGCACAGGTCCAAATAATACCGATTCGAGAATTTATACGGGTGAAAATACCCAGTAGTTTCGGGGATCGTGTCATGTGCTTGCTTTTATGTTCCTGCACTCGTCGTACAATTGAAGCCAAACGTTCCGAATGTGGAATACCGCATGGCTGGTTCCTTTGTAAGCTTTTTACCTTGTTATCCATCTCTCAGTCGACTATGAACTATTGTTGTTGCTCACTATGGCACTCGTTCCGTCATGCTGTCCCGGCTTGAGGTGTCCCATGGTGCTCTGATTTGTTCGCTTTGCCTTGCATTTGGTGTAAATATACAGTATGCTAATCGCATTGCTGAACGGACCTCTCTAGTCAAACTGCCACTGAGGGTCCTTCCCCAGTGAGGAATTCGAGTCCACCTTAGCATCTCTGGTCACTTCCATATCTCCTGTGGCTAATTCTACTAATGTTAAAGCATTGAAAGTTATGCACCTAAACAGATACCTCCTTAAAGACCAATGAGCAGCCTTCCGTTTTATATTCCTTCCTTAGTTTAGCTTTGTCTGGAAGAGATGTTCTATATAGTGCTCAACATTTAATCAGAATTAATTTATTAAAATCTTTTCATAGCTTTACCAGATAAACCTTCTGCTGTTTGTATATGAATTGCAAAACTTAGTCTTGTGTTAATGGTATGCATAGGCATTTTTTTGCTATTGTGTTGTTCGGATTGGCGCATTATCTCCATGCAGTTACTAATCCCTCTCTGGGAGAAGCCGGCTTAAGCATTATTCTTAGCAGTGGGATATCTTGGTCTGGACATAGATTGGATCTTTGATAGTCTGGGTTCTGTATGATGCCAGGTGCACTTAGCAGGCCTGCACCATGTGGCCTTACTATTCTACAGAGCTAGAACATCAGGGGTACAGGCTTCTTACAGCAAAGCCATCACCACTGAGCAGCACAAGCAAACCAAGCATTTCAGTACTTAAGTTCTTCGAAATTCTCAAACTCCAAATGATTTGGTTCAGAGAAATGTTCCATATGGAAGACCCTAGAGTTTTAAACAGGAGCTCTATTAATGGTTGCTTGTTCAAAAGAAGGGCAACTGGGTTATGTCCAACTGTAGATTTAAGAGGGCAATAAAGCTAGCAGCACCATGTTACATCTGTAACTGGCAACAGTCCTCAAACTTCACTGGCATGAGTCCATTAAGAATCCAAGCCAAAGCCAAAAAAATGAAAAATTCAACCAGATGTACTTTTCCTGTTGCGTCTCCAGGAAGACGCAGCTCTACCTCTGCCAGGTCAATCTCTATTCTATGTGACTCTCGGAACACGCCTCGGTCTCCGTGGTGATGTGATACGTCATATCCATGTGCAGTAGCAGTAGCAGCGCGCTCGAGAAACAGTTTAGCGACGGGAAATCGATCCGCATATCGAATATTGGTCACAAATTTTTGATCACTTTCTAAATGATCAAAGCGCATCCGCCAATAATTCTATAGAAATACATCGTTTTTTACTGATGCCAATATGTCATTTTTTTTAAATCGATGCATCACGCCATCAACTTCTGCAAGTCAGTGAATCCCATCCCTGCTATATTCGATCCCCACTTTAATAGGAACATCTGCACATTTTGAAGTGATCCAAACAGCCAATCAAGTAGCAGCAGCACTATGTATAAAATCAAGCAGAGAACTCTATTTAACGTTCACATCATACATCAAAAAGAGGAAAATGTAGTAACTTCCTCCTCTGCCTAGTCGTCGGGGGCCAGACAGGCTGCTTTGAGTATTTCAGAAACTGCTGATCCCACGGGAATTTTCACACCTTCACGTTTTACACGAAATCTGCATGATCTCTTGGATTGCGCTGCTCTGACACGATTGGCTGATTAGATAACGACTGTATGAAAGTCTATACATCTGTCACCCTCAACAATCATCCTTTTTTAATTAATTCTGTTAAAGTGTATGTAATTACTTTAGCTTTTTGAGCTTTATTTGAGTGGTGTTAACACCATGGTCAGAAATGTTAGCAAAGCTGTCCGCAACATAACACCTTTCTCCGGCTGCGACCAGTTATTCCAGATTTGAAAGAAACCAACGAACATGTTGACTGCTGACAACCCGAGAAGTAACTATTTTTCACTTTGCAGGGATCTATTACAGTGTGTATTTAGATTCTGTAAGCAGAAAAAGAAAAAAAAGCCCAACAACCTTGTATTTGTGGCTGTAGTAGATCAGTCAGCGCTTCAATTCATCTCAAAGGTGACTAGTGGGGTTGATAAGGTCATGTCTTGGTGCAGGTCAAATACCATCACCACATTCCATTATGAATCAGTCCCCTTTCGCTGTTATAATATCCGCCACACTTCTGGAAAGATGTTCCTCAAGATTTGCGGTCTATAGCAGGAGATCTGAGATCTAAACCATATCATCATGGAGATGGCTTTGTGCACAGGAGCATTGCCATGCTGGAATAGGTTTAGGCCTCCCAATGCAAAAGTGAAAATCTCATGCTTACACACATCCAAAGACAATCTGTAACTGTAGTGGAGGAACCATATACGTGGCTGGAGCAGGCAGGTGTCTGAACACTTTTGCACTTATATAAATATTGAATATTGGCTCAAGGATAGGAGAAAAGACAAGCTTCCAGAGCTCATTTCCACTACTAAAAGGTGTAAAATAAAAATGTTCTGTATTTTTTCCCCCCCTGCTGCCTCCCCGTCTTATTTAATCAGCACTTACTGACCTTGTCACCTGTCCGAATCTCCAGTGTATTGGCAGGGGTCTGTATTAAAATTCAGCCCTCTGGTGAAAGTAAAAGCCTTTTAATTTCCATGTGACATTAAAACTGCACGGCTGCAGGACAATCTCTCGTGTGCATGCAGCGCTATGCAAATTCTAAACAGTGTAGCACTGGCTCTGCATGGCTCTCGCTAAAAACAAAAAAAACTCAGGAAAAGCTTCCGGAAAATTATAAGCGGTCATAGAGCATATATACACCATATATACATCCATATTTCTTTTGCTCGATCACCTTTTTACACACACACATTTATTTAGTATCCTCCCAGGAATCTGTTCACCATCCCCTCAATCACAGGAGAATATAATTCACTTGGCACTGCCACTACGCGTCAGTGGAGCGGCTTGAACGTAAAGTTCATAACTGACAATCATTTAATTACAACCTACAAATCAAATGAAGTGAAGAGACTGATACATTAATTGACATTAAAAGACGATTCGTGATTGATTGCCGTCCAAGTAAAACACTGGACTTCTGACAGTTTCATCAGTCAAGTGAATGTTTGGTTGTATGTAAAAGAACAGTTCTGATATGATCGTTTTCTTTTTAGGACTTAATACATACATAACTACAATATATGAAGGAAAGATATTGGGACACCTGATATTCCAGACATATGTTTATCATTTTCACCCCAAACTGTTACCACAAAGTTGGAGGTACACAATTTTATAGGAGGTCTTTGGATGCACCAGGATGAAAAACTAGGAGACCCAAAAGTGGAAGATCTGCTATAGAGCTAAACATTGACATTAGCACCTGAATTTACTAAGAGCACAAATCTCCACAAATTATTTATATATACAGTATATGTATATATATATAATAAAAAAAAATATATAAACCGTATTTTTCGGACTATAAGCCGCTACTTTTTTTCCCAAGCTTACACAACGAAGCGGCTTATTTATGGATTTTTCCTGGGTTTTTCCCAGTTTCACAAACTTCAAGCCAAAAAACTGAGCGACATAACATTAGACCAATGACATTTCCGAACGTAAATTAAAAAACGCACTTTACCTGTGTTCTGAGCTGCACGGCATCGGGAGAAAAAAAACGTTTTTTTTAAACGCACGATGATGCCAAAAGATAAACTCTCGAGAGAAATAGTTGTGAAAGGAAGGAGGAAGACAGTGAACAATGACTTTCTTAGTCGGCTACTGCTTAGATACAAGCCGTTGTAAGGCGTTGAGTCTGGGTGAAGGGAGAGCTCGCTAACTCCAGTTACAACAGAAATCATATAAGCACAGACAGGTTTCCAAAACTCGTGCTTTTTTATTTTTCTTGGCAACAGCGTTACTGGTTAGTCAAAGAAACTTAGAAATCAGCATCAGAAAATAATAAGGACATATTCCTCGGTCTTGCACACATGCAGTAATAGCGGAAAAATGCGGCAGCAGGCTATTCCCAAAATGCCGCTCTGCTCTTAAAGGAGCCACAACATATTTCACCCGTTACACCATGTAACAGACACTGTCTTTCATTAAAGCCTGTGTAAAGTTCATTAGTTTCAATGTAGACACCTGCGGCTTATAGACAGGTGCGGCTTATTTATGTTTAAAATAAAAATCTTTGTCAAATTCAGTGGGTGCGGCTTATATATGGGTGCGCTTAATAGTCTGGAAATTACGGTATATTTCATAAATAAATTCATTAAAACGAAATTAAAACCTTCACTGCAACACACATTTATTCACAACGTCGTTTCATTACTCAGATATCAAAATAAATAAATAAACCAACCCCGAAAAATTATTTTCAATCATTAAACCTTTTACTTACTATCAACCAAATTTCGACCATGATGCACACATCCATCAATTAAAACCGTCCGTGTGGAAACAGCAAAAGTTCCGTTTGGTGTCATGATGATTTTGGGAACCCGGTATTTCTATGTTCTTTTTTTTTTCCACTTTTTCACACTACTTTTATAATAGTCCAACAGATGGCAGCACCAGGATGCACGCACAGTCACAGGGATCACGGAAATTCATAAGTACATCGGCAGCTGTTGCAAATGGTTTCTTGCAGACAGAGTTTGCATACAGTGTAAGAGCTTACTACGTTTTTC
Organism: Silurus aristotelis; assembly: GCF_946808225.1. Classification (NCBI taxonomy): domain Eukaryota; kingdom Metazoa; phylum Chordata; class Actinopteri; order Siluriformes; family Siluridae; genus Silurus; species Silurus aristotelis. The sequence goes on from NC_139586.1 coordinate 1,437,107, forward strand.
CCTCATAAAATATACGTGTTTAAGTCTCTGTGTGTTTTCGACTGGTGTATGTCGCTAGTTAAATCTGTACATAAATAAAACAAAGGATTCATTTTAAAATCAAAGAACTTTTTGCAGTGGGAATTTTTCATTAGAATAGATAAATCTATAGCACTTACAGACTGTACTGCCAGAGACTCTCTTTGCTCCGGGTGTGCCTTTTTCCCTGAGGGAAAAAAAAGCACGTTTAGCATAATGCCTGACAAACAGGAATAATAGCTCGCACCTTATCTGCGCAATCAGGAGAGAATAGATGGTGTTGTCAAATTGCAGCCTGAGAAGTGCACAAGGACTTTTTTCTTAGCCAGTGGGAAAAAAAACAGCTGGTGCTTATTAACTCTGGTTTGTACAGTCAAATATACTGCTACATGAGGCTGCAGCGCTTGGTCCTAATCAATGAGAAATAACTACAGTGAAAAAATGTCAAGAGACTTGCTATCTATTCAGCCCGGACTCATTATGAAGCAGGCTGGCTGCAGATCACATGCTCCGCTCTGGAACATTAACCTGTACAGACTTATTGTCAGAATGACAATACATATATTTATTATGGAACAGCACAACGCGATGCGAAGTCACTTCCTGTCTAAGATGCAGGTATATTTAGCACGCAGGTCACGGTGCATCACGACAGGGGTATGGAGCGGTAGTTCTGGAGACGAGGAGCCGAGTGACATTGATGTATGTTCTCTGTTAAAGCTGTGTCTTAGTCTGTTGATTACCGTGGGCTGGGAGTGCTCAGCTGTTTTTTTTTTTTTAGCTCTTGCGAAAGCACTGATAGTTTTTGTAATTAACCTTAGGAGCATTTCCTGCTCGCTGGCACTCAAGAAGAAGTGTGCATATGTGAATCATGGCATTTTTTTTGTAGTTTTTAGGGTTTTTTTTTTCCACTTCACCATCAGCTCCAATTGCTCTTTAAAGGCTTTTAATATCGAAGTCTAGATTGCGTCGTTCTGGTCAACAGACTCCGACGATGAAAAAGGGGTCATCATCCTTTTCAGGAGAACATTTTGAAGACGTCCTGCACCATAAACTCAACATTGCTATAAAGATGCCTTGGCATGACATGAAGATGTACAGATCAGCCGTCCAAGCCAAAGCTAGGTGCGACCCCCCCCCCCTCACGAGGACGTGTCAGGATGCGCTCGCTTTCACAGCGCGGCATTAAAAGAGAGATGTTCGAGCGTCGAACATCACCCGGAGCGAAAACCATCAAATCTCTCAGGAAAGAAATGGATCAAGTGAAAATATAATGTGGCCGCAGCCTCCCTCCAGGCGGCTGCACTTAAAGCCTCGCATTACAAAGTGGATTGCAGCGGCGTACTGAATTGTGTCTGGGTTAGGAAGATGATGAGGTGCTGTGCCAGGCCAGGCCCGGAGCGCCAAATGTGACATAGAGAGAGAGAGGGCCAGAGTAATTCCGCCTGCTGGAAAGAGTTTTCTCTGCCTGAAGAGCCTGGGCATGTGTCCATCGTCTATCTCACAAAACACGCATTTACACACTCGAGTTTCTTTTTTTTTTAACCCACAAGTCAAATATTTCAGAGAAGTTTTCCTTTTCCGTTGGCTAAATGAAGAAATCTAAGGAGAAAGGCAGATAGAGAGCGGGAGTCGGAGCGAGCGTTTGGCGCCGCCGATAAGACGTCAGAAGTGGGTCAAGGACTCTCGCAGCTCGACAATTTGCTGTAATTACAGAAACTCCCAGCACCATAAGCGGGAAGATCAAATCCGGCATGGGATTTGGGAATCCATTGTGTTTGCCAACCCCTGATTCACTCAAACCTCCCCCACACATTTCGCTTGTTAGCATTTTTTTTGCAGGATTTATTTGCATTGCCTTTCATTTGTAGCCGTTTTGTGCAGTTTGGATGCTTTAAATAGAAAATAAACAGGGAATTTTATGCAACCGTTTGAAGAGGAATTGAAAGAATGTGTCTGTTTTCTTTTTATGGCCCACTTCATTCTCTGTGTGTTTGAAGCTGCCGGAATACATGGCACTAAAGCTCAGAGAGGAGAACATCGTTCCACAGGTAGGACACCGTTAGCTAGCGTAATGCCTCCCTCTGGCTCCTCGTGCAAGGTTGTTGCTTTGACGACACCATTAGCAGGTTGAATTGACAAAGGGGCGTCGGAGCGTTAAATGCTACACGTGCAACGCTTCACACGTTATTGAATATAATACCCGCACGTGACGTGATCTGTGCTGCCTGGGGCTTAAATTATCGTCGTGCTTCCTTTCTTTCAGTGAGGCATTTTTTTTATTTGGACATTCAAACGACAATCGTACACGCGAGCAGGGAATTATACACAGTATACACAGTACTTAGACTCACTGGTCATTTTAATAGGAACACTTCAAGCATCCAATCACGTGGAGGACATTAAAGCACACAGTGAACCTCCAGACGTCAGGAGGTTCACGTGAACCTGTAGAGCGGTAGAACAGGTTTTCTTAATGCTGAAGCTATAGCCATAACTATATTTACTGTTTTTCTGATTAGTGATATTGCGAATAAACTAGTTGGCTGACATCTTGGCTTATATCCATTTAGCCTTCACCTCTGAAGTGAAACTAAAAAAAACTGAACTGAACTGAAACAAAATAATCTAAGATTACGAGATTAAAGTCGTAGCAATAGATGAATAAAGTTGAAATTACGAAGGCAGTGGACAAAGTAAATGTAATTGGTTACTGTAGTTAAGTAGCGTTTTCACGTATCTGTACTTTACTAAAGTATTTAGATTTGGTGAGGCTTTTACTTGAACTTCGCTGCATTTCTAAGTCAAATTTTTTACTTTTCGCTCAACATTTCGCGATATCAGTCTTTTCATTTTTGAGGATAAAAACTTAAATGGTCAAACAAGCCGCCAATCAGCGTCAAAGCGCCAATGGAAGAAACTCCTGACTCGAACTCGCCACAACACCCTTGACCTTATTTGTGTGATTTTTCAGTGTTTGATTAATCATCATTTCATTAATAGCTCAATGTGCCTAAAGTCGCATTCCAGTCTTTTCACATAAACGGAGTTGATTAACAAAGAGCCTTGTGGCAAAAACGATAACAGGAACATTGAAGCCGTAATAAATTAGGATCCATTCAAAGGCAAACACTTTTGTACGTTTTCTTCAGGTGAAAGTTTAAAGGGAGCACTTATTACTTTAAATGCAGTCCTATTTTACAGAATCTAGCGCTACTTTAACTCAACTACATGGTTTGTGTGCTTTGTCGACTAATGAATTACGAGACGGACGCGGTAGCCTCTAAAAATAAAGTCGAAATGACGAGAATAAAAACGTAGCTCTGCGAGAATAACGTTTTAGAGACTAGACTTGAGAAACACCTCTCCTTTTCCAATAGCATGAGAATGTAACCGTCCTTAGAGTCGACCCCTGTATTTTTTAACGTGCCACTAAAACGCAGAGGTAACCTGTAGAGAACTTCTACAGCAGTCATTTCTATAGAATCCACTTGTATACTTTAACCGCCGGACGGATCGCATCGCTGATGTTGATTGGTTGGTCAGATAAGTGCATGAATGAGTCGTTTTTATTAAACAGGCCAGCGATTTGTAGGGTCATGGTTTAAAGAACATTTTTCACGTTTTTTGGTGGGCAGTGGCGCTTTGCTTTAAATATAACGTGTCAAAAGGTTGTCAACTTGTGTCAAAAGGTTTTTACTAAAAGAAAAAATAAAATTCAGTACAGAACATTAAGGTGATCTTTTGCAAACTTGATACGCAGCAGCGTTTTTTTGTTTTTTTTTCCCCCGCCGGTACCATTTTACTCTGCGGTGTCTAAGTGAACTAAGATTCCAGTTCAGCTTGAAGTCCGATAACGAAAAGGATCACAGCACGGGGCTAATTTTGGAGCGCTCAAAATCTGGAGAGAACAATGAATTTATACACGTAGCAAGAAAATGTCAGGGGTAATGGTTTGTCACATCAGGCTCAATACAAGGTCTGGAAGAATGGTCTTAAATTCCTCCGACTGTTGTGCAGCAGCGACATAAAATGTTTGATGGAAGTTTTTTTCACTGCTGAAGGAGGACAATTATAAGGTCCCTCACAGTTTTCTTTTGTATTTCTTCCCCCCCAGTTAGAACTCTAAAGGATTAAATATTGTTTAATAAAGATATAAAAAAAAGCATGTTATTTTAATGCAGGATGTGTAGGAGGTCTCGATCCAGTGGTTGCAACGGGCGGTTTTTGTTGCAGCTGTAAATCCAGAGTTTATTATTATTAATGAAACATCTCATTAAAATAGAAATGGAATCTATATAGAATTTCAGAGAATACATTTATTTCCGATTTATTGTTTTATGCCAAAATGTGTATTCGAGATCAGAATTAGAAGGGAATCCAGGAAACCGGTGTAAGAATCCACTGAATCTGATTCACGTGCTTTCAAGACGCTCACGGTGAAGCAAAAGCGTCAAACAAATACGTCATGTTTAATAGTACACTATAAGGCCAAATGCTTGTGGACCATAAGATCGGTATGTGCTTTTTGAACAGCCCATTTAACATTTAGACCCCATTCGCTCTTCATTTGCTCAGATGATTCACAAGATTTTGTTAGTAGAGATTTGTGGCCATTCAGGACTTTATTTTCCTGTCTCACAAACATCTAGATGAATCTAAAAGGATCTAAAATGACTGAGCAATTGTCCTACTGCATTCTACTGTAGTGAAAAGACATCTGAAGCAGAAGGTTGGGGAAAAAAATAGCAAACCTTCATTAAAAGGATGATAAAAAAAAGCGTCTGTCAATGTTTGTGTGAAACATCCTCCGGAGAGTGCCATCATTCCCATGACCTGTCCTGGTTGGACAGCAAAACCCACTCATAGCCAGGGTTGGCCTTTCTCCATGTTTGATTGATAACGCCTGTCGGAGGCCGCATGAAATTCAAAAGGTGCAAGGCCGCCTCCTTGGGCAGACGGATTCGGGGGAAAATGAAATCGATAGGGCCGTGCAGAGACGAGTCGCTCAGACGGCCGGCCTCTATCGCGCTTTTGTCAATAGGCCTCTACCTTTATTGATCCCGAGCCGGAAAACTTCTGCTGGCATGCGCACCGGTCTGGCTGATTAAACCAATGCTGAAAACAAATGAGAGATTTGATTAGAGGGTGAAAAAAAAAATGCTGAGGTTTTAAAGCAACCAGTCACTAAGATAATAGATCTCATATTTATGATTCATAGGGAAGAAGAGGTTCAGAAAGGTTCTCCTGATGCCAGAGATGTACATTTAGGGACAGATTTAGCTCTGCAACAGAAACAGCACTGCAGCAGCACAGATTACTTCCAAGAGCAGTTGAACTGTTATCGCTCCTGAACCTTTGCAGCCACATTCAACAAACTCTGCACCATCCTTCAGATGTATACAAATGATCACGTTCTAGTTCTCTGTATGTGGATAATACATTTTGCCCAAAAACCTGGCTGGAAGTCCAGCTGTCAAAACCTCCATCTTTCCTTACTTCCTGTCGTTATACTTACCAAAGTATAGTCACGTCTACCCCGGTGGGTGAGCACTTTAAATAGTGCAGGAAATGGCAGACATAATTTCCGATGCGCAATAACACATAACACACACACACACACACACACACACACACACACACACACAAACACACACACACACACACACACACACACACACACACAGACACACACAAACACACACACACACACACACAAACACACACACACACACACACACACACAGTCACACACACACAAACACACACTGGATAAAATAGCTAAGGTAGAAAAGAGGCTTAATAAACTTTGTGTGTGTGTTAATCCCTTCACCTTTTTTCTTTGTTGCTTTACACGGCATGATGCTCAGAGCAGTGTTTTGTTGGTTTAATGAATCTCAGAAGGTTAAAATCTGCTACCCTTCTCCTCCTCAAGGTAAACAACCCACAATGAGCAGTATTCGGCTGAAAATTTGTCACCGTGGTGAAAACGCATTTCTACTTTACGGACATGAACCTCCCCAGAATCCACTGCTTTTTTATTTTTTATTGTATATTTGCTTTAAATCGTGCCGGATGAATAAAAAAGTAAAAAAATCTCCAAACTTGTCATTAAATCTCCCGTCTACTTACATTTGAAATATTTTTTAACACGTTCAATATGCCTTTTTATGACATTTATTACATTTCATTTGTGATTTGCTAGAAAAGAAGATCATATTGGCAGCCAAATAATGCAAACAAATATATAATTTTAAAGTATATATATATATATATATATATATATATATATATATATATATATATATATATATATATATATATATATATATATATATATATATATATATATATATATAAAAGCAACCCTGGCCTTAACTCAACATCCTATCCACTTGCAGTAGCATTATTTTCCATCATTAAATAATTACACATCTTATTGTTTGCATAAATGTACATCATATATGTGATTCATTATTGTCTGTATTTTTATTATAGATTTAATATAAATAACCCTATTTAGATTAAAAACTGCACATCTGGCAGTTAACTAAATTTTTTTGGAGATTTCATTTGTGACCCTTTGCTCTAAAACAAGAACTTGGTGGCAGCAGAGAATATTTTAAAGCATTTTTTATAAAAAAAAAAAAGTGTAAATACTGTATATTTGGCAACCCTCTCAATAACGCTCCTGTCCAGCGCTCCTTCTGAAAATGCTCACAAGAGGGAGCATGGGGCAGTGTAATTTCTGCCCCAGTATGTTTTTTTTTTTCTCTCTTTCATTTCTCGATTTAATTTGTGATGCATACATGTGATCTATTGGGCAAAAGTATTAGGACACCAGTCTTTTCCAGGCATATGCGGTTCTTCCTCGGATTATGACAATTGTATGGGATGTCTTTAGATGTGGAATTTTCAGAACCAAACCTGCTCTAGCATGGCATTGCGTACAAAGCCAGCTTCGAGAAGAAATGGGTTGGAGTGGAAGATCTTTAGCTCTGAACATCACTTTACTAAAACCCTCGTGGCTCCACTAGCAAACTCGTAAATCGAATATCTTTTAAAGAATGGAGCTTCTTATAACAGTAAATGGGAATTCCGTGTGAAATGTATGGGATGGTTCCAAAAGCACATAGTCGGGTGTCTAGAAAATGTTGGCCCTATAGCGTAGCAATCAAAAGCAGTAATTGAACGTGTTGTAAAAGAAGGACGCCTTTATGAAGATTGAAAGATTGATGAGCACTTGTTTGCTGGGAAATTTCCCCAGTGTTGCGACGACGTCCTCGAGCGAGAAAACCCCTGGTTTGATGAAAGAGCTCTTTTTTTTTTTTTTTTGTGCTAAGGTGCGGCGTCGCCGTGCAGGAATGATGTATGGTCCAGCGGCTTGATGATGTGTTTGTTTGTTCAGGCGCACACACGTGAGAAGAATCTCGCCTCGCGCCGAGACGCTATTAGGACCCGAGCTCACGGCCTTATCTCATCTGATAAGAGACACACCGAGCAAGAGAGTGCTTCCTCTCAAAAGCAACGTGGAGAGAGGAGAGATAGAGGAGCGGAGAAGAAGAGTGTCCTAGAAGATAGGACAGGTGAAGGAGAAATCTCTACCACAAAGTGTAGAGTGTGTGTGTACCTGGTGTAGATTATAATTTTTTTTTTTTACACTTTAGACCTAAAAAAAAGGTCGAAAATGTGTGTGTGTTTGTGCACCTGATGACGCTGCAGGATTTGTGAAAGATAAGTGCAAGTATGTTGGGAATAAGTGAATTATTAATCTTGTGTGCACTCATTTTCCAGATAAAATGTCTAAATAGCCCTCAGCATTATCTTTTCTTCTTCTTCTGGAGAATAATAGGTTCATTTTAAACCTGAACTCATAAATCAATGTACCCAATTTCATATCTGCGCGTGGCCAAGGCTTATCGCGGACCTCAATTGGTGCGTTTTTGGACGCCTGGCGAATCCGAATACTTTAGGAGTTTGGGGTTTGAGTCATCAGACCGCTCGCGATCGAACGCTCTGCTTTCACGTCTTTGTTGGCGCTGCGTGTGCCGACATGGTGCCGAATACAGATGAAGGACGGAGTCATATATTCTTTTTTTATCCAAACTCTCAGTTTATTAATTACAGACTTGAAAACTGGACCCATGGTTACATTCAAGACAGAATATATTGTCTTTTCATCCATAAATCCAGAAAACCTGCTACTTATTTCCGAAATTTGTGGACTTCAAATATATGCACAAATGTTTGTGGACACCTTCATTATACAATTGTGCTTTTTGAACGTTTTATTCCATCTTATAAGAACCTCAACTCTCCTGGGAAGATGTTCCACTAGACATGTGCTTCTGCATCCCAAACGTCTTCAATTGGGTTTCAGATCTTCTACTCCATCTCCATGTAGCTTGATTTGTGCACTTTGTCAAGAAAAGTGCACAAGAAAAAGGGACGTATTCATGCTACCGTCAACACAGACAATTGTGTGTCTCTAATAGTTTAAAGAAGAACCGCACAGCTGGAAAATTCAGGTGTCCCAATACTTTTGTGCCTATAGTCTATATATATTATATAGTATATGTTGAAAGCATTATATTACTACCTACTGTCACTTCTACACTCGTGCACCCTGCTTTATCTCACCACGTGGATTCTTGATGTTCTCAGGATAAGATCAGTTTGAGTTTGGTCCAGCTCAGCTGCTCAGGACTAATCGAACATGACAGATGATCTCAGTAGCATGTAGCAGAGCAGACAAGAGAAAATCTGCAGGATTAATTGACTAAAAAATGAATTAGCAGAAGATGCAGCTGGTTCGGGTCACTTCATCCCGGCCAGCACTCTCTCTGGGCTTCATCCCAAAAACGTTCTGGGACGAAATGTATTTTCCAACCGTTCGGGACACATTTACGAACAGGTTTGCAAAGAGGGGGAAAAATGATAAAAACTTTCTATGGGAATAAAATTTGGGGGAATTTGGAAAATATTCCAATTTGGAAACTTACCAGGAATGTATGGTAATGAATTAGAAATTTGGGGAAATGTATATAAACTGCATCATATACACGCATTTTTTTGCTCATAAGCCGACACGCATGCAAACTAATACAGATTTTTAGATTTAGATTTAGATTTTTGTGTTATTGTTAGTATCATTTTGTGTGTTTAAAATCCGCTGTAGCGACCCCTACTGGAAGAAGCCGAAAAAATAAGTTAGTATTTTGTTTGCACAAAAACAGCTCACACACAGGACGTTTTAAACATAAATGTATGTAATATTTATGTCATTTAGGTGAATAGTCATCAAGATGGAGATTTTTTTTAACATTATTTCCTGTGCAGAATTCAAGAAATGATGTGCGTTATGTAATAAAGCAACGCAGAGTGTATGCAGGGGGCGTGGCCTCAGTGGAATCGATGAATTCGCAGGGACAAATTGCATTAATCCGCTTGTTTTAACCAAAACTTATCCTGCAAGATAATTTTTTTTTCCCCACTACACTTAAGTTCCCTGGTATAGACCTGTAATTTTGGTAAATACCCAGTTTATTTAAATTTATTCCCGTTAATTCCTATGGAAAGTTTTGTGAAACATATCACAAAAATAGTGTTCAAGCGTCGAGAAGATTGATCAGCCAGAATTCTTAATCCAAATTAACAATAATAAAAAAAACACACACAACACCAACAAGTAAGTTTACAATATAGACAACAAAACACTCGATTCTGCACTAACATAGTGCGTAAAATGTCTCTGTTCTGACAAAAACATTCAAAACAAAAGTTTTCATTTTGGTCATTCTCCAGCTGTTGTTTTGCCCACTGTAGATTTCTGTAAAACACACACACACACACACACACACACACACACACACACACACACACACACACACACACACACACACACACACACACACTGCATGTAGAGGCACAGGGCTTGGTTTGAAACAGCACAGTTCTTGCAGCTGGAATGACTTTGCTTTTGCTGTCTCAGGAGGTCTCCGAGTTGCATAAGCTGGAGTTCGTCAAGAACAGAAGAGTCACATGTCTGCATCTCCATCGTAGGCCAGTGCTACAGCCCGTTGGGTCTTGCAGGAGTTTGGATCATCCTTAGGGTTTTTGCTGGAAGAATCCACACACCAGACCTGAAAATTCATGCATTTCCAATGTCCACCACTAGAGGGCAGACGTGTATTAGGAAGTTCTGTAAAATAGCTTTGAAATAGACAGTCCCTGGTTCTGTTTTACATTTGAGGGATTTAATGGCATATTAATCTTTGTAATAAAATATATGGCAACGTTTAACTTTAGGTGACGACAGACATATAGACATTTGGACATAGACGTTTCTAAAGACTTGGTTCCAAAATTGGGTCAGTTTCATATCGAATGCTACGGAGGTTTGAGAATAAGTCAAGCGTTATCATTTTTTTTGCTTTCTCGTTTTCTCATGATCTTGACTTAATTTTCTCCGCGTGCAACGACAGGCACGTCTACATGCCTGCTGCCGAAAAATGGTTACGGTTATATTACCCACGATGCTGCCTCTCAAACATGGTCTTATGCTGAACAACTTTTATGTCGAGATCAAGAGAAAATTAAGTCGTAATCATGAGAAAGCAGGAAAGAAAATAACATTAGAAAGCTTGACCTTGAAAAAAACAGTGCTAATACCGATAGTCGTACATGAAACCACTTACCACAATAGAAAGGACATCGCAATGATGAGAAGGATCATGATGAATCCGCCTGCCATAAGTCCATACACCCACAGCCTGACCCGCCCATCTAGTAATTAATACAGGGAAGGAAGATTTATATTAATTAGCCTCAGCTGCTGATCAGGGAGAAATAAACAAAGCTGCTTTTCTGAGACAAATTCTTCTCTCGTCTCAAGAACACAAAGCATTGGTAGGAGACACTTTACTTTTTCCCTCCTCACCTGGGCCGAGAGGCTGCAGAGTCCAGGCTCTGCTCTCGTTCTGTTGGTGCGTTCGTCTCAGACGCCCTCCGCTTCTCTTCACATTCGCTTTCTTGATGTCCGTCCCTGGGCTTTTCGTACAGTAATCCAAGAAGCCGTTCGAGGTCATGACCTCGGTGAAGCCCTTCTCACAGCCGCACGTCTCACTCTGATGGAAAAAAAGCATGAAAGAAGCAGCTTGTGTTGTATCACTTGTTATATCGGATCACAAAAGTATCAAAACGGCACAGTGGGTTACCTGTGTACAGTAGGAGAAGGGCTTGGTACACGGTGGACTGCATTGATGCACACCGGAGGGTTTAGTTTGAGCAAAACAGCCCCCTAAAAAAAAAAATTTAAATCACATCACTGTTATAATCGTTCACTCTTTCAATTAAGGTTGGAAATTACATTTAGGGATTAAAGTCGCAGCTGAAGGAGAAATCGAACAGGACAATGACCCAAAACATACAGCGAAAAGGATCGGCTTAAACACCAATACGGAATTCTGAAGTGGCCTTCTATAAGCCCTGATCCGAATCCTTTCCAATATCTGTATTAAGAGTTGAAATATGAAGTCTGGAGAAGCCAACATTGAACCCTGACCCCGCTGGAGCAGTTTGCTCATGTAGAGTGGGTCGGACTGATTGTGGACTGGTGCACAAGTCTTATTGGGAGCTATATAGAAATCACGTTCGAGGTGGTATCAAAAAAAGTGTCGAGTCGAATGGTGCTAACTGGTGCGATTTTGTCCATGTGCATTTCCACCGATGTATCGTGCTGTCCGAGGTGTTTTGAGTGGCTTGAAGAGCGGAATGTCACTGGAAGACGACAAGAGATCAGGAAGACCTCGAACGGGCTCGACCCCTAAAAAAACCTTCGGCAACTTGTGCATGATGATCATCGGAGAACAATCCACACGATCTCACTTCCCAGTCTACTCGCCAGATTTGGCTCCTCCGGACCTTTTCCCGGCTCACCGTTCCGAATTGAGATGCCATCGTATCAAAACTTTTTGATACCACCTCGTATTTGCACTGATTGCCTTGTGCATTTAAATAGTAGCTTTGGGGTGCCATCATTTTTGCCCATGCCCTTTTCAGTTGCTATTGGAAATATTCTATAAAAAAAAAAAATTGGAACCAACTAGTTATCCATTTGAAGTTATTACAGAGATAATTATGGGTTCTTCTTGAACTATGGAGAGGAACCAACAAATTTGTGTGTACCATCTACAGGAAAAAGGATTTATGACAGTTAGAAGTGTATGATGTCACTACCGGTGACGTTAACCCCGTCAGAGCGCCGACACCACACCGCCCTCTGATTCTCTCTCCATTCTCCCGTGACCCATTCATAGCTCAGACAGGTTCCTCCTGCACACAGACAAAATATCAGTAATTAAATATTACTGCAAATCTCATCCACGAGCAGCCTATAAGACGGCTTCCACCTGCATCTAATCACTCACCTTGGCACGGTCGTGTTTCGTAGACCTGGCTCGGGCAGGAACCCTTGTTCTCGGGGACCTGGATGATCACCGCTCTGGATCGAGCCTGGTGCCCCCACGTCTCGAAGCTCCTTCCGTCCAGACACAGCAGCTGGCACACACTCCACGGTGACCAATCGGTCAAGTGACAATCTCCTGATGCGATGTGACAAGCAAGGAAAGTGATTCCAGTCAAATAAAAGCTTCATCAAATAAATTCAGTTAGTTTAGTCCCATTGGACTTCCAAGTCTATATCTGTACCCCCCCCAAGCATGTAGTATTATGGTCTCTTCTATGCTTTACCATAGATAGTGTCAGCATGTAGAAGATATGCTTTGCATGGGTTGGAGTGGAAGATCTCTTGCTATTGAGCTCCGACACTATTAAACCCCTTTGGGATGAATGTGAACGCTGACATGCACCCCAGGCCTCCTCACCTCACCTACATCAGTACCTGACTCTTGTGTCTGAATGAGCACAGAATCTAGTGGAACATCTTCCCAGGAGAGTGGAGGTTAAATACATACTGGAGAGCTAATTCAGCTGTACCTCTTATGGAGACTGTGTGAGGAGTGTAGGTGTGTTTGAGACCTGGGCAGGGGACGTAACAGAGATGACGGCGCTCTGCCTCGGTGGCTTTGCGTAGTCCGTTCTCCACACACTGCTCCTCAGGTACTGCTTTGGGAAAAGGAGGAGCGGAGAGGGAACCCCAGTGCACCACACAAGACACATTCCTCTCCCTCATCCCGTCACCACACTCCGCACCCTAAACACACACACACATTCTGGCAGGTTTATTATAGTAAAAGCTTCATGATGTATTTAAAATCATAGGCTTATAGGAGTTCCCTATAAAGTAGCCTGTGTGTGTGTGTGTGTGTGTGTGTGAACAGGAATTGCTTTAGTACCTCCACTTTGCAGGAGTTCCAGTCTCCCAGTGTCCAGCTGTAGCAGGGTCTAATGGGACATGGTTTGGTTTGAGAGAGTTGAGAAGGACAAGGCCTTCCACCTTCTCCTGCCTGATGTAGGACTAATCTGGAACGTGTCATCTGGCCTGAATAAACATACACACAACATGACATTTTCAGGAGCACTAGCAGTATTTATGCGCTTTACATTCATGGACCTGGGGCGGAGAGCCATACTTTGCGCTCCACAGGTGTGTGAGCACTGGGACCAGAGCGACCAGTCGGAGAGCAGACAGTCGACAGGGCAGCTCACTTCACACGGAGCGGACAGCTTTCCTCGTGAAGGTCCCCACTGGTGTTGGACCACAGATAGAAATCGTATCAATGTTGAAGAATAAAACGAAATGGTATATAATAATATATGGTAACGTCTTAATCACCTCTTCACACATGCCGAGTTCAACGAGCTTCCCGTCGCTGTCGACGCAGTTCAGCAGGCGCGTCTTCGTTCCTTGGCCACACACTGCGTTGTCACTGAGACGACAGCTGCTCCAGTCTGTGTAACACACACACATGATACGAACGGCATCATGATATGGGACATTATGACATTATAACATTCTGAGCGGTGCAGTGAATCACACGGATGATCTCGCCACCATGGCACATGTCAGCGGGTGGGATTTATTTATTAGCAGCACATTTCTTCCTCGAAGTTGATGCAGGAAAAATGGGAAAGCGTAAGGATTTGACAAATTATGATTGTTCTGCCCGATGCTGGCCATAAAGACCTGCCTGGTCGGTGTGTAATGCAGGTGTGTATGAGTACCTGAATAAGCGTAGGAGTACGAGAGACAGGAAGTGTTGGCACAGGTCTGGGTCTGATTCAGCTCGGGGCAGGTGTGTCCTTTTCCTGGCATCCTCACTATTGGTTTACTCCTCCATCTTAATTCCTTCTCATTGCATCCCTGGACACACACACACACACACACACACACACACACACACACACACACACACACACACACACACACACACACACACACACACATGAATATTTGTCCTTATAGAATATTAAATGTTATGCACCAGAATTTATTCTCAACCTTAAACTCAACACAGTGAAATTCTTTCTTCACACATCCCAGTGATGTTTGGAATCTGGGGTCAAAGCGCAGGGGCAGCCATGATATAAGAGTTAAGGGCCTTGCTCAGAGGCCCCAAGGAGGGCAGCTTGGCGATACCAGGGCTTGAACCAAAGGAACACCTGTCAGCTCTTTATGCTGTTTTGGTTTTCCATGTTTTTTTTTTTTTTTTTTTTTTCCTCTCTCCAGGTATCAAGTGTGAACCTGCTCAATAAAAAAATTATTTTTCATATACATGAACTAAGGATGGTATGACATGCAGTGAAATGTTTCTAAATCCCTGGTCCCTGATATAAAATTAAATAAAAAAATATATATATATATATATATAAAAAAAAATAATAATAATAATAATAAATGATAATGAAAAAAATAATTAGGACAATAAAAATATATTGTATATATGTATTTTATATATAATCAATATAATAATAATAATAATAATAATAATAATAATAATAATAATAATAATAATAATAATAATAATATTTAATAATAATATAAAACGATAAGAGAAATGCACGAAAAAATTATACAGTGAGGAAAATAAGTATTTGAACACCCTGCTATTTTGCATGTTCTCCCACTTAGAAATCATGGAGGTGTCTGAAATTGTCATTGTAGGTGCATGTCCACTGTGAGAGACATAATCTAAAAAAAAAAATCCAGAAATCACAATATATGATTTTTAAACTATTTATTTGTATGATACAGCTGCAAATAGGTATTTAAACACCTGTCTATCAGCTAGAATTCTGACCCTCAAAGACCTGTTAGTCTGCCTTTAAAATGTCCACCTCCACCACATTTATTATCCTAAATTAGATGCACCTGTTTGAGGTCGTTAGCTGCATAGACACCTGTCCACCCCATACAATCAGTAAGAATCCAACTACTAACATGGCCAAGACCAAAGAGCTGTCCAAAGACACTAGAGACAAAATTGTACACCTCCACAAGGCTGGAAAGGGCTACGGGGAAATTGCCAAGCAGCTTGGTGAAAAAAGGTCCACTGTTGGAGCAATCTTTAGAAAATGGAAGAAGCTAAACATGACTGTCAATCTCCCTCGGACTGGGGCTCCATGCAAGATCTCACCTCGTGGGGTCTCAATGATCCTAAGGAAGGTGAGAAATCAGCCCAGAACCACACAGGAGGAGCTGGTCAATGACCTGAAAAGAGCTGGGACCACCATTTCGAAGGTTACTGTTGGTAATACACTAAGACGCCATGGTTTGAAATCATGCATGGCACGGAAGATTCCCCTGCTTAAACCAGCACATGTCCAGGCACGTCTTAAGTTTGCCAATGACCATTTGGATGATCCAGAGCAGTCATGGGACAAAGTCATGTGGTCAGAAGAAACCAAAATAGAACTTTTGGGTCATAATTCCACCAAACATGTTTGGAGGAAGAAGAATGATGAGTACCATCCCAAGAACACCATCCCTACTGTGAAGCATGGGGGTGGTAACATCATGCTTTGGGGGTGTTTTTCTCTACATAAGACAAGGTGACTGCACTGTATTAAGTGCAGTCCGGTGCACTTAATACAGTGACCGGGGCCATGTATTGCGAGATTTTGGGGAACAACCTCCTTCCCTCAGATAGAGCATTGAAGATGGGTCGAGGCTGGGTCTTCCAACATGACAATGACCCGAAACACACAGCCAGGATAACCAAGGAGTGGCTCTGTAAGAAGCATATCAAGGTTCTGGCATGGCCTAGCCAGTCTCCAGACCTAAACCCAATAGAGAATCTTTGGAGGGAGCTCAAACTCCGTGTTTCTCAGCGACAGGCCAGAAACCTAACTGATCTAGAGAAGATCTGTGTGGAGGAGTGGGCCAAAATCCCTCCTGCAGTGTGTGCAAACCTGGTGAAAAACTACAGGAAACATTTGACCTTTGTAATTGCAAACAAAGGCTCCTGTACCAAATATTAACATTGACTTTCTCAGGTGTTCAAATACTTATTTGCAGCTGTATCATACAAATAAATAGTAAAAAAATCATACATTGTGATTTCTGGATTTTTTTTTTTAGATTATGTCTCTCACAGTGGACATGCACCTACGATGACAATTTCAGACCCCTCCATGATTTCTAAGTGGGAGAACTTGCAAAATAGCAGAGTGTTCAAATACTTATTTTCCTCACTGTATATAAAGAATAAAAATAGAATCGAGGACGAAAACAGAATTCAGAATGTTATACGGTATATTATATACATAATATACATAGAATTGCACTGAATGCATAAAAAAAATATCGAACAAAAATGTATTTTAATTCAAATTCATGTTATTTATCCCTTACACAGTACTACACACAGTACGGCGTCTCATTTCGACGTGTCCACTGGACACTCACCATAGAGCATTCGCTCCACGAGCTCCATTCTGACGTGACACATTGTCCAGGGCAGGGAACGAGGCAGGATTGGACTGCGATTGGCCGATCATCCCGGCTACACAAAGTGTCATTCATGCCGCTGCGCCTGTCCTCTTCCTTCCTCACGCATCTATCGATCCCATCATGCAACGAAACACTCATTATACTTCTGACCAGACAGTAAAAAAGAAGACCAAAAAATACTGGTGTTCTTATTGCACATAATGGTGAGTTTATAAACGCATATAAATGCTAATAAATGTAATGCTCGGGCGTCCCGCTCGATTCTAATCATCCTCAGTTATCCCGTGTTATAGCGCACATGCTAAATGAGTGTCGTAGACGTCTCAGCCCGGCTGCCTCATCAGTCCTTTTTGAAAAATGGGATTTTTTTTTTTGTCCTCATCAATCTATTTGTCACTGTTATATTCTGTTCTCCCTTTTGAACTCAGATTTATGAGCTGATCTATTCATAGGACATGGACAGGATGTCTCCAGTCTTTTTTTTTACATTTAAAGAGCTGAATTTCAATCAGGTAGGAGGTACAGCAGTGGATAAGAAAGTAATTTTCAATGTCATAGCACACACCGAATACCTCACTGATGAGTCCCGCCGTAGCCCAAGCACTCCAATGGGAACACTTTGAGCATCGATGATGACAGTCCGTGATAAAAAAAGGGAGGTACGGTGATGATGTGATTTTTTTTTACCTGATTTTACGGGTCTGGACGCCCTCTCCACACGACGGCCGGGTTGGGCTCGTGATCCCCACGACACACATGGACCACGGTTCAGCTTCCCATATGTACTGATTGCACTCGGAGTAACAAGGCACAACCTCAGACACCTTGGAAAGAAGAAATACATGATTCATCACACCGAAAAAAAAGATAGTGCCTTTTTAAAAATTTATTTACAGACATTTCTGAGTACAATCACTGACCTGAGCCTTTGTAGATGTCCGCAGAAGCAGTCCGAGAAGAAGGAAAAAATAAGAGAATGAGAAAGAGAGAGAGAGAGATCGAAAGAGAGAAGCAGTGAAAGCTTCCGTTAATGACCATTTTAAACTCCTTACTCAACGACCCCCGGGTCAGCAGTTTAAGGGTTTATTTATAAGAGTGAAACTGAGCCGGGGGAAAAATGTCTCCTGGTTGTAATAAAACATTAATGCAGTTTCACCTGCCCCCGATGGAGCAATGCTGAAAGGGCAGTAAAGCCACAGCATACAAACAGAAAAGACAGAAAAAAGGACATGCTGGGGGGGTGAGAAGTCCTTCTTATTCGCTAACTTATTCAGACCTGCTTAAACACCAAAGTGCTTTAGAAACGACAGGACAGAGTTTAACACGTTGAGCAGCGAGCGGACCGATAACTGAACTTTTTCTGTATATATCTTTATTTCTTTTCCCCTAAGATGAGTTTTTGTAGTTAACAGAAATAGACGCATCAATGCTGATGTAGAACAAGAGACATTAGATAGAACATGGCATTTTTTTAGACCGTTTTTGGGACAGACCAAAACCTTTTGTTCAAAATTAGAACAAACACCCTACAATGGATAGAACACACCGAAATGCCTCTTTACAGCTATAATAAAAGAATATATTCATTCATATTAAACTTGTCACATTTATTACCATTATCCAGATTCAAATCATTTCATATACACTATATAGACAGAAGTATTAGAAAACCAGACCTTTCCAGCTATATGTGCTCCACACAAATTTGAAGACAATTATATAGAACTTCTTTGGATGCAGTAGCAGAACCCTTCATAGACCCAGGCCTGTATTATCCAGCCTTTCAATACACCCGTGCACAAAGCCAGCTCCATGGAAAAATATGGTTGGAGTGGTAGATCTTGAGTGGCCTGCTACTTTACCTCAGTACCTGACTTTACTTACACCCCTGTGGCTGAATGAGGACAAATCTCCACAAAATCTAGTGGAACATCTTCCCAGAAGAGTGGAGGTTATTATAAAATATGGCAATGGGGATTAATGTGGGATGGGGATGTTCCAAAAAAAAAGTACATATGAATCTTTGGTCAGGTGTCCACAAACATTTATCCATAAATTGCATTAGAGATTCACACATCTGAGAACGTACAATACCTGAAATGTATTCAATGGCGTAGTAAACAGGGTTTCTGCAGGTTTTAAAGTCAAACTGCAGATTCGTTGACCTTTTTAAGAACATTAAGAATGAGATTTAAGACCGATATTAATACCTAATACCTAAATTCATTTTTTTCTAAGACAAGTATCGCTAAACCCATAACAGAAAGCTGATTGGCTGTTGCATGTTGGACTCATTTGTAGTCGTGATACAGCGAATTATATTTGGACCAGAGAAAGAACGATCTACAACACCATGGAAACAAAGCAAAACATTCTAAACTGCTACGGAAGCATTTCAGTGGGCATTAGAGGCAGCGTTACGTAGATTTAAGACCTAACGTGTTAAATTTGCAGACCCCTGCAGAAACCCTGAGTAAAGGAACCGACAACATCGAAAAATCAAGGCGCACCACGAAATGGTCAGGACTTAAGCAGCATTTGTTTAGAAGAAAAGGATTCAATTAAAAAGCACTGTGGTGGGTCCTGCAGGGGAAGACTAAATTAAAACAGTATATAATGCAGACAGCAAAAAAAAAAAAAAACTGAAATGAAAGATCCGCTGCTTTTTTTGTTGACTTGCAATAACATTAGTGTTGCGCTTGGATGTGGTCGTTTTACACAGAAGTTGGAAGTTACAGCCGCTTTAAATACATCCTGGTTTTCCTTGGAGTTTCCTCTGGGTTCTCTGGTTTCTTCCAACTGTCTAAAAAACAAAGTCGACTCGAAATATGTGTATGTTGCCATGTGATGCCCCAAAGTTTTATTTGCCCAAAATTCCATGACCGTACACCAGTATTCCCTGGGGGTTATGATGCCCCAGGTGCACCACCAGCCTGATCAAGTGGTTAATAAGATGAATAAATGGTGGCATTACCATCACCAGTGTACGAGTGGGTATCAGAAAGTTTCGAGACCAGTTTTGTAACATGCCAACAGATGGCAGCACAAGGCTGAACACACAGTCACAGGGAGCGCCGATCTTCATAAATCAGTGTGCCAAAAACTCTAAACACGTGCATCTACGATTGTACAAAAAACATTTTGTGAAACTGGGCAGTTTCTCACAGGAAACAACTTGATCTCACTTCCACACCCACCCTACTTGCCAGATTTGGCTCATGTGGACTTTGCGCTCTTCCCAAAGATGAAGATCCAGCTCAAAGTGGCCGTTTTGACATGTAAAGAAAAATTCCAGGACACAGTCCTGAAGTGCCAGGAACCCTGGGAGCACTGTATTGCTGTGCAAGTGGACTATTTCAAAGGTAATAGTGTGTAAAAGTAAATAAATAAAGTACTTTCTCGTAAACAGAGCCTCGAGAGTCTCGAAGCGTTT
This sequence comes from Silurus aristotelis, assembly GCF_946808225.1. NCBI lineage: Eukaryota > Metazoa > Chordata > Actinopteri > Siluriformes > Siluridae > Silurus > Silurus aristotelis. Next base: position 1,457,470 of record NC_139586.1, read on the forward strand.
TGATAGCACCTCGTACTATATCCCGGCCCGAAACACAACCGGAAGTGACGCTACTCTCACCTGATTTTTGACGTTCAATTTTGGACAGGGTCGTCCTCCGTTAAACGGCTTCTCTCGTAACCATCGTGCTCGCACTTTCAATCCTCCGCCACAGGGGGCGCTGCACGATGACCACGCAGACCACTCGCTCAGTCTGCAGTTGAGAGGACAGGGCACTGCGCATTTTTCCTCTTCAACACCTGGAACACCATAACTTATTAGTATGTGCGTGGAACCCGACGAGCACAGACAAATCCTAGAGTGTAAATTATTCCCAGGAATCACATTTCTGTACTTGTGCCAAAAAAAAAAACCCTCGACAGTTTTATCGATTTAATTAATTTTAGAGCTTTCTCACAAAAAAAAAAAAGAAAGTTTCCCATAAGCATTTATGGACTGCTCCATCAGGTGCCTCTAGGCCTCCATTAGACGTGAGTTATGAGTAAACGGTGTATCGCATATTCGTTTCTCGGTACAGACAGTTCGGATACATAACTCTCACCTACGCTAGTCTCTCAAATGCTGCAAACGCAGGTTGAACACATGTCAAGGTTTTTGTTTTGCAAATGATTTGCTCTTGTAGCTATGGAAAGTTTCTCATTTAAAAGCCTGTATATCCACATATTAAAAAAATGGAACACAATGCTGTATTTGGAACAATTACACTTGTTTTTTCTTTCTTCTTTCCAATGTGTTTCATTGCCTGTAATTGGTTTTACACCTGAGTTTCAAGTCTGGGAGTCTGGCAAAGACACACATACGCACATACACGCAAATTACTCTAATATCGTTCCCCTCCTCCCACCGATGCAGATGAGAATCACTAATTGTTCTTTGTATTTCACAGGCCAGACACTAACCTCACATGCAATTTATCCCACATGCAAATTAGCGTTGTTTGTTTGGAACGCTAGAAAAATGATGGAGTAAATCAGGTAGACTTCATTTACATCAAACTGCTGTTTCCCCCCCATAATAAAAGCTACAGCATGCAGAGTCTGTCAAAAGTGTGAAAACAACGTGTCTTTAATGGTTTTTGAGAGACACGTGCATGTTCCTTTTGTTTCTTTGCAAAAACTAGGCCATGTAACATTATGAAGATTTCCTTTGGATTTATATATTTCCATTGAAAAATCCTCCCTTAGCACGAAGAACAGCTTTACACAACCTCAGCATCCGAACAGTTGGTTTCTTGTAAAACTTGCCAAAGGTGAGGTGGAGATTCCTCAGGATCCAGTTCATCCCAGAGCAGTTCACTAGGATTTAGGTGTGGTGATTGGGCAGGCCATTCCATCATCGATAACATTCGATTACAGACCTTGGACGTACGCTTTGGCGTGTTCGTTGTATCATGAAGTCGGTTCTAATCGCACGGGGTTGAAGTATGAAATAGTTGCCATTATGGTTTCAGATTCCTTTCACTTTCCGGAATAAGTCTCCACACTTCCCTTCTCCAAAACAACCCCAGACTATAAAGGTTCCAACTCCATGTTTCACTGCGGGGATGAGGCAGTCTGCCAACATTTTCCCTCATGTTCTCCATCTTATAGAAGTTTTTCTCTTAGAGACAAACATGCCACATTTGGGCTCCACAGAACTTTCATCGAGTTGTTTAATTTCATGTCCAGTTCTTGCCTTTTAGCGAGTTTGTTGCACAGAATCAAAAGAAACATGAATGTGTCTCGGAAAATCATAAAAGACTAACTTTAGACAGGTTCCGTAAGCTTCTTCTCTGAGTGGACCAGAGTGCACGTATCCCGCATATGACTTTGGTAAAACCTCACCGCTGCTGTTGCAAAGAGCCGGATTAACCAGACGCTCGTGATGGTCCAGGCATGCCAGGGCTCTATAGCGCCACCCGTGCCCACACTCCTTGCCCTCTCCGTGTATACGCCAGGTTCGGGTGATTCCCTGAACCAGATGTGATCCCCTCTTAGTGAACAGATATCCGGCATGTTGGTGGAGCTCAGGCAGAATGCATGGAGACCATGGTCCATGGCCTTGTATATGATAGTTAGTGCAGGGACATGCTTCTTTCTCCACCAGGGTCTCCTGCTGACAGCGCCACCATTTTTTACTGCGGCCTGGAACATAACAGAGACATGACTGATGTCATTACAGAGATGTTTTCCGTACACTGCCAGTCTGTCCGTCCGTCATTCATAGTATATATTCAAGTATCTACATATCCATCCATCCATCTATCCATTCTTCCATCCATTCATTCCATGCATATATCCATCATATATAATCATCTGTCTGTCTGTCCATCCGTCTGTCCGTCCGTCCGTCCATCTATCTATTAATTCCATTTATACATCACATATAATAATGCATCTACCTATCTATCCACCCATCTATCCATCCATCCTGTACATGACATCCTATAGGGATTCCCGTGCCTGTACCTGTGTCTGTGTTTGCGTGTGATACCTATGAGTGAACGAGTGCGAGTGCGTGAGCCTCCACAGCCGTCGCACTGTGAGAATTTACTCCAGGAGCTGAAGATGCAGTCGTCTTTGCAAGCCACCCCACACTGCTGCACTGCATCGGGCATGGGCCCTGCCCAGCGCACACACTCTGCCATATCTGCAGGAGCATCGTCTGCCCTGACACATGTCACTGCTGTGGAAAGAATGATTTATCCCCAGAGAGAAAATCAGCAATAATGATGAACAATGTACAATTTTAGAGGTGAAGGCTTCTACCTGCATTTTCAAAGACAATTTGTGTTTTCAAAAGTCACTTTTTGTTCACAATCTCTTTTCTGTTCACCATCTGATGCACCACTCAGGAGCCAGTTAACCCCTTCTACGCTAAGAGACACACTCCAACTCTGGCAGCTGCTCAACGGTACAATAACTCTTGTTGCCAGGGTTACGGAGTCGGGCGCATGCCTGCTGTGTGCTGATTGGACACTACTTAAGTTTTAAATGTGTATAAAAGGCACAGCGGGGGCTAATTACAGTGAGACAGCACGCCGATGCTGAGCAGCTGCACAGCCCATTTCATTAAGCAGTTATAAATATCATTCAGCGCTCTGAACAAAGCATAACAATATTAGCCATGTAAAAGTTTCGGTTTCAGAGATATTACTTTCTTATAGGCTACACATCAGCCATTCCTTTTTTTTAAAGACTATACTTTTAACCACAGGCACATTTTCAAAAATTTCATATTCTATGCGTGCAACTAGGCAAACTCCAAAACACACACTTCTTCTGGTAGAAATAGTGGAACGTTTTTTCCTTTTCCATGTTTATTTTGTGCCTTTGTTTTCATTTTGGTTCTGCCTCTGTCTCTGTCACTGGTCCCTTATCTAATTTGTGCACCTGTTCTCGGTTCATCATCTTTATTCAGTTGTCTATGTTATATATATATTCACATTAATTGAAGTCTGAATACTGGGTTCTGATTGGCTGGAGGGAAGTTTAAACTGACCTGTCATTTGTTTCCTTTAAAAAACATGCCATAAGATTATTACTAATAACAACGTTTTTTTATAAAAAAAAAAAATAGCAAGCAATAAGCAACCGATATATATATATATATATATATATATATATATATATATATATATATATATATATATATATATATATATATATATATATATATATTTTTTTTTATGATAAAATTATATAATATTCCACCGTACGTCTCACCTCTGGTCTGCAGCCCGAGCCCACAGGTTTCACTAGGGCTACCAGCTGCCTGTCTCACTGAATCAGGGACCAGAATGCATTGATGCCAGCGGTGTGTCTGCCACCTGATGGAAAAAGAATGTTACAGGAACAATATGAGACCACTACAGCCAGCTCAGAAAAAAAAATTTGCTTTTTGATTTGTTGGGATTGGGACACTAGTCCGTTCCACCAGCAGATGTCAGTGTCACCAGAAACCTACACAATTGCTCAAATTCTGTGTTAGCGCCTCTTTCAGTCTTGACATTCATCAGGAATTATTTTGCTATTACCCGCTTCTACTTAGCTTTTTCGTTTTTTTTCTAAAACAGTTGGGACTCTGTGTAAAATAATTACAAAATACAATGATTTGCAAATCTCATAAACCCATAATTTATTCACAATAGGACATAGAAAATCATGTGGTGAAACTGAGGAAAACAAATCTTTTTGGATTTGATGGCTACAACACTTCTCACAAAATGTTGTGACAGGACAACAAACGTTAGCTAAACTCACAATGTTAAAGTTAGTTAGTCAAAGTGTTATTAATTAGTTAACTCATTAGGTTAATTGACAATAGGTCAGTAAGATGTTTGGGTATATCTTATATATTTTATATTTAACAGTATATCTTAGAGAGGCAGAGTCTCTCAGAAGTTAAGATGTCTGCATGCAGGTGGTGCATCATAAAACGAAAAATACAACAAAGAACACCCAGAACTGTTGAGCAGCTAGAATCCTGTATCATCCACATATAGGACAACATTCATAAGCCAAAACTTCAGCAACTGCTCTCCTTCCCAGGTTTACACGGACAGAAGACGTGATGCTACAGTGTAGTAAACACGTTTTTGAGACCTGGTGCTGCTATCAAATTTAAATCTCTTTTTTTTTCTAAAAATGGTATCAATTCTATGTTTAAACATGTGTTTATATTGTTTACATAAACGCTGAACATCGATCCAAATTCACCTGGTGCGCATCATGAATATTCATGAACCGGGAAAGTCAATTGCTTGAGATATGCATAAGTGTATATGTATATATGTATATGTGTAAATGCATGCATTATACATAACACTATACACAATCATACAAAACTGATGTGTATATACCTGTATGTTGGACACAAAGGCCGAGGGTCACATTCTCTCTCCTCGTACAATGTAGCCGGACATTCTTGACCACCATTGTCTGGCCTCTGAATGATGATCCGATGTCGGGACTGGGTGCTAACGGAGGAATTTGCTGAGAAAAGAAATTCTTATGATAATCAAAATGTTCAAACCGATAATCATTGTGTGAACAGACATGTGTCCATATTTACTTGGTGAGCAGGAGGTCGGACACGGACTCCATTTGCTGAAAGGTGTGACGATGCAGTCCACCTTGCAAGGGAGAACACAGGAATGCCGGGGGTCTGGCCGGGTCGATTCGGGACAGCTGGAGAAGTTGATTACATTGGAATGCATTGGGTTTTATTTATGAGTTTATAAACAGAAACAGACGTTTATTTTTTTTATTTTACTATGCGTGAGTGAGACTCTGGTTGATGCTCCAATGGTGCATTTATATGGGAAAAAAATAGGAAGGTTTAGTTTATCGTTTTCAGAACTAATTAGAAAAGAATAAATGATTGGGGACTTGTATTTAAGGGTTTCCCAAGAAACATTTTATACGCGGAACACTGGGGTCGGATTCCCTGACGGGGAGCCAAAGGAGGGAGTACGTTGAGAGATTTAGCTAGTTCAGTTTTTAATATAATGATAATAAATATTAATATAATTATACATAATCTAAAATAATAATAATAGCAGCAATCATTAATAGAAAAGTCAGTTTAATAGTAATAGTAAGGTCGGTTTATTAGTAAGTGGCAGCTGCATTGTGTGGCAAAAAAAATCAGAATTTGAAATAATGATGGGCTTTTACAACATCTTTGTAATAATCTAGAATCTAGAGTAGGCTTATTGTCCACGATATGTAAATGAAAATGTAAATGCAAACAAAACATTTTCTGGCTGTTATGGTACACTGAAGAGACTGAGTTCTATTACATGGATGGAACACTGAGCAAAAAAAAAGTGCTTTAATGCTTGCTGAATGTACAGATGACTTCTTTGCATATCCCAGTGATGTTAGGAAGAGCATTTAGGGCCTTGCTCAAGGGCCCCAAGAGTAGCAGCTTGGCGATACTGGGGCTTGACCTTGCGATCAGTATCGCTAAACTATCACCTCTGCAAGAATTGTACATGCGTTAAATGTGATTCAGAGGTGTGTGAAAAGATTCGACATATAATTTGTACTCCATCACTGCTATTTCCCTACCTGTTGGACTCCACCCCACCATCACCATCGGCTCTCCTGCAGGCCACACGGCGAGTCTGTATCCCGGTGCCACAAGCCTTTTCCTCCGTTTCTTCTTGCTCTGTGCTGTTCCTGTCTGTTCCTGAGTCTGGCGTGCAGGGACTCCATGGAGAAGTGTCCCAGTAGTTCACTGTGTATGCCTGGGTGCCACAGGCTCTCCATTGCTCCAGCACAGGTGCAGGCAAACATCCTTTTCCCTCTGCGTTCACACAATATGATCTCAAAGTTTATACGATTTAAGAAAACTTTCATACACTGTTAACTGAATACAGCACCAGTGAGAGGAGATACGTTTCTATGTTAATGTTAATGTCCATTTTCAATAAATAGAAAGTCCCTGTAAACACTATATCTACAAAAGTTTGTGGTTTGTAGTTGCCGTAAACGATAATTAAGAACGACGTGGAGAAACCTGCACGCGGTGTGATCGTTCGGTAATGAAAAAAGGAGGAAATGTCTTACGCTCTCCGGAAGGAGCGAGGATGAGTCGGGAACGCGTTTGTTTGCCCTGCGCTTGTTTCCTGGAACAGCAGTGGGAGCAGGAGGACCAGGAGCTCCACTCGCCCAGCACGCAGTCATCAGGGCAAGGCATCTGGCACGGTTCCCGGACTGGTGGTCGATCCCCTGGACACTGCTCAATGGGTACGGTGTCTCCTGTAGGAAGAGAAAAGTGTGATTAAGTCTGTGATAAATGTTCAGTTTCACTTGTTTGGTCTGTTTTTTTTTTTCCCTTTCTTCACATTAGATTCGAGCGGAAGCGAAAGGGTTTTTGAATCTTTCCATTTAAAATGCTTTCCTGGCTTGACCATTACATCAGTAACAAACCTGGCAAATGCATTTTATAGAAGCATTAAAATGGTATATGGTCACAAACACATGATAATGCACACATTCTCCTTTTGCAATTACTACTACTATCACTAGTATTACTGTTACAATTACTACTATTATTACTAGTATTACTGTTACAATTACTACTATTATTACTAGAATTACTGTTACAATTACTACCATTATTACTAGTATTACTGTTACAATTACTACTACTATTACTAGTATTACTGTTACTACTACTACTCTTACTAGTATTACTGTTACAATTACTACTACTATTACTAGTATTACTGTTAAATTACTACTACTCTTACTAGTATTACTGTTACAATTACTACAGGGTTGTGGGTTCAACCCCCTGCTTTGCCAAGGTACATTTTTATTTCGCTTTTGAAATCTAATAATTTGTCTACTTTGTGACATTTACTGTTAATCTATTTGTTAATAAGCGAGATCTGTTCAAAAGATTGCTTTATTTATATGTCTTTTTTGGAAGACTTGTTTGGCCTACTTTTAATATGAGTTACATGGTGTTGTTGTATGGAAAAGAAGCCATGTTGGTTCATTAGGCTTATTGACTGCTTTCTCAAGTCAGAAGTGGTAGCTCAATTGGTAAGTTCTTGGTTTGGTGATTAGCAGGTCCCCACAGAGTTGTAGGTTCAAACCCCAGCTTTGCCAATGTAAATTTTAATTCTTTTTTGATATCTAATAGTTTGTCCACTTTGTGACATTTACTGTAAATCTATTTGTTAATTAGCGAGACCTGTTCAAAAGATTGCTTTATTTATTTGTCTTTTTTGAAAGACTTGTTTGGCCCACTTTTAATATGAGTTACATGGTGTTGTTGTATGGAAAAGAAGCCATGTTGGTTCATTAGGCTTATTGACTGCTTGTTCCAGACAGAAGTGGTAGCTCAGTGGTTAAGGTATTGGTTTAGTGATTAGTAGGTCCCCACAAGTTTGTGGGTTCAAATCCTGGCTCAGTCATGGTGATTTTTTATTTCTCCTATGAAATCTAATAGTTTGTCTACTTTGTGACATTTACTGTAAATCTATTTGTTAATTAGCGAGACCTGTTCTAAAGATTGCTTTATTTATTTGTCTTTTTTGAAAGACTTCTTTGGCCTACTTTCAATATGAGTTACATGGTGTTGTTGTATGGAAAAGAAGCCATGTTGGTTAATTAGGCTTATTGACTGCTTGCTCAAGTCAGAAGTGGTAGCTCAGTGGGTAAGGTATTGTTTTAGTGATTAGCAGATTCCCAAAAGGTTTTTCGTTCAAATCCTAGCTCTGCAAGGTGAATTTTTATTTCTCCTTTGAAATCTAATAGTTTGTCTACTTTGTGACATTTACTGTAAATCTATTTGTTAATTAGCGAGACCTGTTCAAAAGATTGGTTTATTTATTTGTCTTTTTTGAAATACTTGTTTGGCCTACTTGTAATATGAGTTACATGGTGTTGTTGTATGGAAAAGAAGCCATGTTGGTTCATTAGGCTTATTGACTTTTTGCTCAAGTTAGAAGTGGTAGCTCAGTATGTAAGGTATTTGTTTAGTGATTAGTAGGTCCTCACAAGTTTGTGGATTCAAACCCCAGCTTTGCCATTGTAATTTTTTTTCTCTTTTAAAATCTAATAGTGTGTCTACTTTGTGACATTTACTGTAAATCTATTTGTTAATTAGCGAGACCTGTTCAAAAGATTGCTTTATTTATTTGTCTTTTTTGAAAGACTTGTTTGGCCCACTTTTAATATGAGTTACATGGTGTTGTTGTATGGAAAAGAAGCCATGTTGGTTCATTAGGCTTATTGACTGCTTGTTCCAGACAGAAGTGGTAGCTCAGTGGTTAAGGTATTGGTTTAGTGATTAGTAGGTCCCCACAAGTTTGTGGGTTCAAATCCTGGCTCAGTCATGGTGATTTTTTATTTCTCCTATGAAATCTAATAGTTTGTCTACTTTGTGACATTTACTGTAAATCTATTTGTTAATTAGCGAGACCTGTTCTAAAGATTGCTTTATTTATTTGTCTTTTTTGAAAGACTTCTTTGGCCTACTTTCAATATGAGTTACATGGTGTTGTTGTATGGAAAAGAAGCCATGTTGGTTAATTAGGCTTATTGACTGCTTGCTCAAGTCAGAAGTGGTAGCTCAGTGGGTAAGGTATTGTTTTAGTGATTAGCAGATTCCCAAAAGGTTTTTCGTTCAAATCCTAGCTCTGCAAGGTGAATTTTTATTTCTCCTTTGAAATCTAATAGTTTGTCTACTTTGTGACATTTACTGTAAATCTATTTGTTAATTAGCGAGACCTGTTCAAAAGATTGGTTTATTTATTTGTCTTTTTTGAAATACTTGTTTGGCCTACTTGTAATATGAGTTACATGGTGTTGTTGTATGGAAAAGAAGCCATGTTGGTTCATTAGGCTTATTGACTTTTTGCTCAAGTTAGAAGTGGTAGCTCAGTATGTAAGGTATTTGTTTAGTGATTAGTAGGTCCTCACAAGTTTGTGGATTCAAACCCCAGCTTTGCCATTGTAATTTTTTTTCTCTTTTAAAATCTAATAGTGTGTCTACTTTGTGACATTTACTGTAAATCTATTTGTTAATTAGCGAGACCTGTTCAAAAGATTGGTTTATTTATTTGTCTTTTTTGAAAGACTTGTTTGGCCTACTTTTAATATGAGTTACATGGTGTTGTTGTATGGAAAAGAAGCCATGTTGGTTCACTAGGCTTTTTGACTGTTTGCTCAAGTCAGAAGTGGTAGCTCAGTGGGTAAGGTGTTGGTTTAGGGATTAGCAGGTTCCTACAAGGATGTGGGTTCAAAACCTGCCAATGTAAAACATTTTTTTATTTTTTTTAAATCTATTAGTTTGTCTACGTTGTGACATTTACTGTAAATCTATTTGTTAATTAGCGAGACCTGTTCAAAAGATTGCTTTATTTATTTGTCTTTTTTGAAAGACTTGTTTGGCCTACTTGTAATATGCGTTACATGGTGTTGTTGTATGGAAAAGAAGCCATGTTGGTTCATTAGGCTTATTGACTGCTTTCTCAATGTAGAAGTGGTAGCTCAGTGGGTAAGGTATTGATTTAAGAATTAGCAGGTTCCCACAAGGATGTGGGTTCAAAACCTGCCTCTGCCAATGTAAATCTTTTTTAATTTTTTTAAATCTAATAGTTTGTCTACGTTGTGACATTTACTGTAAATCTATTTGTTAATTAGCGAGAACTGTTCAAAAGATTGCTTTATTTATTTGTCTTTTTTGAAAGACTTGTTTGGCCTACTTTTAATATAAGTTACATGGTGTTGTTGTATGAAAAAGAAGCCATGTTGGTTCATTATGCTTATTGACTGCTTGCTCAAGTCAGAAGTGGTAGCTCAGTGGGTAAAGTGTTGGTTTAGTGATAAGCAGGTCCCCACAAGGTTCTTGGTTCAAATCCTTGCTCTGCCAAGGTGAATTTTTATTTCTCCTTTGAAATCTAATAGTTTGTCTACTTTGCTAAAGTCAGAAGTGGTAGCTCAGTGGGTAAGGTATTGGTTTAGTGGTTAGTAGGTCCCCACAAGGTTCTGGGTTCAAATCCTGGCTCATTCATGGTGAATTTTTATTTCTCCTATGAAATCTAATAGTTTGTCTACTTTGTAAAATTTACTTTAAATCTATTTGTTAATTAGTGAGACCTGTTCAAAAGATTGCTTTATTTATTTGTCTTTTTTGAAAGACTTCTTTGGCCTACTTTCAATATGAGTTACATGGTGTTGTTGTATGGAAAAGAAGCCATGTTGGTTAATTAGGCTTATTGACTGCTTGCTCAAGTCAGAAGTGGTAGCTCAGTGGGTAAGGTATTGTTTTAGTGATTAGCAGATTCCCAAAAGGTTTTTCGTTCAAATCCTAGCTCTGGCAAGGTGAATTTTTATTTCTCCTTTGAAATCTAATAGTTTGTCTACTTTGTGACATTTACTGTAAATCTATTTGTTAATTAGCGAGACCTGTTCAAAAGATTGGTTTATTTATTTGTCTTTTTTGAAATACTTGTTTGGCCTACTTGTAATATGAGTTACATGGTGTTGTTGTATGGAAAAGAAGCCATGTTGGTTCATTAGGCTTATTGACTTTTTGCTCAAGTTAGAAGTGGTAGCTCAGTATGTAAGGTATTTGTTTAGTGATTAGTAGGTCCTCACAAGTTTGTGGATTCAAACCCCAGCTTTGCCATTGTAATTTTTTTTCTCTTTTAAAATCTAATAGTGTGTCTACTTTGTGACATTTACTGTAAATCTATTTGTTAATTAGCGAGACCTGTTCAAAAGATTGCTTTATTTATTTGTCTTTTTTGAAAGACTTGTTTGGCCTACTTTTAATATGAGTTACATGGTGTTGTTGTATGGAAAAGAAGCCATGTTGGTTCACTAGGCTTTTTGACTGTTTGCTCAAGTCAGAAGTGGTAGCTCAGTGGGTAAGGTGTTGGTTTAGGGATTAGCAGGTTCCTACAAGGATGTGGGTTCAAAACCTGCCAATGTAAAACATTTTTTTATTTTTTTTAAATCTATTAGTTTGTCTACGTTGTGACATTTACTGTAAATCTATTTGTTAATTAGCGAGACCTGTTCAAAAGATTGCTTTATTTATTTGTCTTTTTTGAAAGACTTGTTTGGCCTACTTGTAATATGCGTTACATGGTGTTGTTGTATGGAAAAGAAGCCATGTTGGTTCATTAGGCTTATTGACTGCTTTCTCAATGTAGAAGTGGTAGCTCAGTGGGTAAGGTATTGATTTAAGAATTAGCAGGTTCCCACAAGGATGTGGGTTCAAAACCTGCCTCTGCCAATGTAAATCTTTTTTAATTTTTTTAAATCTAATAGTTTGTCTACGTTGTGACATTTACTGTAAATCTATTTGTTAATTAGCGAGAACTGTTCAAAAGATTGCTTTATTTATTTGTCTTTTTTGAAAGACTTGTTTGGCCTACTTTTAATATAAGTTACATGGTGTTGTTGTATGAAAAAGAAGCCATGTTGGTTCATTATGCTTATTGACTGCTTGCTCAAGTCAGAAGTGGTAGCTCAGTGGGTAAAGTGTTGGTTTAGTGATAAGCAGGTCCCCACAAGGTTCTTGGTTCAAATCCTTGCTCTGCCAAGGTGAATTTTTATTTCTCCTTTGAAATCTAATAGTTTGTCTACTTTGCTAAAGTCAGAAGTGGTAGCTCAGTGGGTAAGGTATTGGTTTAGTGGTTAGTAGGTCCCCACAAGGTTCTGGGTTCAAATCCTGGCTCATTCATGGTGAATTTTTATTTCTCCTATGAAATCTAATAGTTTGTCTACTTTGTAAAATTTACTTTAAATCTATTTGTTAATTAGTGAGACCTGTTCAAAAGATTGCTTTATTTATTTGTCTTTTTTGAAAGACTTCTTTGGCCTACTTTCAATATGAGTTACATGGTGTTGTTGTATGGAAAAGAAGCCATGTTGGTTAATTAGGCTTATTGACTGCTTGCTCAAGTCAGAAGTGGTAGCTCAGTGGGTAAGGTATTGTTTTAGTGATTAGCAGATTCCCAAAAGGTTTTTCGTTCAAATCCTAGCTCTGGCAAGGTGAATTTTTATTTCTCCTTTGAAATCTAATAGTTTGTCTACTTTGTGACATTTACTGTAAATCTATTTGTTAATTAGCGAGACCTGTTCAAAAGATTGGTTTATTTATTTGTCTTTTTTGAAATACTTGTTTGGCCTACTTGTAATATGAGTTACATGGTGTTGTTGTATGGAAAAGAAGCCATGTTGGTTCATTAGGCTTATTGACTTTTTGCTCAAGTTAGAAGTGGTAGCTCAGTATGTAAGGTATTTGTTTAGTGATTAGTAGGTCCTCACAAGTTTGTGGATTCAAACCCCAGCTTTGCCATTGTAATTTTTTTTCTCTTTTAAAATCTAATAGTGTGTCTACTTTGTGACATTTACTGTAAATCTATTTGTTAATTAGCGAGACCTGTTCAAAAGATTGCTTTATTTATTTGTCTTTTTTGAAAGACTTGTTTGGCCTACTTTTAATATGAGTTACATGGTGTTGTTGTATGGAAAAGAAGCCATGTTGGTTCACTAGGCTTTTTGACTGTTTGCTCAAGTCAGAAGTGGTAGCTCAGTGGGTAAGGTGTTGGTTTAGGGATTAGCAGGTTCCTACAAGGATGTGGGTTCAAAACCTGCCAATGTAAAACATTTTTTTATTTTTTTTAAATCTATTAGTTTGTCTACGTTGTGACATTTACTGTAAATCTATTTGTTAATTAGCGAGACCTGTTCAAAAGATTGCTTTATTTATTTGTCTTTTTTGAAAGACTTGTTTGGCCTACTTGTAATATGCGTTACATGGTGTTGTTGTATGGAAAAGAAGCCATGTTGGTTCATTAGGCTTATTGACTGCTTTCTCAATGTAGAAGTGGTAGCTCAGTGGGTAAGGTATTGATTTAAGAATTAGCAGGTTCCCACAAGGATGTGGGTTCAAAACCTGCCTCTGCCAATGTAAATCTTTTTTAATTTTTTTAAATCTAATAGTTTGTCTACGTTGTGACATTTACTGTAAATCTATTTGTTAATTAGCGAGACCTGTTCAAAAGATTGCTTTATTTATTTGTCTTTTTTGAAAGACTTGTTTGGCCTACTTTTAATATAAGTTACATGGTGTTGTTGTATGAAAAAGAAGCCATGTTGGTTCATTATGCTTATTGACTGCTTGCTCAAGTCAGAAGTGGTAGCTCAGTGGGTAAAGTGTTGGTTTAGTGATAAGCAGGTCCCCACAAGGTTCTTGGTTCAAATCCTTGCTCTGCCAAGGTGAATTTTTATTTCTCCTTTGAAATCTAATAGTTTGTCTACTTTGCTAAAGTCAGAAGTGGTAGCTCAGTGGGTAAGGTATTGGTTTAGTGGTTAGTAGGTCCCCACAAGGTTCTGGGTTCAAATCCTGGCTCATTCATGGTGAATTTTTATTTCTCCTATGAAATCTAATAGTTTGTCTACTTTGTGAAATTTACTTTAAATCTATTTGTTAATTAGTGAGACCTGTTCAAAAGATTGCTTTATTTATTTGTCTTTTTTGAAAGACTTCTTTGGCCTACTTTCAATATGAGTTACATGGTGTTGTTGTATGGAAAAGAAGCCATGTTGGTTAATTAGGCTTATTGACTGCTTGCTCAAGTCAGAAGTGGTAGCTCAGTGGGTAAGGTATTGTTTTAGTGATTAGCAGATTCCCAAAAGGTTTTTCGTTCAAATCCTAGCTCTGGCAAGGTGAATTTTTATTTCTCCTTTGAAATCTAATAGTTTGTCTACTTTGTGACATTTACTGTAAATCTATTTGTTAATTAGCGAGACCTGTTCAAAAGATTGGTTTATTTATTTGTCTTTTTTGAAATACTTGTTTGGCCTACTTGTAATATGAGTAACATGGTGTTGTTGTATGGAAAAGAAGCCATGTTGGTTCATTAGGCTTATTGAATTTTTGCTCAAGTTAGAAGTGGTAGCTCAGTATGTAAGGTGTTTGTTTAGTGATTTGTAGGTCCTCACAAGTTTGTGGATTCAAACCCCAGCTTTGCCATTGTAATTTTTTTCTCTTTTAAAATCTAATAGTGTGTCTACTTTGTGACATTTACTGTAAATCTATTTGTTAATTAGCGAGACCTGTTCAAAAGATTGCTTTATTTATTTGTCTTTTTTGAAAGACTTGTTTGGCCTACTTTTAATATGAGTTACATGGTGTTGTTGTATGGAAAAGAAGCCATGTTGGTTCACTAGGCTTTTTGACTGTTTGCTCAAGTCAGAAGTGGTAGCTCAGTGGGTAAGGTGTTGGTTTAGGGATTAGCAGGTTCCTACAAGGATGTGGGTTCAAAACCTGCCAATGTAAAACATTTTTTTATTTTTTTTAAATCTATTAGTTTGTCTACGTTGTGACATTTACTGTAAATCTATTTGTTAATTAGCGAGACCTGTTCAAAAGATTGCTTTATTTATTTGTCTTTTTTGAAAGACTTGTTTGGCCTACTTGTAATATGCGTTACATGGTGTTGTTGTATGGAAAAGAAGCCATGTTGGTTCATTAGGCTTATTGACTGCTTTCTCAATGTAGAAGTGGTAGCTCAGTGGGTAAGGTATTGATTTAAGAATTAGCAGGTTCCCACAAGGATGTGGGTTCAAAACCTGCCTCTGCCAATGTAAATCTTTTTTAATTTTTTTAAATCTAATAGTTTGTCTACGTTGTGACATTTACTGTAAATCTATTTGTTAATTAGCGAGAACTGTTCAAAAGATTGCTTTATTTATTTGTCTTTTTTGAAAGACTTGTTTGGCCTACTTTTAATATAAGTTACATGGTGTTGTTGTATGAAAAAGAAGCCATGTTGGTTCATTATGCTTATTGACTGCTTGCTCAAGTCAGAAGTGGTAGCTCAGTGGGTAAAGTGTTGGTTTAGTGATAAGCAGGTCCCCACAAGGTTCTTGGTTCAAATCCTTGCTCTGCTAAGGTGAATTTTTATTTCTCCTTTGAAATCTAATAGTTTGTCTACTTTGCTAAAGTCAGAAGTGGTAGCTCAGTGGGTAAGGTATTGGTTTAGTGGTTAGTAGGTCCCCACAAGGTTCTGGGTTCAAATCCTGGCTCACTCATGGTGAATTTTTATTTCTCCTATGAAATCTAATAGTTTGTCTACTTTGTGACATTTACTGTAAATCTATTTGTTAATTAGCGAGACCTGTTCAAAAGATTGCTTTATTTATTTGTCTTCTTTGAAAGACTTGTTTGGCCTACTTTTAATATGAGTTACATGGTGTTGTTGTATGGAAAAGAAGCCATGTTGGTTCATTAGGCTTATTGACTGCTCGTTCAAGTCAGAAGTGGTAGCTCATGGGTAAGGTATTGGTTTAGTGATTAGTAGGACCCCACATAGTTGTGGGTTCAAACACCAGCTTTGCCATTGTAATTTTTTTCTCTTTTAAAATCTAATAGTTTGTCTACTTTGTGACATTTACTGTAAATCTATTTGTTAATTAGTGAGACCTGTTCAAAAGATTGCTTTATTTATTTGTCTTTTTTGAAAGACATGTTTGGCCTACTTTTAATATGAGTTACATGGTGTTGTTGTATGAAAAAGAAGCCATGTTGGTTCATTAGGCTTATTGACTGCTTGCTCAAGTCGGAAGTGGTAGCTCAGTGGGTAAGGTATTGGTTTAGGGATTAGCAGGTTCCCACAAAGTTGTGGGTTCAAAACCCTCCAATGTAAATTATTATAATTTTTTTCTTTTCTAATAGTTTGTCTACTTTGTGACATTTACTGTAAATCTATTTGTTAATTAGCGAGACCTGTTCAAAAGATTGCTTTATTTATTTGTCTTTTTTGAAAGACTTGTTTGGCCAACTTTTAATATGAGTTACATGGTGTTGTTGTATGGAAAAGAAACCATGTTGGTTCATTAGGCTTATTGACTGCTTGCTCAAGTCAGAAGTGGTAGCTCAGTGGGTAAGGTATTGGTTTAGTGATTAGTAGGTCCCCACAAGTCTGTGGGTTCAAACCCCAGCTTTGCCATTGTAGTTTTTTTTTAATCTTTTAAAATCTAATAGTTTGTCTACTTTATGACATTTACTGTAAATCAATTTGTTAATTAGCGAAACCTGTTCAAAAGATTGCTTTATTTATTTGTCTTTTTTGAAAGACATGTTTGGCCTACTTTTAATATGAGTTGCATGGTGTTGTTGTATGGAAAAGAAGCCATGTTGGTTCATTAGGCTTATTGACTGCTTGTTTAAGTCAGAATTGGCAGCTCAGTGGGTAAGATGTTGGTTTAGGGATTAGCAGGTTCCCACAAAGTTGTGTGTTCAAATCCTGCCAATGTAAATTATTAATATTTTTTTTAAATCTAATAGTTTGTCTACTTTGTGACATTTACTGTAAATCTATTTGTTAATTAGCGAGACCTGTTCAAAAGATTGCTTTATTTATTTGTCTTTTTTGAAAGACTTATTTGGCCTACGTTTAATATGAGTTACATGGTGTTGTTGTATGAAAAAGAAGCCATTTTGGTTCATTAGGCTTATTGACTGCTTGCACAATTCAGAAGTGGTAGCTCAGTGTGTAAGGTATTGGTTTAGTGATTAGTAGGTCCCCACAAAGTTGTGGGTTCAAAACCTGCCAATGTAAATTTTTATTATTTTTTTCTTATCTAATAGTTTGTCTACTTTGTGACATTTACTGTAAATCTATTTGTTAATTAGCGAGACCTGTTCAAAAGATTGCTTTATTTATTTGTCTTTTTTGAAAGACTTGTTTGGCCTACTTTTAATATGAGTTACATGGTGTTGTTGTATGGAAAAGAAGCCATGTTGGTTCATTAGACTTATTGACTGCTTGCTCAAGTCAGAAGTGGCAGCTCAGTGGGTAAGATATTGGTTTAGGGATTAGCAGATTCCTACAAAGTTGTGGGTTCAAAACCCACCAATGTAAATTATTATTATTATTTTTTTTAATCTAATAGTTTGTCTACTTTGTGACATTTACTGTAAATCTATTTGTTAATTAGCGAGACCTGTTCAAAAGATTGCTTTATTTATTTGTCTTTTTTGAAAGACTTGTTTGGCCTACTTGTAATATGAGTTACATGGTGTTGTTGTATGGAAAAGAAGCCATGTTGGTTCATTAGGCTTATTGACTGCTTTTTTAGTCAGAAGTGGTAGCTCAGTTGGTAAGTTATTGGTTTAGTGATAAGTAGGTCCCCACAAGTTTGTGGGTTCAAACCCTAGCTTTGCCATTGTAT
The DNA here is from genome assembly GCF_946808225.1 of Silurus aristotelis. Taxonomy (NCBI): domain Eukaryota; kingdom Metazoa; phylum Chordata; class Actinopteri; order Siluriformes; family Siluridae; genus Silurus; species Silurus aristotelis. The sequence continues at coordinate 1,475,166 of NC_139586.1, forward strand.
TTTTTTTTATCTTTTAAAATCTAATAGTTTGTCTACTTTGTGACATTTACTGTAAATCTATTTGTTAATTAGCGAGACCTGTTTAAAAGATTGCTTTATTTATTTGTCTTTTTTGAAAGACATGTTTGGCCTACTTTTAATATGAGTTGCATGGTGTTGTTGTATGGAAAAGAGGCCATGTTGGTTTATTAGCTCAGTGGGTAAGTTATTGGTTTAGTGATAAATACGTCCCCTCAAAGTTGTGGGTTCAAACCCCAGCTTTCCCATTGTAATTATCTTTCTCTTTTAAAATCTAATATTTTGTCTACTTTGTGACATTTACTGTAAATCTATTTGTTAATTAGCGAGACCTGTTGAAAAGATTGCTTTATTTTTTTTTCTTTTTTGAAAGACTTGTTTGGCCTACTTATAATATGACTTACATGGTGTTGTTGTATGGAAAAGAAGCCATGTGGTTCATTAGGCTTATTGACTGGTTGCTCAAGTCAGAAGTGGTAACTTAGTGGGTAAAGTATTGGTTTAGGGATTAGCAAGTTCCCACAAGGATGTGGGTTCAAAACCTGCCTCTGCCAATGTTAATTATTATTTTTTTTTTTTAAATCTAATAGTTTGTCTACTTTGTGACATTTACTGTAAATCTATTTGTTAATTAGCGAGACCTGTTCAAAGATTGCTTTATTTATTTGTCTTTTTTGAAAGACTTGTTTGGCCTACTTTTAATATGAGTTACATGGTGTTGTTGTATGGAAAAGAAGCCATGTTGGTTCATTAGGCTTATTGACTGCTTGCTCAAGTCAGAAGTGGTAGCTCAGTGGGTAAAGTATTGGTTTAGAAATTAGTAGGTCCCCACAAGTTTGTGGGTTCAAACCCCAGCTTTGCCATTGTATTTTTTTTTATCTTTTAAAATCTAATAGTTTGTCTACTTTGTGACATTTACTGTAAATCTATTTGTTAATTAGCGAGACCTGTTCAAAAGATTGCTTTATTTATTTGTCTTTTTTGAAAGACTTGTTTGGCCTACTTTTAATATGAGTTACATGGTGTTGTTGTATGGAAAAGAAGCCATGTTGGTTCATTAGGCTTATTGACTGCTTGTTTAAGTCAGAAGTGGGAGCTCAGTGGGTAAGGTATTGGTTTAGTGATTAGTAGGTCCCCACAAGTTTGTGGGTTCAAACCCCAGCTTTGCCATTGTAATTTTTTTTATCTTTTAAAATCTAAAAGTTTGTCTACTTTATGACATTTATTGTAATTCTATTTGTAAATTAGCGAGACCTGTTCAAAAGATTGCTTTATTTATTTGTCTTTTTTGAAAGACATGTTTGGCCTACTTTTAATATGAGTTACATTGTGTTGTTGTATGGAAAAGAAGCCATGTTGGTTCATTAGGCTTATTGACTGCTTTCTCAAGTCGGAAGTGGTAGCTCTGTCGGTAAGGTATTGGTTTAGTGATTAGTAGGTTCCCACAATGTTGTGGGTTCAAATCCTGGCTCTGTCATGGTGAGTTTTTATTTCTCCTTTGAAATCTAATAGTTTGTATACTTTGTGACATTTACTGTAAATCTATTTGTTAATTAGCGAGAACTGTTCAAAAGATTGCTTTATTTATTTGTCTTTTTTGAAAGACATGTTTTGCCTACTTTTAATATGAGTTACATGGTGTTGTTGTATGGAAAAGAAGCCATGTTGGTTCATTAGGCTTATTGACTGCTTGCTCAAGTCAGAAGTGGTAGCTCAGTGGGTAAGGTATTGGTTTAGTGATTAGTAGGTCCCCACAAGTCTGTGGGTTCAAACCCTAGCTTTGCCATTGTAGTTTTTTTTTAATCCTTTAAAATCTAATAGTTTGTCTACTTTATGACATTTACTGTAAATCAATTTGTTAATTAGGGAGACCTGTTCAAAAGATTGCTTTATTTATTTGTCTTTCTTGAAAGACATGTTTGGCCTACTTTTAATATGAGTTGCATGGTGTTGTTGTATGGAAAAGAAGCCATGTTGGTTCATTAGGCTTATTGACAGCTTGCTCAAGTCAGAAGTGGTAGCTCAGTGGGTAAGGTATTGGTTTAGTGATTAGTAGGTCCCCACAAGGTTGTAGGTTCAAAATGGCTCTGTCATGGTGAATTTTTATTTCTCCCTTAAAATCTAATAGTTTGTCTACTTTGTGACATTTACTGTAAATCTATTTGTTAATTAGCAAGACCTGTTCAAAAGATTGCTTTATTTATTTGTCTTTTTTGAAAGACTTGTTTGGCCTACTTTTGATATGAGTTACATGGTGTTGTTGTATGGAAAAGAAGCGATTTTGGTTCATTAGGCTTATTGACTGCTTGCTGAAATCAAAAGTGGTAGCTCAGTGGGTAAGGTATTGGTTTAGTGATTAGTAGGTCCCCACAAAGTTGTGGGTTCAAAACCTGCCAATGTAAATTTTTATTATTTTTTCTTATCTAATAGTTTGTCTACTTTGTGACATTTACTGTAAATCTATTTGTTAATTAGCGAGACCTGTTCAAAAGATTGCTTTATTTATTTGTCTTTTTTGAAAGACTTGTTTGGCCTACTTTTAATATGAGTTACATGGTGTTGTTGTATGGAAAAGAAGCAATGTTGGTTCATTAGGCTTATTGACTGCTTTCTCAAGTCAGAAGTGGTAGCTCAGTGGGTAAGGTATTGGTTTAGGGATTAGAAGGTACCCACAAAGTTGTGGGTTCAAAACCTGCCAATGTAAATTATTATTATTTTTTTCTCATCTAATAGTTTGTCTACCTTGTGACATTTACTGTAAATCTATTTGTGAATTAGCGAGACCTGTTCAAAAGATTGCTTTATTTATTTGTCTTTTTTGAAAGACTTGTTTGGCCTACTTGTAATATGAGTTACATGGTGTTCTTGTATGGAAAAGAAGCCATGTTGGTTCATTAGGCTTATTGACAGCTTTCTCAAGTCAGAAGTGGTAGCTCAGTTGGTAAGGTATTGGTTTAGTGATTAGTAGGTCCCCACAATGTTGTAGGTTCAAATCCTGCCTATGTCATGGTGAATTTTTATTTCTCCCTTTAAATCTAATAGTTTGTCTACTTTGTGACATTTACTGTAAATCTATTTGTTAATTAGCAAGACCTGTTCAAAAGATTGCTTTATTTATTTGTCTTTTTTGAAAGACTTGTTTGGCCCACTTTTAATATGTTACATGGTGTTGTTGTATGGAAAAGAAGCCATGTTGGTTCATTAGGCTTATTGACTGCTTTCTCAAGTCGGAAGTGTTAGCTCAGTGGGAAAGCTATTGGTTTAGTGATTAGTAGGTCCCCTCAAACTTGTAGGTTCAAACCCCAGCTTTGCCATTGTAATTTTATTTCTTTTTTAAAATCTAATAGTTTGTCTACTTTGTGACATTTACTGTAAATATATTTGCTAATTAGCGAGACCTGTTCAAAAGATTGCTTTATTTATTTGTCTTTTTTGAAAGACTTGTTTGGCCTACTTTTAATATGAGTTACATGGTGTTGTTGTATGGAAAAGAAGCCATGTTGGTTCATTAGGCTTATTGACTGCTTGCTCAAGTCAGAAGTGGCAGCTCAGTGGGTAAGATATTGGTTTAGTGATTAGCAGGTACCCACAAAGTTGTGGGTTCAAATCCTGCCTATTTCATGGTGAATTTTTATTTCTCCCTTAAAATCTAATAGTTTGTCTACTTTGTGACATTTACTGTAAATCTATTTGTTAATTAGCGAGACCTGTTCAAAAGATTGCTTTATTTATTTGTCTTTTTTGAAAGATTTGTTTGGCCTACTTTTAATATGAGTTACATGGTGTTGTTGAATGGAAAACTAGCCATGTTGGTTCATTAGGCTTATTGACTGTTTTCTCTAGTCAGAAGTGGTAGCTCAGTGGGTAAGGTATTGGTTTAGGGATTAGTAGGTACCCACAAAGTTGTGGGTTCAAAACCTGCCAATGTTAATTTTTATTATTTTTTTTCTCATCTAATAGTTTGTCTACTTTGTGACATTTACTGTAAATCTATTTGTTAATTAGCGAGACCTGTTCAAAAGATTGCTTTATTTATTTGTCTTTTTTGAAAGACTTGTTTGGCCTACTTGTAATATGCGTTACATGGTGTTGTTGTATGGAAAAGAAGCCATGTTGGTTCATTAGGCTTATTGACTGCTTTCTCAATGTAGAAGTGGTAGCTCAGTGGGTAAGGTATTGATTTAAGAATTAGCAGGTTCCCACAAGGATGTGGGTTCAAAACCTGCCTCTGCCAATGTAAATCTTTTTTAATTTTTTTAAATCTAATAGTTTGTCTACGTTGTGACATTTACTGTAAATCTATTTGTTAATTAGCGAGACCTGTTCAAAAGATTGCTTTATTTATTTGTCTTTTTTGAAAGACTTGTTTGGCCTACTTTTAATATAAGTTACATGGTGTTGTTGTATGAAAAAGAAGCCATGTTGGTTCATTATGCTTATTGACTGCTTGCTCAAGTCAGAAGTGGTAGCTCAGTGGGTAAAGTGTTGGTTTAGTGATAAGCAGGTCCCCACAAGGTTCTTGGTTCAAATCCTTGCTCTGCCAAGGTGAATTTTTATTTCTCCTTTGAAATCTAATAGTTTGTCTACTTTGCTAAAGTCAGAAGTGGTAGCTCAGTGGGTAAGGTATTGGTTTAGTGGTTAGTAGGTCCCCACAAGGTTCTGGGTTCAAATCCTGGCTCATTCATGGTGAATTTTTATTTCTCCTATGAAATCTAATAGTTTGTCTACTTTGTGAAATTTACTTTAAATCTATTTGTTAATTAGTGAGACCTGTTCAAAAGATTGCTTTATTTATTTGTCTTTTTTGAAAGACTTCTTTGGCCTACTTTCAATATGAGTTACATGGTGTTGTTGTATGGAAAAGAAGCCATGTTGGTTAATTAGGCTTATTGACTGCTTGCTCAAGTCAGAAGTGGTAGCTCAGTGGGTAAGGTATTGTTTTAGTGATTAGCAGATTCCCAAAAGGTTTTTCGTTCAAATCCTAGCTCTGGCAAGGTGAATTTTTATTTCTCCTTTGAAATCTAATAGTTTGTCTACTTTGTGACATTTACTGTAAATCTATTTGTTAATTAGCGAGACCTGTTCAAAAGATTGGTTTATTTATTTGTCTTTTTTGAAATACTTGTTTGGCCTACTTGTAATATGAGTTACATGGTGTTGTTGTATGGAAAAGAAGCCATGTTGGTTCATTAGGCTTATTGAATTTTTGCTCAAGTTAGAAGTGGTAGCTCAGTATGTAAGGTGTTTGTTTAGTGATTTGTAGGTCCTCACAAGTTTGTGGATTCAAACCCCAGCTTTGCCATTGTAATTTTTTTCTCTTTTAAAATCTAATAGTGTGTCTACTTTGTGACATTTACTGTAAATCTATTTGTTAATTAGCGAGACCTGTTCAAAAGATTGCTTTATTTATTTGTCTTTTTTGAAAGACTTGTTTGGCCTACTTTTAATATGAGTTACATGGTGTTGTTGTATGGAAAAGAAGCCATGTTGGTTCACTAGGCTTTTTGACTGTTTGCTCAAGTCAGAAGTGGTAGCTCAGTGGGTAAGGTGTTGGTTTAGGGATTAGCAGGTTCCTACAAGGATGTGGGTTCAAAACCTGCCAATGTAAAACATTTTTTTATTTTTTTTAAATCTATTAGTTTGTCTACGTTGTGACATTTACTGTAAATCTATTTGTTAATTAGCGAGACCTGTTCAAAAGATTGCTTTATTTATTTGTCTTTTTTGAAAGACTTGTTTGGCCTACTTGTAATATGCGTTACATGGTGTTGTTGTATGGAAAAGAAGCCATGTTGGTTCATTAGGCTTATTGACTGCTTTCTCAATGTAGAAGTGGTAGCTCAGTGGGTAAGGTATTGATTTAAGAATTAGCAGGTTCCCACAAGGATGTGGGTTCAAAACCTGCCTCTGCCAATGTAAATCTTTTTTAATTTTTTTAAATCTAATAGTTTGTCTACGTTGTGACATTTACTGTAAATCTATTTGTTAATTAGCGAGACCTGTTCAAAAGATTGCTTTATTTATTTGTCTTTTTTGAAAGACTTGTTTGGCCTACTTTTAATATAAGTTACATGGTGTTGTTGTATGAAAAAGAAGCCATGTTGGTTCATTATGCTTATTGACTGCTTGCTCAAGTCAGAAGTGGTAGCTCAGTGGGTAAAGTGTTGGTTTAGTGATAAGCAGGTCCCCACAAGGTTCTTGGTTCAAATCCTTGCTCTGCTAAGGTGAATTTTTATTTCTCCTTTGAAATCTAATAGTTTGTCTACTTTGCTAAAGTCAGAAGTGGTAGCTCAGTGGGTAAGGTATTGGTTTAGTGGTTAGTAGGTCCCCACAAGGTTCTGGGTTCAAATCCTGGCTCACTCATGGTGAATTTTTATTTCTCCTATGAAATCTAATAGTTTGTCTACTTTGTGACATTTACTGTAAATCTATTTGTTAATTAGCGAGACCTGTTCAAAAGATTGCTTTATTTATTTGTCTTCTTTGAAAGACTTGTTTGGCCTACTTTTAATATGAGTTACATGGTGTTGTTGTATGGAAAAGAAGCCATGTTGGTTCATTAGGCTTATTGACTGCTCGTTCAAGTCAGAAGTGGTAGCTCATGGGTAAGGTATTGGTTTAGTGATTAGTAGGACCCCACATAGTTGTGGGTTCAAACACCAGCTTTGCCATTGTAATTTTTTTCTCTTTTAAAATCTAATAGTTTGTCTACTTTGTGACATTTACTGTAAATCTATTTGTTAATTAGTGAGACCTGTTCAAAAGATTGCTTTATTTATTTGTCTTTTTTGAAAGACATGTTTGGCCTACTTTTAATATGAGTTACATGGTGTTGTTGTATGAAAAAGAAGCCATGTTGGTTCATTAGGCTTATTGACTGCTTGCTCAAGTCGGAAGTGGTAGCTCAGTGGGTAAGGTATTGGTTTAGGGATTAGCAGGTTCCCACAAAGTTGTGGGTTCAAAACCCTCCAATGTAAATTATTATAATTTTTTTCTTTTCTAATAGTTTGTCTACTTTGTGACATTTACTGTAAATCTATTTGTTAATTAGCGAGACCTGTTCAAAAGATTGCTTTATTTATTTGTCTTTTTTGAAAGACTTGTTTGGCCAACTTTTAATATGAGTTACATGGTGTTGTTGTATGGAAAAGAAACCATGTTGGTTCATTAGGCTTATTGACTGCTTGCTCAAGTCAGAAGTGGTAGCTCAGTGGGTAAGGTATTGGTTTAGTGATTAGTAGGTCCCCACAAGTCTGTGGGTTCAAACCCCAGCTTTGCCATTGTAGTTTTTTTTTAATCTTTTAAAATCTAATAGTTTGTCTACTTTATGACATTTACTGTAAATCAATTTGTTAATTAGCGAAACCTGTTCAAAAGATTGCTTTATTTATTTGTCTTTTTTGAAAGACATGTTTGGCCTACTTTTAATATGAGTTGCATGGTGTTGTTGTATGGAAAAGAAGCCATGTTGGTTCATTAGGCTTATTGACTGCTTGTTTAAGTCAGAATTGGCAGCTCAGTGGGTAAGATGTTGGTTTAGGGATTAGCAGGTTCCCACAAAGTTGTGTGTTCAAATCCTGCCAATGTAAATTATTAATATTTTTTTTAAATCTAATAGTTTGTCTACTTTGTGACATTTACTGTAAATCTATTTGTTAATTAGCGAGACCTGTTCAAAAGATTGCTTTATTTATTTGTCTTTTTTGAAAGACTTATTTGGCCTACGTTTAATATGAGTTACATGGTGTTGTTGTATGAAAAAGAAGCCATTTTGGTTCATTAGGCTTATTGACTGCTTGCACAATTCAGAAGTGGTAGCTCAGTGTGTAAGGTATTGGTTTAGTGATTAGTAGGTCCCCACAAAGTTGTGGGTTCAAAACCTGCCAATGTAAATTTTTATTATTTTTTTCTTATCTAATAGTTTGTCTACTTTGTGACATTTACTGTAAATCTATTTGTTAATTAGCGAGACCTGTTCAAAAGATTGCTTTATTTATTTGTCTTTTTTGAAAGACTTGTTTGGCCTACTTTTAATATGAGTTACATGGTGTTGTTGTATGGAAAAGAAGCCATGTTGGTTCATTAGACTTATTGACTGCTTGCTCAAGTCAGAAGTGGCAGCTCAGTGGGTAAGATATTGGTTTAGGGATTAGCAGATTCCTACAAAGTTGTGGGTTCAAAACCCACCAATGTAAATTATTATTATTATTTTTTTTAATCTAATAGTTTGTCTACTTTGTGACATTTACTGTAAATCTATTTGTTAATTAGCGAGACCTGTTCAAAAGATTGCTTTATTTATTTGTCTTTTTTGAAAGACTTGTTTGGCCTACTTGTAATATGAGTTACATGGTGTTGTTGTATGGAAAAGAAGCCATGTTGGTTCATTAGGCTTATTGACTGCTTTTTTAGTCAGAAGTGGTAGCTCAGTTGGTAAGTTATTGGTTTAGTGATAAGTAGGTCCCCACAAGTTTGTGGGTTCAAACCCTAGCTTTGCCATTGTATTTTTTTTTATCTTTTAAAATCTAATAGTTTGTCTACTTTGTGACATTTACTGTAAATCTATTTGTTAATTAGCGAGACCTGTTTAAAAGATTGCTTTATTTATTTGTCTTTTTTGAAAGACATGTTTGGCCTACTTTTAATATGAGTTGCATGGTGTTGTTGTATGGAAAAGAGGCCATGTTGGTTTATTAGCTCAGTGGGTAAGTTATTGGTTTAGTGATAAATACGTCCCCTCAAAGTTGTGGGTTCAAACCCCAGCTTTCCCATTGTAATTATCTTTCTCTTTTAAAATCTAATATTTTGTCTACTTTGTGACATTTACTGTAAATCTATTTGTTAATTAGCGAGACCTGTTCAAAAGATTGCTTTATTTTTTTTTCTTTTTTGAAAGACTTGTTTGGCCTACTTATAATATGACTTACATGGTGTTGTTGTATGGAAAAGAAGCCATGTGGTTCATTAGGCTTATTGACTGGTTGCTCAAGTCAGAAGTGGTAACTTAGTGGGTAAAGTATTGGTTTAGGGATTAGCAAGTTCCCACAAGGATGTGGGTTCAAAACCTGCCTCTGCCAATGTTAATTATTATTATTTTTTTTTAAATCTAATAGTTTGTCTACTTTGTGACATTTACTGTAAATCTATTTGTTAATTAGCGAGACCTGTTCAAAGATTGCTTTATTTATTTGTCTTTTTTGAAAGACTTGTTTGGCCTACTTTTAATATGAGTTACATGGTGTTGTTGTATGGAAAAGAAGCCATGTTGGTTCATTAGGCTTATTGACTGCTTGCTCAAGTCAGAAGTGGTAGCTCAGTGGGTAAAGTATTGGTTTAGAAATTAGTAGGTCCCCACAAGTTTGTGGGTTCAAACCCCAGCTTTGCCATTGTATTTTTTTTTATCTTTTAAAATCTAATAGTTTGTCTACTTTGTGACATTTACTGTAAATCTATTTGTTAATTAGCGAGACCTGTTCAAAAGATTGCTTTATTTATTTGTCTTTTTTGAAAGACTTGTTTGGCCTACTTTTAATATGAGTTACATGGTGTTGTTGTATGGAAAAGAAGCCATGTTGGTTCATTAGGCTTATTGACTGCTTGTTTAAGTCAGAAGCGGGAGCTCAGTGGGTAAGGTATTGGTTTAGTGATTAGTAGGTCCCCACAAGTTTGTGGGTTCAAACCCCAGCTTTGCCATTGTAATTTTTTTTATCTTTTAAAATCTAAAAGTTTGTCTACTTTATGACATTTATTGTAATTCTATTTGTAAATTAGCGAGACCTGTTCAAAAGATTGCTTTATTTATTTGTCTTTTTTGAAAGACATGTTTGGCCTACTTTTAATATGAGTTACATTGTGTTGTTGTATGGAAAAGAAGCCATGTTGGTTCATTAGGCTTATTGACTGCTTTCTCAAGTCGGAAGTGGTAGCTCTGTCGGTAAGGTATTGGTTTAGTGATTAGTAGGTTCCCACAATGTTGTGGGTTCAAATCCTGGCTCTGTCATGGTGAGTTTTTATTTCTCCTTTGAAATCTAATAGTTTGTATACTTTGTGACATTTACTGTAAATCTATTTGTTAATTAGCGAGAACTGTTCAAAAGATTGCTTTATTTATTTGTCTTTTTTGAAAGACATGTTTTGCCTACTTTTAATATGAGTTACATGGTGTTGTTGTATGGAAAAGAAGCCATGTTGGTTCATTAGGCTTATTGACTGCTTGCTCAAGTCAGAAGTGGTAGCTCAGTGGGTAAGGTATTGGTTTAGTGATTAGTAGGTCCCCACAAGTCTGTGGGTTCAAACCGTAGCTTTGCCATTGTGGTTTTTTTTTAATCCTTTAAAATCTAATAGTTTGTCTACTTTATGACATTTACTGTAAATCAATTTGTTAATTAGGGAGACCTGTTCAAAAGATTGCTTTATTTATTTGTCTTTCTTGAAAGACATGTTTGGCCTACTTTTAATATGAGTTGCATGGTGTTGTTGTATGGAAAAGAAGCCATGTTGGTTCATTAGGCTTATTGACAGCTTGCTCAAGTCAGAAGTGGTAGCTCAGTGGGTAAGGTATTGGTTTAGTGATTAGTAGGTCCCCACAAGGTTGTAGGTTCAAAATGGCTCTGTCATGGTGAATTTTTATTTCTCCCTTAAAATCTAATAGTTTGTCTACTTTGTGACATTTACTGTAAATCTATTTGTTAATTAGCAAGACCTGTTCAAAAGATTGCTTTATTTATTTGTCTTTTTTGAAAGACTTGTTTGGCCTACTTTTGATATGAGTTACATGGTGTTGTTGTATGGAAAAGAAGCGATTTTGGTTCATTAGGCTTATTGACTGCTTGCTGAAATCAAAAGTGGTAGCTCAGTGGGTAAGGTATTGGTTTAGTGATTAGTAGGTCCCCACAAAGTTGTGGGTTCAAAACCTGCCAATGTAAATTTTTATTATTTTTTCTTATCTAATAGTTTGTCTACTTTGTGACATTTACTGTAAATCTATTTGTTAATTAGCGAGACCTGTTCAAAAGATTGCTTTATTTATTTGTCTTTTTTGAAAGACTTGTTTGGCCTACTTTTAATATGAGTTACATGGTGTTGTTGTATGGAAAAGAAGCAATGTTGGTTCATTAGGCTTATTGACTGCTTTCTCAAGTCAGAAGTGGTAGCTCAGTGGGTAAGGTATTGGTTTAGGGATTAGAAGGTACCCACAAAGTTGTGGGTTCAAAACCTGCCAATGTAAATTATTATTATTTTTTCTCATCTAATAGTTTGTCTACCTTGTGACATTTACTGTAAATCTATTTGTGAATTAGCGAGACCTGTTCAAAAGATTGCTTTATTTATTTGTCTTTTTTGAAAGACTTGTTTGGCCTACTTGTAATATGAGTTACATGGTGTTCGTGTATGGAAAAGAAGCCATGTTGGTTCATTAGGCTTATTGACAGCTTTCTCAAGTCAGAAGTGGTAGCTCAGTTGGTAAGGTATTGGTTTAGTGATTAGTAGGTCCCCACAATGTTGTAGGTTCAAATCCTGCCTATGTCATGGTGAATTTTTATTTCTCCCTTTAAATCTAATAGTTTGTCTACTTTGTGACATTTACTGTAAATCTATTTGTTAATTAGCAAGACCTGTTCAAAAGATTGCTTTATTTATTTGTCTTTTTTGAAAGACTTGTTTGGCCCACTTTTAATATGTTACATGGTGTTGTTGTATGGAAAAGAAGCCATGTTGGTTCATTAGGCTTATTGACTGCTTTCTCAAGTCGGAAGTGTTAGCTCAGTGGGAAAGCTATTGGTTTAGTGATTAGTAGGTCCCCTCAAACTTGTAGGTTCAAACCCCAGCTTTGCCATTGTAATTTTATTTCTTTTTTAAAATCTAATAGTTTGTCTACTTTGTGACATTTACTGTAAATATATTTGCTAATTAGCGAGACCTGTTCAAAAGATTGCTTTATTTATTTGTCTTTTTTGAAAGACTTGTTTGGCCTACTTTTAATATGAGTTACATGGTGTTGTTGTATGGAAAAGAAGCCATGTTGGTTCATTAGGCTTATTGACTGCTTGCTCAAGTCAGAAGTGGCAGCTCAGTGGGTAAGATATTGGTTTAGTGATTAGCAGGTACCCACAAAGTTGTGGGTTCAAATCCTGCCTATTTCATGGTGAATTTTTATTTCTCCCTTAAAATCTAATAGTTTGTCTACTTTGTGACATTTACTGTAAATCTATTTGTTAATTAGCGAGACCTGTTCAAAAGATTGCTTTATTTATTTGTCTTTTTTGAAAGATTTGTTTGGCCTACTTTTAATATGAGTTACATGGTGTTGTTGAATGGAAAACTAGCCATGTTGGTTCATTAGGCTTATTGACTGTTTTCTCTAGTCAGAAGTGGTAGCTCAGTGGGTAAGGTATTGGTTTAGGGATTAGTAGGTACCCACAAAGTTGTGGGTTCAAAACCTGCCAATGTTAATTTTTATTATTTTTTTTCTCATCTAATAGTTTGTCTACTTTGTGACATTTACTGTAAATCTATTTGTTAATTAGCGAGACCTGTCCAAAAGATTGCTTTATTCATTTGTCTTTTTTGAAAGACATGTTTGGCCTACTTTTAATATGAGTTGCATGGTGTTGTTGTATGGAAAAGAAGCCATGTTGGTTCATTAGGCTTATTGACAGCTTTCTCAAGTCAGTAGTGGTAGCTCAGTCGGTAAGGTATTGGTTTAGTGATTAGTAGGTTCCTGCAATGTTGTGGGTTCAAATCCTGGCTCTGTTATGGTGAATTTTTATTTCTCCTTTGAAATCTAATAGTTTGTCTACTTTGTGACATTTACTGTAAATCTATTTGTTAATTAGCCAGACCTGTTCAAAAGATTGCTTTATTTTTTTGTCTTTTTTAAAAGACTTGTTTGGCCTACTTTTAATATGAGTTGCATGGTGTTGTTGTATGGAAAAGAAGCCATGTTGGTTCATTAGGCTTATTGACTGCTTGCACAAGTCAGAAGTGGTAGCTCAGTGGGTAAGGTATTGGTTTAGGGATTAGCAAGTTCCCCTCAAAGAAGTGGGTTCAAAACCTGTCTCTGCCAATGTAAATTATTATTATTATTTTTTAAATCTAATAGTTTGTCTACTTTGTGACATTTACTGTAAATCTATTTGTTAATTAGCGAGACCTGTTCAAAGATTGCTTTATTTATTTGTCTTTTTTAAAAGACTTGTTTGGCCTACTTTTAATATGAGTTACATGGTGTTGTTGTATGGAAAAGAAGCCATGTTGGTTCATTAGGCTTATTGACTGGTGGCATAAGCCAGAAGTCGTAGCTCAGTGGGTAAAGTATTGGTTTAGGGATTAGTAGGTCCCCACAAGTTTGTGGGTTCAAACCCCAGCTTTGCCATTGTATTTTTTTTTATCTTTTAAAATCTAATAGTTTGTCTACTTTGTGACATTTACTGTAAATCTATTTGTTAATTAGCGAGACCTGTTCAAAAGATTGCTTTATTTATTTGTCTTTTTTGAAAGACTTGTTTGGCCTACTTTTAATATGAGTTACATTCTGTTGTTGTATGGAAAGAAGCCATGTTGGTTCATTAGGCTTATTGACTGGTTGCTCAAGTCAGAAGTGGTAGCTCAGTGGGTAAGGTATTGGTTTAATGATTAGTAGGTCCCCACAAGTTTGTGGGTTCAAACCCCAGCTTTGCCATTGTAATTTTTTTTATCTTTTAAAATCTAAAAGTTTGTCTACTTTATGACATTTATTGTAATTCTATTTGTTAATTAGCGAGACCTGTTCAAAAGATTGCTTTATTTATTTGTCTTTTTTGAAAGAAATGTTTGGCCTACTTTTAATATGAGTTACATTGTGTTGTTGTATGGAAAAGAAGCCATGTTGGTTCATTAGGTTTATTGACTGCTTGCTCAAGTCAGAAGTGGTAGCTCAGTGGGTAAGGTATTGATTTAGGGATTAGCAGGTTCCCACAAAGTTGTGGGATCAAAACCTGCCACTGTAAATTATTATTATTTTTTTCTTATCTAATAGGTTGTCTACCTTGTGACATTTACTGTAAATCTATTTGTTAATTAGCGAGACCTGTTCAAAAGATTGCTTTATTTATTTGTCTTTTTTGAAAGACTTGTTTGGCCTACTTTTAATATGAGTTACATGGTGTTGTTGTATGGAAAAGAAGCCATGTTGGTTCATTAGGCTTATTGACTGCTTGCTCAAGTCAGAAGTCGTAGCTCAGTGGGTAAGGTATTGGTTTAGTGATTAGTAGGTCCCCACAAGTTTGTGGGTTCAAACCCCAGCTTTTCCATTGTAATTTTTTTTTTTTTTTTTAAATCTAATAGTTTGTCTACTTTGTGACATTTACTGTAAATCTATTTGTTAATTAGCGAGACCTGTTCAAAAGATTGCTTTATTTATTTGTCTTTTTTGAAAGAAATGTTTGGCCTACTTTTAATATGAGTTACATGGTGTTGTTGTATGGAAAAGAAGCAATGTTGGTTCATTAGGCTTATTGACTGCTTTCTCAAGTCAGAAGTGGTAGCTCAGTGGGTAAGGTATTGGTTTAGGGATTAGTAGGTACCCAGAAAGTTGTGGGTTCAAAACCTGCCAATGTAAATTATTTTATTATTTTTTTCTCATCTAATAGTTTGTCTACTTTGTGACATTTACTGTAAATCTATTTGTTAATTAGCAAGACCTGTTCAAAAGATTGCTTTATTTATTTGTCTTTTTTGAAAGACTTGTTTGGCCTACTTTTAATATGAGTTACATGGTGTTGTTGTATGGAAAAGAAGCCATGTTGGTTCATTAGACTTATTGACTGCTTGCTTAAGTCAGAAGTGGTAGCTTAGTGGGTAAAGTATTGGTTTAGGAATTAGCAAGTTCCCACAAGGATGTGGGTTGAAAACCTGCCTCTTCCAATGTTAATTATTATTATTTTTTTTTAAATCTAATAGTTTGTCTACTTTGTGACATTTACTGTAAATCTATTTGTTAATTAGCGAGACCTGTTCAAAAGATTGCTTTATTTATTTGTCTTTTTTGAAAGACTTGTTTGGCCTACTTGTAATATGAGTTACATTGTGTTGTTGAATGGAAAAGAAGCCATGTTGGTTCATTAGGCTTATTGACTGCGTTCTCTAGTCAGAAGTGGTAGCTCAGTGGGTAAGGTATTGGTTTAGTGATTAATAGGTTCCCACAAGGTTGTGGGTTCAAATCCTGGCTCTCTCATGGTGAATTTTTATTTCTCCTTTGAAATCTAATAGTTGTGAACTTTGTGACATTTACTGTAAATCTATTTGTTAATTAGCGAGACCTGTTCAAAGATTGCTTTATTTATTTGTCTTTTTTGAAAGACTTGTTTGGGCTACTTTTAATATGAGCTACATGGTGTTGTTGTATGGAAAAGAAGCCATGTTGGTTCATTAGGCTTATTGACTGCTTGCTCAAGTCAGAAGTGGTAGCTCAGTGGGTAAGGTATTGGTTTAGCGATTAGCAAGTTCCCACAAAGATGTGGGTTCAAACCTCAGCTTTGCGATTGGAAATTATTATTATTAATTTTTTTAATCTAATAGTTTGTCTACTTTGTGACATTTACTGTAAATCTATTTGTTAATTAGCGAGACCTGTTCAAAAGATTGCTTTAATCATTTGTCTTTTTTGAAAGACATGTTTGGCCTACTTTTAATATGAGTTGCATGGTGTTGTTGTATGGAAAAGAAGCCATGTTGGTTCATTAGGTTTATTGACTGCTTGCACAAGTCAGAAGTGGTAGCTCAGTGGGTAAGGTATTGGTTTAGTGATTAGTAGGTCCCCACAAGGTTGTAGGTTCAAAATGGTTCTGTCATGGTGAATTTTTATTTCTCCCTTAAAATCTAATAGTTTGTCTACTTTGTGACATTTACTGTAAATCTATTTGTTAATTAGCAAGACCTGTCCAAAAGATTGCTTTATTTATTTGTCTTTTTTGAAAGACTTGTTTGGCCTACTTTTAATATGAGTTACATGGTGTTGTATGGAAAAGAAGCGATTTTGGTTCATTAGGCTTATTGACTGCTTGCTCAAGTCAGAAGTGGTAGCTCAGTGGGTAAGGTATTGGTTTAGTGATTAGTAGGTCCCCACAAAGTTGTGGGTTCAAAACCTGCCAATGTAAATTTTTATTATTTTTTTCTTATCTAATAGTTTGTCTACTTTCTGACATTTACTGTAAATCTATTTGTTAATCAGCAAAACCTGTTCAAAAGATTGCTTTATTTATTTGTCTTTTTTGAAAGACTTGTTTGGCCTACTTTTAATATGAGTTACATGGTGTTGTTGTATGGAAAAGAAGCAATGTTGGTTCATTAGGCTTATTGACTGCTTTCTCAAGTCAGAAGTGGTAGCTCAGTGGGTAAGGTATTGGTTTAGGTATTAGAAGGTACCCACAAAGTTGTGGGTTCAAAACCTGCCAATGTAAATTGTTATTATTTTTTTCTCATCTAATAGTTTGTCTACCTTGTGACATTTACTGTAAATCTATTTGTGAATTAGCGAGACCTGTTCAAAAGATTGCTTTATTTATTTGTCTTTTTTTGAAAGACTTGTTTGGCCTACTTGTAATATGAGTTACATGGTGTTGTTGAATGGAAAAGAAGCCATGTTGGTTCATTAGGCTTATTGACAGCTTTCTCAAGTCAGAAGTGGTAGCTCAGTTGGTAAGGTATTGGTTTAGTGTTTAGTAGGTCCCCACAATTTTGTAGGTTCAAATCCTGCCTATGTCATGGTGAATTTTTATTTCTCCCTTAAAATCTAATAGTTTGTGTACTTTGTGACATTTACTGTAAATCTATTTGTTAATTAGCGAGACCTGTTCAAAAGATTGCTTTATTTATTTGTCTTTTTTGAAAGACTTGTTTGGCCTACTTTTAATATGTTACATGGTGTTGTTGTATGGAAAAGAAGCCATGTTGGTTCATTAGGCTTTTTGACTGCTTGCTCAAGTCAGAAGTGGTAGCTCAGTGGGTAAGGTATTGGTTTAGCGATTAGCAAGTTCCCACAAAGATGTGCGTTCAAACCTCAGCTTTGCATTGGAAATTATTATTATTATTTTTTTAAATCTAATAGTTTGTCTACTTTGTGACATTTACTGTAAATCTATTTGTTAATTAGCGAGACCTGTTCAAAAGATTGCTTTATTCATTTGTCTTTTTTGAAAGACATGTTTGGCCTACTTTTAATATGAGTTGCATGGTGTTGTTTTATGGAAAAGAAGCCATGTTGGTTCATTAGGCTTATTGACTGCTTGCGCAAGTCAGAAGTGTTAGCTCAGTGGGTAATGTATTGGTTTAGTGATTAGTAGGTCCCCTCAAACTTGTAGGTTCAAACCCCAGCTTTGCCATTGTAATTTTATTTCTTTTTTAAAATCTAATAGTTTGTCTACTTTGTGACATTTACTGTAAATATATTTGCTAATTAGCGAGACCTGTTCAAAAGATTGCTTTATTTATTTGTCTTTTTTTAAAAGACTTGTTTGGCCTACTTTTAATATGAGTTACATGGTGTTGTTGTATGGAAAAGAAGCCATGTTGGTTCATTAGGCTTATTGACTGCTTGCTCAAGTCAGAAGTGGCAGCTCAGTGGGTAAGATATTGGTTTAGGGATTAGCAGGTTCCCACAAAGTTGTGGGTTCAAATCCTGCCTATTTCATCGTGAATTTTTATTTCTCCCTTAAAATCTAATAGTTTGTCTACTTTGTGACATTTACTGTAAATCTATTTGTTAATTAGCGAGACCTGTTCAAAAGATTGCTTTATTTATTTGTCTTTTTTGAAAGACTTGTTTGGCCTACTTGTAATATGAGTTACATGGTGTTGTTGAATGGAAAACTAGCCATGTTGGTTCATTAGGCTTATTGACTGCTTTCTCTAGTCAGAAGTGGTAGCTTAGTGGTTAAGGTATTGGTTTAGGGATTAGTAGGTACCCACAAAGTTGTGGGTTCAAAACCAGCCAATGTAAATTTTTATTATTTTTTTTCTCATCTAATAGTTTGTCTACTTTGTGACATTTACTGTAAATCTATTTGTTAATTAGCGAGACCTGTTCAAAAGATTGCTTTATTTATTTGTCTTTTTTAAAAGACTTGTTTGGCCTACTTTTAATATGAGTTGCATGGTGTTGTTGTATGGAAAAGAAGCCATGTTGGTTCATTAGGCTTATTGATGCTTGCTCAAGTCAGAAGTGGTAGCTCAGTGGGTAAGGTATTGGTTTAGGGATTAGCAAGTTCCCACAAAGATGTGGGTTCAAAACCTGCCTCTGCCAATGTAAATTATTATTATTTTTTATTAAATCTAATAGTTTGTCTACTTTGTGACATTTACTGTAAATCTATTTGTTAATTAGCGAGACCTGTTCAAAGATTGCTTGATTTATTTGTCTTTTTTAAAAGACTTGTTTGGCCTACTTTTAATATGAGTTACATGGTGTTGTTGTATGGAAAAGAAGCCATGTTGGTTCATTAGGCTTATTGACTGGTGGCGCAAGCCAGAAGTCGTAGCTCAGTGGGTAAAGTATTGGTTTAGGGATTAGTAGGTCCGCACAAGTTTGTGGGTTCAAACCCCAGCTTTGCCATTGTATTTTTTTTTATCTTTTAAAATCTAATAGTTTGTCTACTTTGTGACATTTACTGTAAATCTATTTGTTAATTAGCGAGACCTGTTCAAAAGATTGCTTTATTTATTTGTCTTTTTTGAAAGACTTGTTTGGCCTACTTTTAATATGAGTTACATTGTGTTGTTGTATGGAAAAGAAGCCATGTTGGGTAATTAGGCTTATTAACTGCTTTCTCAAGTCGGAAGTGGTAGTTCTGTCGGTAAGGTATTGGTTTAATGAGTAGTAGGTTCCCACAAGGTTGTAAGTTCAAATCCTGGCTCTGTCATGGTGAACTTTTATTTCTTCTATGAAATCTAATAGTTTGTCTACTTTGTGACATTTACTGTAAATCTATTTGTTAATTAGCGAGACCTGTTTAATAGATTGCTTTATTTATTTGTCTTTTTTTAAAGACTTGTTTGGCCTACTTGTAATATGAGTTACATGGTGTTGTTGTATGGAAAAGAAGCCATGTTGGTTCATTAGGCTTATTGACTGCTTGCTCAAGTCAGAAGTGGTAGCTCAGTGGGTAAGGTATTGGGTTAGGGATTAGTTAGTCCCCACAAGTTTGTGGGTTCAAACCCCAGCTTTGCCATTGTATTTTTTTTTTCTTTTAAAATCTAATAGTTTGTCTACTTTGTGACATTTACTGTAAATCTATTTGTTAATTAGCGAGACCTGTTCAAAAGATTGCTTTATTTATTTGTCTTTTTTGAAAGACTTGTTTGGCCTACTTTTAATATGAGTTACATGGTGTTGTTGTATGGAAACGAAACCATGTTGGTTCATCAGGCTTATTGACTGCTTTCTCAAGTCAGAAGAGGTAGCTCAGTGGGTAATGTATTGGTTTAGTGATTAGTAGGTCCCCACAAGTTTGTGGGTTCAAACCCCAGCTTTGCCATTGTTTTTTTTTTTTCTTTTAAAATCTAATAGTTTGTCTACTTTGTGACATTTACTGTAAATCTATTTGTTAATTAGCGAGACCTGTTCAAAAGATTGCTTTATTTATTTGTCTTTTTTGAAAGACTTGTTTGGCCTACTTGTAATATGAGTTACATGGTGTTGTTGTATGGAAAAGAAGCCATGTTGGTTCATTAGGCTTATTGACTGCTTGCTCAAGTCAGAAGAGGTAGCTCAGTGGGTAAGGTATTGGTTTAGTGATTAGTAGGTTCCCACAAGGTTGTGGGTTCAAATCCTGGCTCTCTCATGGTGAATTTTTATTTCTCCTTTGAAATCTAATAGTTTGTCTACTTTTTGACATTTACTGTAACTCTATTTGTTAATTAGCGAGACCTGTTCAAAAGATTGCTTTATTTATTTGTCTTCTTTGAAAGACTTGTTTGGCCTACTTTTAATATGAGTTACATGGTGTTGTTGTATGGAAAAGAAGCCATGTTGGTTCATTAGGCTTATTGACTGCTTGCTCAAGTCAGAAGTGGTAGCTCAGTGGGTAAGGTATTGATTTAGGGATTAGCAGGTTCGCACAAAGTTGTGGGTTCAAAACCTGCCACTGTATATTATTATTATTTTTTTCTTATCTAATAGTTTGTCTACTTTGTGACATTTACTGTAAATCTATTTGTTAATTAGCGACACCTGTTCAAAAGATTGCTTTATTTATTTGTCTTTTTTGAAAGACATGTTTGGCCTACTTTTAATATGAGTTACATGGTGTTGTTGTATGGAAAAGAAGCCATGTTGGTTCATTAGGCTTATTGACTGCTTGCTCAAGTCAGAAGTGGTAGCTCAGTGGGTAAGGTATTGGTTTAGTGATAAGTAGGTCCCCACAAGTCTGTGGGTTCAAACCCCAGCTTTGCCATTGTAATTTTTTTTTATCTTTTAAAATCTAATAGTTTGTCTACTTCATTACATTTACTGTAAATTATTTTGTTATTTAGCGAGACCTGTTCAAAAGATTGCTTTATTTATTTGTCTTTTTTGGAAGACATTTTTGGCCTACTTTTAATATGAGTTGCATGGTGTTGTTGTATGGAAAAGAAGCCATGTTGGTTCATTAGCCTTATTGTCTGCTTGCGCAAGTTAGAAGTGTTAGCTCAGTGGGTAAGGTATTGGTTTAGTGATTAGTAGGTCCCCTCAAACTTGTAGGTTCAAACCCCAGCTTTGCCATTGTAATTTTATTTCTTTTTTAAAATCTAATAGTTTGTCTACTTTGTGACATTTACTGTAAATATATTTGCTAATTAGCGAGACCTGTTCAAAAGATTGCTTTATTTATTTGTCTTTTTTGAAAGACTTGTTTGGCCTACTTTTAATATGAGTTACATGGTGTTGTTGTATGGAAAAGAAGCCATGTTGGTTCATTAGGCTTATTGACTGCTTGCTCAAGTCAGAAGTGGTAGCTCAGTGGGTAAGGTATTGGGTTAGGGATTAGTTAGTCCCCACAAGTTTGTGGGTTCAAACCCCAGCTTTGCCATTGTATTTTTTTTTTCTTTTAAAATCTAATAGTTTGTCTACTTTGTGACATTTACTGTAAATCTATTTGTTAATTAGCGAGACCTGTTCAAAAGATTGCTTTATTTATTTGTCTTTTTTGAAAGACTTGTTTGGCCTACTTTTAATATGAGTTACATGGTGTTGTTGTATGGAAACGAAACCATGTTGGTTCATCAGGCTTATTGACTGCTTTCTCAAGTCAGAAGAGGTAGCTCAGTGGGTAATGTATTGGTTTAGTGATTAGTAGGTCCCCACAAGTTTGTGGGTTCAAACCCCAGCTTTGCCATTGTTTTTTTTTTTTCTTTTAAAATCTAATAGTTTGTCTACTTTGTGACATTTACTGTAAATCTATTTGTTAATTAGCGAGACCTGTTCAAAAGATGGCTTTATTTATTTGTCTTTTTTGAAAGACTTGTTTGGCCTACTTTTAATATGAGTTACATGGTGTTGTTGTATGGAAAAGAAGCCATGTTGGTTTATTAGGCTTATTGACTGCTTGCTCAAGTCAGAAGTGGTAGCTCAGTGGGTAAGGTATTGGTTAAGTAATTAGTAGGTCCCTCCAAAGTTGTGGGTTCAAACCCCCAGCTTTGCATTGTAATTTTTTTTCTCTTTTAAAATCTAATAGTTTGTCTACTTTGTGACATTTACTGTAAATCTATTTGTTAATTAGCGAGACCTGTTCAAAAGATTGCTTTATTTATTTGTCTTTTTTGAAAGACTTGTTTGGCCTACTTTTAATATGAGTTACATGGTGTTGTTGTATGGAAAAGAAGCCATGTTGGTTCATTAGGCTTATTGACTGCTTGCTCAAATCAGAAGTGGTAGCTCAGTGGGTAAGGTATTGGTTTAGGGATTAGCAAGTTCCCACAAGGATGTTGGTTTAAAACCTGCCAATGTAAATTATTAAAAATTTTTTTTTAATCTAATAATAATTCAAACCCCAGCTTTGCCATTGTAATTTTTTTTCTTTTTTAAAATCTAATAGTTTGTCTACTTTGTGACATTTACTGTAAATCTATTTTTTAATTAGCGAGACCTGTTCAAAAGAGGGCTTTATTTAATTGTCTTTTTTGAAAGACTTGTTAGGCCTACTTGTAATATGAGTTACATGGTGTTGTTGTATGGAAAAGAAGCCATGTTGGTTCATTAGGCTTATTGACTGCTTGCTCAAGTCAGAATTGGTAGCTCAGTGGGTAAGGTATTGGTTTAGGGATTAGCAAGTTCCCACAAGGATGTTGGTTTAAAACCTGCCAATGTAAATTATTATTATTATTTTTTTAATCTAATAATAATTCAAACCCCAGCTTTGCCATTGTAATTTTTTTTCTTTTTTAAAATCTAATAGTTTGTCTACTTTGTGACATTTACTGTAAATCTATTTTTTATTTTAATTAGCGAGACCTGTTCAAAAGAGGGCTTTATTTAATTGTCTTTTTTGAAAGACTTGTTAGGCCTACTTGTAATATGAGTTACATGGTGTTGTTGTATGGAAAAGAAGCCATGTTGGTTCATTAGGCTTATTGACTGCTTGCTCAAGTCAGAAGTGGTAGCTCAGTGGGTAAGGTATTGGTTTAGGGATTAGCAAGTTCCCACAAGGATGTTGGTTTAAAACCTGCCAATGTAAATTATTATTATTATTTTTTTAATCTAATAATAATTCAAACCCCAGCTTTGCCATTGTAATTTTTTTTCTTTTTTAAAATCTAATAGTTTGTCTACTTTGTGACATTTACTGTAAATCTATTTTTTAATTAGCGAGACCTGTTCAAAAGAGGGCTTTATTTAATTGTCTTTTTTGAAAGACTTGTTAGGCCTACTTGTAATATGAGTTACATGGTGTTGTTGTATGGAAAAGAAGCCATGTTGGTTCATTAGGCTTATTGACTGCTTGCTCAAGTCAGAAGTGGTAGCTCAGTGGGTAAGGTATTGGTTTAGGGATTAGCAAGTTCCCACAAGGATGTTGGTTTAAAACCTGCCAATGTAAATTATTATTATTATTTTTTTAATCTAATAATAATTCAAACCCCAGCTTTGCCATTGTAATTTTTTTTCTTTTTTAAAATCTAATAGTTTGTCTACTTTGTGACATTTACTGTAAATCTATTTTTTAATTAGCGAGACCTGTTCAAAAGAGGGGTTTATTTAATTGTCTTTTTTGAAAGACTTGTTAGGCCTACTTGTAATATGAGTTACATGGTGTTGTTGTATGGAAAAGAAGCCATGTTGGTTCATTAGGCTTTTTGACTGCTTGCTCAAGTCAGAAGTGGTAGCTCAGTGGGTAAGGTATTGGTTTAGGGATTAGCAAGTTCCCACAAGGATGTTGGTTTAAAACCTGCCAATGTAAATTATTATTATTATTTTTTTAATCTAATAATAATTCAAACCCCAGCTTTGCCATTGTAATTTTTTTTCTTTTTTAAAATCTAATAGTTTGTCTACTTTGTGACATTTACTGTAAATCTATTTTTTAATTAGCGAGACCTGTTCAAAAGAGGGCTTTATTTAATTGTCTTTTTTGAAAGACTTGTTAGGCCTACTTGTAATATGAGTTACATGGTGTTGTTGTATGGAAAAGAAGCCATGTTGGTTCATTAGGCTTATTGACTGCTTGCTCAAGTCAGAAGTCAGAAGTTTTGAAAGACTTGTTAGGCCTAAGATATTGGTTTAGGGATTAGTAGGTCCCCAAAAGTTTGTGTGTTCAAACCCCAGCTTTGCCATTGTATTTTTTTTATCTTTTAAAATCTAATAGTTTGTCTACTTTGTGACATTTACTGTAAATCTATTTGTTAATTAGCGAGACCTGTTCAAAAGATTGCTTTATTTATTTGTCTTTTTTGAAAGACTTGTTTGGCCTACTTTTAATATGAGTTACATGGTGTTGTTGTATGGAAAGGAAGAAATGTTGGTTCATTAGGCTTATTGACTGCTTGCTCAAGTCAGAAGTCGTAGCTCAGTGGGTAAGTTATTGGTTTAGGGATTAGCAAGTTCCCACAAGGATGTGGGTTCAAAACCTGCCTCTGCCAATGTAAATTACTATTATTATTTTTTTATTCTAATAGTTTGACTACTTTGTGGCATTTACTGTAAATCTATTTGTTAATTAGCGAGACCTGTTCAAAAGATTGCTTTATTTATTTGTCTTTTTTGAAAGACTTGTTTGGCCTACTTGTAATATGAGTTACATGGTGTTGTTGTATGGAAAAGAAGCCATGTTGGTTCATTAGGCTTATTGACTGCTTGCTCAAGTTAGAAGTGGTAGCTCAGTGGGTAAGGTATTGTTTTAGGGATTAGCAAGTTCCCACAAGGATGTGGGTTTAAAACCTGGCAATGTAAATTATTATTATTTTTTTTTATTCTAATAGTTTGACTACTTTGTGACATTTACTGTAAATCTATTTGTTAATTAGCGAGACCTGTTCAAAAGATTGCTTTATTTATTTGTCTTTTTTGAAAGACTTGTTTGGCCTACTTGTAATATGAGTTACATGGTGTTGTTGTATGGAAAAGAAGCCATGTTGGTTCATTAGGCTTATTGACTGCTTGCTCAAGTCAGAAGTCGTAGCTCAGCGGGTAAGGAATTGGTTTAGGGATTAGTAGGTCCCCACAAGTTTGTGGGTTCAAACCCCAGCTTTGCCATTGTATTTTTTTTTATCTTTTAAAATCTAATAGTTTGTCTACTTTGTGACATTTACTGTAAATCTATTTGTTAATTAGCGAGACCTGTTCAAAAGATTGCTTTATTTATTTGTCTTTTTTGAAAGACTAGTTTGGCCTACTTTTAATATGAGTTACATAGTGTTGTTGTATGGAAAAGAAACCATGTTGGTTCATCAGGCTTATTGACTGTTTTCTCAAGTCAGATGTGGTAGCTCAGTCGGGAAGGTATTGGTTTAGTGATTAGTAGGTTCCCACAAGGTTGTATGTTCAAATCCTGGCTCTGTCATGGTGATTTTTTATTTCTCTTTTGAAATCTAATAGTTTGTCTACTTTGTGACATTTACTGTAAATCTATTTGTTAATTAGCGAGACCTGTTCAAAAGATTGCTTTATTTATTTGTCTTTTTTGAAAGACTTGTTTGGCCTACTTTTGATTTGAGTTACATGGTGTTGTTGTATGGAAAAGAAGCCATGTTGCTCAAGTCAGAAGTGTTAGCTCAGTGGGTAAGGTATTGGTTTAGTGATTAGTAGGTCCCCACAAGTTTGTAGGTTCAAACCCCAGCTTTGCCATTGTAATTTTTTTTCTTTTTTAAAATCTAATAGTTTGTCTACTTTGTGACATTTACTGTAAATCTATTTTTTAATTAGCGAGACCTGTTCAAAAGAGGGCTTTATTTAATTGTCTTTTTTGAAAGACTTGTTAGGCCTACTTGTAATATGAGTTACATGGTGTTGTTGTATGGAAAAGAAGCCATGTTGGTTCATTAGGCTTATTGACTGCTTGCTCAAGTCAGAAGTGGTAGCTCAGTGGGTAAGATATTGGTTTAGGGATTAGTAGGTCCCCAGAAGTTTGTGTGTTCAAACCCCAGCTTTGCCATTGTATTTTTTTTATCTTTTAAAATCTAATAGTTTGTCTACTTTGTGACATTTACTGTAAATCTATTTGTTAATTAGTGAGACCTGTTCAAAAGATTGCTTTATTTATTTGTCTTTTTTGAAAGACATGTTTGGCCTACTTTTAATATGAGTTGCATGGTGTTGTTGTATGGAAAAGAAGCCCTGTTGGTTCATTAGGCTTATTGACTGCTTGCTCAAGTCAGAAGTGGTAGCTCAGTGGGTAAGGTATTGGTTTAGTGATTAGTAGGTCCCCTTAAAGTTGTGGGTTCAAACCCCAGCTTTGCCATTGTAATTTTATTTCTTTTTTAAAATCTAATAGTTTGTCTACTTTGTGACATTTACTGTAAATCTAATTGTTAATTAGCGAGAACTGTTCAATAGATTGCTTTATTTATTTGTCTTTTTTGAAAGACTTGTTTGGCCTACTTTTAATATGAGTTACATGGTGTTGTTGAATGGAAAAGAAGCCATGTTGGTTCATTAGGCTTATTGACTGCTTGCTCAAGTCAGAAGTGGTAGCTCAGTGGGTAAGGTATTGGTTTAGGGATTAACAAGTTCCCACAAGGATGTGGGTTTAAAACCTGCCAATGTAAATTATTATTATTATTTTTTTAATCTAATAGTTTGTCTACTTTGTGACATTTACTGTAAATCTATTTGTTAATTAGCGAGACCTGTTCAAAAGATTGCTTTATTTATTTGTCTTTTTTAAAAGACTTGTTTGGCCTACTTTTAATATGAGTTACATGGTGTTGTTGTATGGAAAAGAAGCCATGTTGGTTCATTAGGCTTATTGACTGCTTGCTCAAGTCAGAAGTGGTAGCTCAGTGGGTAAGGTATTGGTTTAGGGATTAGTTAGTCCCCACAAGTTTGTGGGTTCAAACCCCAGCTTTGCCATTGTATTTTTTTTTTCTTTTAAAATCTAATAGTTTGTCTACTTTGTGACATTTACTGTAAATCTATTTGTTAATTAGCGAGACCTGTTCAAAAGATTGCTTTATTTATTTGTCTTTTTTGAAAGACTTGTTTGGCCTACTTTTAATATGAGTTACATGGTGTTGTTGTATGGAAACGAAACCATGTTGGTTCATCAGGCTTTTTGACTGCTTGCTCAAGTCAGAAGTGGTAGCTCAGTGGGTAAGGTATTGGTTTAGGGATTAGTAGGTCCCCACAAATTTGTGGGTTCAAACCCCAGCTTTGCCATTGTATTTTTTTTCTTTTAAAATCTAATAGTTTGTCTACTTTGTGACATTTACTGTAAATCTATTTGTTAATTAGCGAGACCTGTTCAAAAGATGGCTTTATTTATTTGTCTTTTTTGAAAGACTTGTTTGGCCTACTTTTAATATGAGTTACATGGTGTTGTTGTATGGAAAAGAAGCCATGTTGGTTTATTAGGCTTATTGACTGCTTGCTCAAGTCAGAAGTGGTAGCTCAGTGGGTAAGGTATTGGTTAAGTAATTAGTAGGTCCCCACAAAGTTGTGGGTTCAAACCCCCAGCTTTGCATTGTAATTTTTTTTCTCTTTTAAAATCTAATAGTTTGTCTACTTTGTGACATTTACTGTAAATCTATTTGTTAATTAGCGAGACCTGTTCAAAAGATTGCTTTATTTATTTGTCTTTTTTGAAAGACTTGTTTGGCCTACTTTTAATATGAGTTACATGGTGTTGTTGTATGGAAAAGAAGCCATGTTGGTTCATTAGGCTTATTGACTGCTTGCTCAAGTCAGAAGTGGTAGCTCAGTGGGTAAGGTATTGGTTTAGGGATTAGCAAGTTCCCACAAGGATGTTGGTTTAAAACCTGCCAATGTAAATTATTATTATTATTTTTTTAATCTAATAGTTTGTCTACTTTGTGACATTTACTGTAAATCTATTTGTTAATTAGCGAGACCTGTTCAAAAGATTGCTTTATTTATTTGTATTTTTTGAAAGACTTGTTTGGCCTACTTGTAATATGAGTTACATGGTGTTGCTGTATGGAAAAGAAGCCATGTTGGTTCATTAGGCTTATTGACTGCTTTCTCAAGTCAGAAGTGGTAGCTCAGTCGGTAAGGTATTGGTTTAGTGATTAGTAGGTTCCCACAAGGTTGTATGTTCAAATCCTGGCTCTGTCATGGTGATTTTTTATTTCTCTTTTGAAATCTAATAGTTTGTCTACTTTGTGACATTTACTGTAAATCTATTTGTTAATTAGCGAGACCTGTTCAAAAGATTGCTTTATTTATTTGTCTTTTTTGAAAGACTAGTTTGGCCTACTTTTAATATGAGTTACATGGTGTTGTTGTATGGAAAAGAAACCATGTTGGTTCATTAGGCTTATTGACTGCTTTCTCAAGTCAGAAGTGGTAGCTTAGTCGGTAAGGTATTGGTTTAGTGATTAGTAGGTTCCCACAAGGTTGTAGGTTCAAATCCTGGCTCTGTCACGGTGAACTTTTATTTTTTCTATGATATCTAATAGTTTGTCTACTTTGTGACATTTACTGTAAATCTATTTGTTAATTAGCGAGACCTGTTCAAAAGATTGCTTTATTTATTTGTCTTTTTTGAAAGACTTGTTTGGCCTACTTTTAATATGAGTTACATGGTGTTGTTGTATGGAAAGGAAGAAATGTTGGTTCATTAGGCTTATTGACTGCTTGCTCAAGTCAGAAGTCGTAGCTCAGTGGGTAAGGTATTGGTTTAGGGATTAGCAAGTTCCCACAAGGATGTGGGTTCAAAACCTGCCTCTGCCAATGTAAATTACTATTATTATTTTTTTATTCTAATAGTTTGACTACTTTGTGGCATTTACTGTAAATCTATTTGTTAATTAGCGAGACCTGTTCAAAAGATTGCTTTATTTATTTGTCTTTTTTGAAAGACTTGTTTGGCCTACTTTTAATATGAGTTACATGGTGTTGTTGTATGGAAAAGAAGCCATGTTGGTTCATTAGGCTTATTGACTGCTTGAACAAGTCAGAAGTGGTAGCTCAGTGGGTAAGGTATTGGTTTAGGGATTAGCAAGTTCCAACAAGGATGTGGGTTTAAAACCTGCCAATGTAAATTATTATTATTATTTTTTTATTCTAATAGTTTGACTACTTTGTGACATTTACTGTAAATCTATTTGTTAATTAGCGAGACCTGTTCAAAAGATTGCTTTATTTATTTGTCTTTTTTGAAAGACTTGTTTGGCCTACTTGTAATATGAGTTACATGGTGTTGTTGTATGGAAAAGAAGCCATGTTGGTTCATTAGGCTTATTGACTGCTTGCTCAAGTCAGATGTGGTAGCTCAGTCGGGAAGGTATTGGTTTAGTGATTAGTAGGTTCCCACAAGGTTGTATGTTCAAATCCTGGCTCTGTCATGGTGATTTTTTATTTCTCTTTTGAAATCTAATATTTTGTCTAATTTGTGACATTTACTGTAAATCTATTTGTTAATTAGCGAGACCTGTTCAAAAGATTGCTTTATTTATTTGTCTTTTTTGAAAGACTTGTTTGGCCTACTTTTGATTTGAGTTACATGGTGTTGTTGTATGGAAAAGAAGCCATGTTGCTCAAGTCAGAAGTGGTAGCTCAGTGGGTAAGGTATTGGTTTAGTGATTAGTAGGTCCCCACAAGTTTGTAGGTTCAAACCCCAGCTTTGCCATTGTAATCTTTTTTCTTTTTTAAAATCTAATAGTTTGTCTACTTTGTGACATTTACTGTAAATCTATTTGTTAATTAGCGAGACATGTTCAAAAGAGGGCTTTATTTAATTGTCTTTTTTGAAAGACTTGTTTGGCCTACTTGTAATATGAGTTACATGGTGTTGTTGTATGGAAAAGAAGCCATGTTGGTTCATTAGGCTTATTGACTGCTTACTCAAGTCAGAAGTGGTAGCTCAGTGGGTAAGATATTGGTTTAGGGATTAGTAGGTCCCCAAAAGTTTGTGTGTTCAAACCCCAGCTTTGCCATTGTATTTTTTTTTATCTTTTAAAATCTAATAGTTTGTCTACTTTGTGACATTTACTGTAAATCTATTTGTTAATTAGCGAGACCTGTTCAAAAGATTGCTTTATTTATTTGTCTTTTTTGAAAGACTTGTTTGGCCTACTTTTAATATGAGTTACATGGTGTTGTTGTATGGAAAAGAAACCATGTTGGTTCATTAGGCTTATTGACTGCTTGATCACGTCAGAAGTGGTAGCTCAGTGGGTAAGGTATTGGTTTAGTGAATAGTAGGTCCCCACAAGTTTGTGGGTTCCAACCCCAGCTTTGCCATTGTAATTTTTTTTTATCTTTTAAAATCTAATAGTTTGTCTACTTTTTGACATTTACTGTAAATCTATTTGTTAATTAGTGAGACCTGTTCAAAAGATTGCTTTATTTATTTGTCTTTTTTGAAAGACATGTTTGGCCTACTTTTAATATGAGTTGCATGGTGTTGTTGTATGGAAAAGAAGCCCTGTTGGTTCATTAGGCTTATTGACTGCTTGCTCAAGTCAGAAGTGGTAGCTCAGTGGGTAAGGTATTGGTTTAGGGATTAGTTAGTCCCCACAAGTTTGTGGGTTCAAACCCCAGCTTTGCCATTGTATTTTTTTTTCTTTTAAAATCTAATAGTTTGTCTACTTTGTGACATTTACTGTAAATCTATTTGTTAATTAGCGAGACCTGTTCAAAAGATTGCTTTATTTATTTGTCTTTTTTGAAAGACTTGTTTGGCCTACTTTTAATATGAGTTACATGGTGTTGTTGTATGGAAACGAAACCATGTTGGTTCATCAGGCTTATTCACTGCTTGCTCAAGTTAGAAGTGGTAGCTCAGTGGGTAAGGTATTGGTTTAGGGATTAGTTAGTCCCCACAAGTTTGTGGGTTCAAACCCCAGCTTTGCCATTGTATTTTTTTTTCTTTTAAAATCTAATAGTTTGTCTACTTTGTGACATTTACTGTAAATCTATTTGTTAATTAGCGAGACCTGTTCAAAAGATTGCTTTATTTATTTGTCTTTTTTGAAAGACTTGTTTGGCCTACTTTTAATATGAGTTACATGGTGTTGTTGTATGGAAACGAAACCTTGTTGGTTCATCAGGCTTATTGACTGCTTGATCAATTCAGAAGTGGTAGCTCAGTGGGTAAGGTATTGGTTTAGTAATTAGTAGGTCCCCACAAGTTTGTGGGTTCAAACCCCAGCTTTGCCAGTGTATTTTTTTTTTATCTTTTAAAATCTAATAGTTTGTCTACTTTGTGACATTTACTGTAAATCTAATTGTTAATTAGCGAGAACTGTTCAAAAGATTGCTTTATTTATTTGTCTTTTATGAAAGACTTGTTTGGCCAATTTTAATATGAGTTACATGGTGTTGTTGTATGGAAAAGAAGCCATGTTGGTTCATTAGGCTTATTGACTGCTTGCTCAAGTCAGAAGTGGTAGCTCAGTGGGTAAGGTATTGGTTTAGGGATTAGCAAGTTCCCACAAGGATGTGGGTTTAAAACCTGCCAATGTAAATTATTATTATTATTTTTTTAATCTAATAGTTGGTCTACTTTGTGACATTTACTGTAAATCTATTTGTTAATTAGCGAGACCTGTTCAAAAGATTGCTTTATTTATTTGTATTTTTTGAAAGACTTGTTTGGCCTACTTGTAATATGAGTTACATGGTGTTGCTGTATGGAAAAGAAGCCATGTTGGTTTATTAGGCTTATTGACTGCTTTCTCAAGTCAGAAGTGGTAGCTCAGTCGGTAAGGTATTGGTTTGGTGATTAGTAGTTCCCCACAAGGATGTGGGTTCAAAATCTGCCTATGTAAATTATTATTATTATTTTTTTTATCTAATATTTTGTCTAATTTGTGACATTTACTGTAAATCTATTTGTTAATTAGCGAGACCTGTTCAAAAGATTGCTTTATTTATTTGTCTTTTTTGAAAGACTTGTTTGGCCTACTTTTAATATGAGTTACATGGTGTTGTTGTATGGAAAAGAAGCCATGTTGGTTCATTAGGCTTATTGACTGCTTGCTCAAGTCAGAAGTCTTAGCTCAGTGGGTAAGGTATTGGTTTAAGGATTAGCAAGTTCCCACAAGGATGTGGGTTCAAAACCTGCCTCTGCCAATGTAAATTATTATTAATATTTTTTTAATCTAATATTTTGTCTAATTTGTGACATTTACTGTAAATCTATTTGTTAATTAGCGAGACCTGTTCAAAAGATTGCTTTATTTATTTGTCTTTTTTGAAAGACTCGTTTGGCCTACTTTTAATATGAGTTACATGGTGTTGTTGTATGGAAAAGAAGCTATGTTGGTTCATTAGGCTTATTGACTGCTTGCTCAAGTCAGAAGTGGTAGCTCAGTGGAAAAGATATTGGTTTAGGGATTAGTAGGTCCCCAAAAGTTTTTGTGTTCAAACCCCAGCTTTGCCATTGTATTTTTTTTTATCTTTTAAAATCTAATAGTTTGTCTACTTTGTGACATTTACTGTAAATCTATTTGTTAATTAGCGAGACCTGTTCAAAAGATTGCTTTATTTATTTGTCTTTTTTGAAAGACTTGTTTGGCCTACTTTTAATATGAGTTACATGGTGTTGTTGTATGGAAAAGAAACCATGTTGGTTCATTAGGCTTATTGACTGCTTGATTAAGTCAGAAGTGGTAGCTCAGTGGGTAAGGTATTGGTTTAGTAAATTGTAGGTCCCCACAACTTTGTGGGTTCAAACCCCAGCTTTGCCATTGTAATTTTTTTTTATCTTTTAAAATCTAATAGTTTGTCTACTTTTTGACATTTACTGTAAATCTATTTGTTAATTAGCGAGACCTGTTCAAAAAATTGCTTTATTTATTTGTCTTTTTTGAAAGACATGTTTGGCCTACTTTTAATATGAGTTGCATGGTGTTGTTGTATGGAAAAGAAGCCCTGTTGGTTCATTAGGCTTATTGACTGCTTGCTCAAGTCAGAAGTGGTAGCTCAGTGGGTAAGATATTGGTTTAGGGATTAGTAGGTCCCCAAAAGTTTGTGTGTTCAAACCCCAGCTTTGCCATTGTATTTTTTTTTATCTTTTAAAATCTAATAGTTTGTCTACTTTGTGACATTTACTGTAAATCTACTTGTTAATTAGCGAGACCTGTTCAAAAGATTGCTTTATTTATTTGTCTTTTTTGAAAGACTTGTTTGGCCTACTTTTAATATGAGTTACATGGTGTTGTTGTATGGAAAAGAAACCATGTTGGTTCATTAGGCTTATTGACTGCTTGATCAAGTCAGAAGTGGTAGCTCAGTGGGTAAGGTATCGGTTTAGTGAATGCTAGGTCCCCACAAGTTTGTGGGTTCAAACCCCAGCTTTGCCATTGTAATTTTTTTTTATCTTTTAAAATCTAATAGTTTGTCTACTTTTTGACATTTACTGTAAATCTATTTGTTAATTAGTGAGACCTGTTCAAAAGATTGCTTTATTTATTTGTCTTTTTTGAAAGACATGTTTGGCCTACTTTTAATATGAGTTGCATGGTGTTGTTGTATGGAAAAGAAGCCCTGTTGGTTCATTAGGCTTATTGACTGCTTGCTCAAGTCAGAAGTGGTAGCTCAGTGGGTAAGGTATTGGTTTAGTGATTAGTAGGTTCCCACAAGGTTGTATGTTCAAATCCTGGCTCTGTCATGGTGATTTGTTATTTCTCTTTTGAAATCTAATAGTTTGTCTACTTTGTGACATTTACTGTAAATCTATTTGTTAATTAGCGAGACCTGTTCAAAAGATTGCTTTATTTATTTGTCTTTTTTGAAAGACTTGTTTGGCCTACTTTTGATTTGAGTTACATGGTGTTGTTGTATGGAAAAGAAGGCATGTTGGTTCATTAGGCTTATTGACTGCTTGCTCAAGTCAGAAGTGGTAGCTCAGTCGGTAAGGCATTGGTTTAGTAAATAGTAGGTTCCCACAAGGTTGTAGGTTCAAATCCGGGCTCTGTCACGGTGAACTTTTATTTCTTCTATGATATCTAATAGTTTGTCTACTTTGTGACATTTACTGTAAATCTATTTGTTAATTAGCGAGACCTGTTCAAAAGATTGCTTTATTTATTTGTCTTTTTTGAAAGACTTGTTTGGCCTACTTTTGATTTGAGTTACATGGTGTTGTTGTATGGAAAAGAAGGCATGTTGGTTCATTAGGCTTATTGACTGCTTGATTAAGTCAGAAGTGGTAGCTCAGTGGGTAAGGTATTGGTTTAGTAAATTGTAGGTCCCCACAACTTTGTGGGTTCAAACCCCAGCTTTGCCATTGTAATTTTTTTTTATCTTTTAAAATCTAATAGTTTGTCTACTTTTTGACATTTACTGTAAATCTATTTGTTAATTAGCGAGACCTGTTCAAAAAATTGCTTTATTTATTTGTCTTTTTTGAAAGACATGTTTGGCCTACTTTTAATATGAGTTGCATGGTGTTGTTGTATGGAAAAGAAGCCCTGTTGGTTCATTAGGCTTATTGACTGCTTGCTCAAGTCAGAAGTGGTAGCTCAGTGGGTAAGATATTGGTTTAGGGATTAGTAGGTCCCCAAAAGTTTGTGTGTTCAAACCCCAGCTTTGCCATTGTATTTTTTTTTATCTTTTAAAATCTAATAGTTTGTCTACTTTGTGACATTTACTGTAAATCTACTTGTTAATTAGCGAGACCTGTTCAAAAGATTGCTTTATTTATTTGTCTTTTTTGAAAGACTTGTTTGGCCTACTTTTAATATGAGTTACATGGTGTTGTTGTATGGAAAAGAAACCATGTTGGTTCATTAGGCTTATTGACTGCTTGATCAAGTCAGAAGTGGTAGCTCAGTGGGTAAGGTATCGGTTTAGTGAATGCTAGGTCCCCACAAGTTTGTGGGTTCAAACCCCAGCTTTGCCATTGTAATTTTTTTTTATCTTTTAAAATCTAATAGTTTGTCTACTTTTTGACATTTACTGTAAATCTATTTGTTAATTAGTGAGACCTGTTCAAAAGATTGCTTTATTTATTTGTCTTTTTTGAAAGACATGTTTGGCCTACTTTTAATATGAGTTGCATGGTGTTGTTGTATGGAAAAGAAGCCCTGTTGGTTCATTAGGCTTATTGACTGCTTGCTCAAGTCAG
Organism: Silurus aristotelis; assembly: GCF_946808225.1. Classification (NCBI taxonomy): domain Eukaryota; kingdom Metazoa; phylum Chordata; class Actinopteri; order Siluriformes; family Siluridae; genus Silurus; species Silurus aristotelis. The sequence goes on from NC_139586.1 coordinate 1,509,881, forward strand.
AAGTGGTAGCTCAGTCGGTAAGGCATTGGTTTAGTAAATAGTAGGTTCCCACAAGGTTGTAGGTTCAAATCCGGGCTCTGTCACGGTGAACTTTTATTTCTTCTATGATATCTAATAGTTTGTCTACTTTGTGACATTTACTGTAAATCTATTTGTTAATTAGCGAGACCTGTTCAAAAGATTGCTTTATTTATTTGTCTTTTTTGAAAGACTTGTTTGGCCTACTTTTAATATGAGTTACATGGTGTTGTTGTATGGAAAGGAAGAAATGTTGGTTCATTAGGCTTATTGACTGCTTGCTCAAGTCAGAAGTCGTAGCTCAGTGGGTAAGGTATTGGTTTCGGGATTAGCAAGTTCCCACAAGGATGTGGGTTCAAAACCTGCCTCTGCCAATGTAAATTACTATTATTATTTTTTTATTCTAATAGTTTGACTACTTTGTGGCATTTACTGTAAATCTATTTGTTAATTAGCGAGACCTGTTCAAAAGATTGCTTTATTTATTTGTCTTTTTTGAAAGACTTGTTTGGCCTACTTGTAATATGAGTTACATGGTGTTGTTGTATGGAAAAGAAGCCATGTTGGTTCATTAGGCTTATTGACTGCTTGAACAAATCAGAAGTGGTAGCTCAGTGGGTAAGGTATTGGTTTAGGGATTAGCAAGTTCCCACAAGGATGTGGGTTTAAAACCTGCCAATGTAAATTATTATTATTATTTTTTTATTCTAATAGTTTGACTACTTTGTGACATTTACTGTAAATCTAATTGTTAATTAGCGAGAACTGTTCAAAAGATTGCTTTATTTATTTGTCTTTTTTGAAAGACTTGTTTGGCCTACTTTTAATATGATTTACATGGTGTTGTTGTATGGAAAAGAAGCCATGTTGGTTCATTAGGCTTATTGACTGCTTGCTCAAGTCAGAAGTGGTAGCTCAGTGGGTAAGGTATTGGTTTAGGGATTAACAAGTTCCCACAAGGATGTGGGTTCAAAATGTGCCAATGTAAATTATTATTATTATTTTTTTAATCTAATAGTTTGTCTACTTTGTGACATTTACTGTAAATCTATTTGTTAATTAGCGAGACCTGTTCAAAAGATTGCTTTATTTATTTGTCTTTTTTGAAAGACTTGTTTGGCCTACTTGTAATATGAGTTACATGGTGTTGCTGTATGGAAAAGAAGCCATGTTGGTTCATCAGGCTTATTGACTGCTTTCTCAAGTCAGAAGTGGTAGCTCAGTCGGTAAGGTATTGGCTTAGTGATTAGTAGTTTCCAACAAGGTTGTGGGTTCAAATCCTGGCTCTGTCATGGTGATTTTTTATTTCTCTTTTGAAATCTAATAGTTTGTCTACTTTGTGACATTTACTGTAAATCTATTTGTTAATTAGCGAGACCTGTTCAAAAGATTGCTTTATTTATTTGTCTTTTTTGAAAGACTTGTTTGGCCTACTTTTAATATGAGTTACATGGTGTTATTGTATGTAAAAGAAGCCATGTTGGTTCATTAGGCTTATTGACTGCTTGCTCAAGTCAGAAGAGGTAGCTCAGTGGGTAAGGTATTGGTTTAGTGATTAGTAGGTCCCCACATGTTTGTGGGTTCAAACCCCAGCTTTGCATTGTAATTTTTATTCTTTTTTAAAATCTATTAGTTTGTCTACTTTGTGACATTTACTGTAAATCTATTTGTTAATTAGCGAGACCTGTTCAAAAGATGGCTTTATTTATTTGTCTTATTTGAAAGACTTGTTTGGCCTACTTTTAATATAAGTTACATGGTGTTGCGGTATGGAAAAGAAGCCATGTTGGTTTATTAGGCTTATTGACTGCTTGCTTAAGTCAGAAGTGGTAGCTCAGTGGGTAAGGTATTGGTTTAGTGATTAGTAGGTCCCCACGAGGATGTGGGTTCAAAATCTGCCAATGTAAATTATTATTATTATTTTTTTAATCTAATAGTTTGTCTACTTTGTGACATTTACTGTAAATCTATTTGTTAATTAGCGAGACCTGTTCAAAAGATTGCTTTATTTATTTGTCTTTTTGAAAGACTTGTTTGGCCTACTTGTAATATGAGTTACATGGTGTTGTTGTATGGAAAAGAAGCCATGTTGGTTCATTAGGCTTATTGACTGCTTGAACAAATCAGAAGTGGTAGCTCAGTGGGTAAGGTATTGGTTTAGGGATTAGCAAGTTCCCACAAGGATGTGGGTTTAAAACCTGCCAATGTAAATTATTATTATTATTTTTTTATTCTAATAGTTTGACTACTTTGTGACATTTACTGTAAATCTATTTGTTAATTAGCGAGACCTGTTCAAAAGATTGCTTTATTTATTTGTCTTTTTTGAAAGACTTGTTTGGCCTACTTGTAATATGAGTTACATGGTGTTGTTGTATGGAAAAGAAGCCATGTTGGTTCATTAGGCTTATTGACTGCTTGCTCAAGTTAGAAGTGGTAGCTCAGTGGGTAAGGTATTGGTTTAGGGATTAGCAAGTTCCCACAAGGATGTGGGTTTAAAACCTGACAATGTAAATTATTATTATTTTTTTTTATTCTAATAGTTTGACTACTTTGTGACATTTACTGTAAATCTATTTGTTAATTAGCGAGACCTGTTCAAAAGATTGCTTTATTTATTTGTCTTTTTTGAAAGACTTGTTTGGCCTACTTTTAATATGAGTTACATGGTGTTGTTGTATGGAAAGGAAGAAATGTTGGTTCATTAGGCTTATTGACTGCTTGCTCAAGTCAGAAGTCGTAGCTCAGTGGGTAAGGTATTGGTTTCGGGATTAGCAAGTTCCCACAAGGATGTGGGTTCAAAACCTGCCTCTGCCAATGTAAATTACTATTATTATTTTTTTATTCTAATAGTTTGACTACTTTGTGGCATTTACTGTAAATCTATTTGTTAATTAGCGAGACCTGTTCAAAAGATTGCTTTATTTATTTGTCTTTTTTGAAAGACTTGTTTGGCCTACTTGTAATATGAGTTACATGGTGTTGTTGTATGGAAAAGAAGCCATGTTGGTTCATTAGGCTTATTGACTGCTTGAACAAATCAGAAGTGGTAGCTCAGTGGGTAAGGTATTGGTTTAGGGATTAGCAAGTTCCCACAAGGATGTGGGTTTAAAACCTGCCAATGTAAATTATTATTATTATTTTTTTATTCTAATAGTTTGACTACTTTGTGACATTTACTGTAAATCTATTTGTTAATTAGCGAGACCTGTTCAAAAGATTGCTTTATTTATTTGTCTTTTTTGAAAGACTTGTTTGGCCTACTTGTAATATGAGTTACATGGTGTTGTTGTATGGAAAAGAAGCCATGTTGGTTCATTAGGCTTATTGACTGCTTGCTCAAGTTAGAAGTGGTAGCTCAGTGGGTAAGGTATTGGTTTAGGGATTAGCAAGTTCCCACAAGGATGTGGGTTTAAAACCTGACAATGTAAATTATTATTATTTTTTTTTATTCTAATAGTTTGACTACTTTGTGACATTTACTGTAAATCTATTTGTTAATTAGCGAGACCTGTTCAAAAGATTGCTTTATTTATTTGTCTTTTTTGAAAGACTTGTTTGGCCTACTTGTAATATGAGTTACATGGTGTTGTTGTATGGAAAAGAAGCCATGTTGGTTCATTAGGCTTATTGACTGCTTGCTCAAGTCAGAAGTGGTAGCTCAGTGGGTAAGGTATTGGTTTAGGGATTAGCAAGTTCCCTCAAGGATGTGGGTTTAAAACCTGCCAATGTAAATTATTATTATTATTTTTTTAATCTAATAGTTTGTCTACTTTGTGACATTTACTGTAAATCTATTTGTTAATTAGCGAGACCTGTTCAAAAGATTGCTTTATTTATTTGTATTTTTTGAAAGACTTGTTTGGCCTACTTGTAATATGAGTTACATGGTGTTGCTGTATGGAAAAGAAGCCATGTTGGTTTATTAGGCTTATTGACTGCTTTCTCAAGTCAGAAGTGGTAGCTCAGTCGGTAAGGTATTGGTTTGGTGATTAGTAGGTCCCCACAAGGATGTGTGTTCAAATCCCAGCTTTGCCATTGTATTTTTTTTAATCTTTTAAAATCTAATAGTTTGTCTACTTTGTGACATTTACTGTAAATCTATTTGTTAATTAGCGAGACCTGTTCAAAAGATTGCTTTATTTATTTGTCTTTTTTGAAAGACTTGTTTGGCCTACTTTTAATATGAGTTACATGGTGTTGTTGTATGGAAAAGAAGCCATGTTGGTTCATTAGGCTTATTGACTGCTTGCTCAAGTCAGAAGTCTTAGCTCAGTGGGTAAGGTATTGGTTTAGGGATTAGCAAATTCCCACAAGGATGTGGGTTCAAAACCTGCCTCTGCCAATGTAAATTATTATTATTATTTTTTTAATCTAATATTTTGTCTAATTTGTGACATTTACTGTAAATCTATTTGTTAATTAGCGAGACCTGTTCAAAAGATTGCTTTATTTATTTGTCTTTTTTGAAAGACTCGTTTGGCCTACTTTTAATATGAGTTACATGGTGTTGTTGTATGGAAAAGAAGCTATGTTGGTTCATTAGGCTTATTGACTGCTTGCTCAAGTCAGAAGTGGTAGCTCAGTGGGTAAGATATTGGTTTAGGGATTAATAGGTCCCCAAAAGTTTGTGTGTTCAAATCCCAGCTTTGCCATTGTATTTTTTTTAATCTTTTAAAATCTAATAGTTTGTCTACGTTGTGACATTTACTGTAAATCTATTTGTTAATTAGCGAGACCTGTTCAAAAGATTGCTTTATTTATTTGTCTTTTTTGAAAGACTTGTTTGGCCTACTTTTAATATGAGTTACATGGTGTTGTTGTATGGAAAAGAAACCATGTTGGTTCATTAGGCTTATTGACTGCTTGATCAAGTCAGAAGTGGTAGCTCAGTGGGTAAGGTATTGGTTTAGTAAATTGTAGGTCCCCACAACTTTGTGGGTTCAAACCCCAGCTTTGCCATTGTAATTTTTTTTTATCTTTTAAAATCTAATAGTTTGTCTACTTTTTGACATTTACTGTAAATCTATTTGTTAATTAGCGAGACCTGTTCAAAAAATTGCTTTATTTAATTGTCTTTTTTGAAAGACATGTTTGGCCTATTTTTAATATGAGTTGCATGGTGTTGTTGTATGGAAAAGAAGCCCTGTTGGTTCATTAGGCTTATTGACTGCTTGCTCAAGTCAGAAGTGGTAGCTCAGTGAGTAAGGTATTGGTTTAGTGATTAGTAGGTCCCCTCAAAGTTGTGGGTTCAAACCCCAGCTTTGCCATTGTAATTTTATTTCTTTTTTAAAATCTAATAGTTTGTCTACTTTGTGACATTTACTGTAAATCTATTTGTTAATTAGCGAGACCTGTTCAAAAGATTGCTTTATTTATTTGTCTTTTTTGAAAGACTTGTTTGGCCTACTTTTAATATGAGTTACATGGTGTTGTTGTATGGAAAAGAAGCCATGTTGGTTCATTAGGCTTATTGACTGCTTGCTCAAGTCAGAAGTGGTAGCTCAGTGGGTAAGGTATTTGTTTAGGGATTAGCAAGTTTCCACAAGGATGTGGGTTCAAAACCTGCCTCTGCCAATGTAAATTGCTATTTTTTTTATTTTTTTAATCTAATAGTTTGTCTACTTTGTGACATTTACTGTAAATCTATTTGTTAATTAGCGAGACCTGTTCAAAAGATTGTTTTATTTATTTGTCTTTTTTGAAAGACTTGTTTGGCCTACTTTTAATATGAGTTACATGGTGTTGTTGTATGGAAAAGAAGCCATGTTGGTTCATTAGGCTTATTGACTGCTTGCTCAAGTCAGAAGTGGTAGCTCAGTGGGTAAGGTATTGGTTTAGGGATTAACAAGTTCCCACAAGGATGTGGGTTTAAAACCTGCCAATGTAAATCATTATTATTATTTTTTTAATCTAATAGTTTGTCTACTTTGTGACATTTACTGTAAATCTATTTGTTAATTAGCGAGACCTGTTCAAAAGATTGCTTTATTTATTTGTCTTTTTTAAAAGACTTGTTTGGCCTACTTTTAATATGAGTTACATGGTGTTGTTGTATGGAAAAGAAGCCATGTTGGTTCATTAGGCTTATTGACTGCTTGCTCAAGTCAGAAGTGGTAGCTCAGTGGGTAAGGTATTGGTTTAGGGATTAGTAAGTCCCCACAAGTTTGTGGGTTCAAACCCCAGCTTTGCCATTGTATTTTTTTTTTCTTTTAAAATCTAATAGTTTGTCTACTTTGTGACATTTACTGTAAATCTATTTGTTAATTAGCGAGACCTGTTCAAAAGATTGCTTTATTTATTTGTCTTTTTTGAAGGACTTGTTTGGCCTACTTTTAATATGAGTTACATGGTGTTGTTGTATGGAAACGAAACCATGTTGGTTCATCAGGCTTATTGACTGCTTGATCAATTCAGAAGTGGTAGCTCAGTGGGTAAGGTATTGGTTTAGTGATTAGTAGGTCCCCACAAGTTTGTGGGTTCAAACCCCAGCTTTGCCAGTGTATTTTTTTTAAATCTTTTAAAATCTAATAGTTTGTCTACTTTGTGACATTTACTGTAAATCTAATTGTTAATTAGCGAGAACTGTTCAAAAGATTGCTTTATTTATTTGTCTTTTTTGAAAGACTTGTTTGGCCTATTTTAATATAAGTTACATGGTGTTGTTGTATGGAAAAGAAGCCATGTTGGTTCATTAGGATTATTGACTGCTTGCTCAATTCAGAAGTGGTAGCTCAGTGGGTAAGGTATTGGTTTAGGGATTAGCAAGTTCCCACAAGGATGTGGGTTTAAAACCTGCCAATGTAAATTATTATTATTATTTTTTTAATCTAATAGTTTGTCTACTTTGTGACATTTACTGTAAATCTATTTGTTAATTAGCGAGACCTGTTCAAAAGATTGCTTTATTTATTTGTATTTTTTGAAAGACTTGTTTGGCCTACTTTTAATATGAGTTACATGGTGTTGCTGTATGGAAAAGAAGCCATGTTGGTTTATTAGGCTTATTGACTGCTTTCTCAAGTCAGAAGTGGTAGCTCAGTCGGTAAGGTATTGGTTTGGTGATTAGTAGGTCCCCACAAGGATGTGGGTTCAAAATCTGCCTTTGTAAATTATTATTATTATTTTTTTAATCTAATATTTTGTCTAATTTGTGACATTTACTGTAAATCTATTTGTTAATTAGCGAGACCTGTTCAAAAGATTGCTTTATTTATTTGTCTTTTTTGAAAGACTTGTTTGGCCTACTTTTAATGAGTTACATGGTGTTGTTGTATGGAAAACAAACCATGTTGGTTCATTAGGCTTATTGACTGCTTGCTCAAGTCAGAAGTCTTAGCTCAGTGGGTAAGGTATTGGTTTAGGGATTAGCAAGTCCCCACAAGGATGTGGGTTCAAAACCTGCCTCTGCCACTGTAAATTATTATTATTATTTTTTTAATCTAATATTTTGTCTAATTTGTGACATTTACTGTAAATCTATTTGTTAATTAGCGAGACCTGTTCAAAAGATTGCTTTATTTATTTGTCTTTTTTGAAAGACTCGTTTGGCCTACTTTTAATATGAGTTACATGGTGTTTTTGTATGGAAAAGAAGCTATGTTGGTTCATTAGGCTTATTGACTGCTTGCTCAAGTCAGAAGTGGTAGCTCAGTGGGTAAGATATTGGTTTAGGGATTAGTAGGTCCCCAAAAGTTTGTGTGTTCAAACCCCAGCTTTGCCGTTGTATTTTTTTTTATCTTTTAAAATCTAATAGTTTGTCTACTTTGTGACATTTACTGTAAATCTATTTGTTAATTAGCAAGACCTGTTCAACAGATTGCTTTATTTATTTGTCTTTTTTGAAAGACATGTTTGGCCTACTTTTAATATGAGTTGCATGGTGTTGTTTTATGGAAAAGAAGCCCTGTTGGTTCATTAGGCTTATTGACTGCTTGCTCAAGTCAGAAGTGGTAGCTCAGTGTGTAAGGTCTTGGTTTAGTGATTAGTAGGTCCCCTCAAAGTTGTGGGTTCAAACCCCAGCTTTGCCATTGTAATTTTATTTCTTTTTTAAAATCTAATAGTTTGTCTACTTTGTGACATTTACTGTAAATCTAATTGTTAATTAGCGAGAACTGTTCAAAAGATTGCTTTATTTATTTGTCTTTTTTGAAAGACTTGTTTGGCCTACTTTTAATATGATTTACATGGTGTTGTTGTATGGAAAAGAAGCCATGTTGGTTCATTAGGCTTATTGACTGCTTGCTCAAGTCAGAAGTGGTAGCTCAGTGGGTAAGGTATTGGTTTAGGGATTAACAAGTTCCCACAAGGATGTGGGTTCAAAATCTGCCAATGTAAATTATTATTATTATTTTTTTAATCTAATAGTTTGTCTACTTTGTGACATTTACTGTAAATCTATTTGTTAATTAGCGAGACCTGTTCAAAAGATTGCTTTATTTATTTGTCTTTTTTGAAAGACTTGTTTGGCCTACTTGTAATATGAGTTACATGGTGTTGCTGTATGGAAAAGAAGCCATGTTGGTTCATCAGGCTTATTGACTGCTTTCTCAAGTCAGAAGTGGTAGCTCAGTCGGTAAGGTATTGGCTTAGTGATTAGTAGTTTCCAACAAGGTTGTGGGTTCAAATCCTGGCTCTGTCATGGTGATTTTTTATTTCTCTTTTGAAATCTAATAGTTTGTCTACTTTGTGACATTTACTGTAAATCTATTTGTTAATTAGCGAGACCTGTTCAAAAGATTGCTTTATTTATTTGTCTTTTTTGAAAGACTTGTTTGGCCTACTTTTAATATGAGTTACATGGTGTTATTGTATGTAAAAGAAGCCATGTTGGTTCATTAGGCTTATTGACTGCTTGCTCAAGTCAGAAGAGGTAGCTCAGTGGGTAAGGTATTGGTTTATTGATTAGTAGGTCCCCACATGTTTGTGGGTTCAAACCCCAGCTTTGCATTGTAATTTTTATTCTTTTTTAAAATCTATTAGTTTGTCTACTTTGTGACATTTACTGTAAATCTATTTGTTAATTAGCGAGACCTGTTCAAAAGATGGCTTTATTTATTTGTCTTATTTGAAAGACTTGTTTGGCCTACTTTTAATATAAGTTACATGGTGTTGCTGTATGGAAAAGAAGCCATGTTGGTTTATTAGGCTTATTGACTGCTTGCTTAAGTCAGAAGTGGTAGCTCAGTGGGTAAGGTATTGGTTTAGTGATTAGTAGGTCCCCACGAGGATGTGGGTTCAAAATCTGCCAATGTAAATTATTATTATTATTTTTTTTAATCTAATATTTTGTCTAATTTGTGACATTTACTGTAAATCTATTTGTTAATTAGCGAGACCTGTTTAAAAGATTGCTTTATTTATTTGTCTTTTTTGAAAGACTTGTTTGGCCTACTTTTAATATGAGTTACATGGTGTTGTTGTATGGAAAAGAAGCCATGTTGGTTCATTAGGCTTATTGACTGCTTGTTCAAATCAGAAGTCTTAGCTCAGTGGGTAAGGTATTGGTTTAGGGATTAGCAAGTTCCCACATGGATGTGGGTTCAAAACCTGCCTCTGCCAATGTAAATTATTATTATTATTTTTTTAATCTAATAGTTTGTCTACTTTGTGACATTTACTGTAAATCTATTTGTTAATTAGCGAGACCTGTTCAAAAGATTGCTTTATTTATTTGTCTTTTTTAAAAGACTAGTTTGGCCTACTTTTAATATGAGTTACATGGTGTTGTTGTATGGAAAAGAAGCCATGTTGGTTCATTAGGCTTATTGACTGCTTGCTCAAGTCAGAAGTGGTAGCTCAGTGGGTAAGGTATTGGTTTAGGGATTAGTAGGTCCCCACAAGTTTGTGGGTTCAAACCCCAGCTTTCCCATTTTATTTTTTTTCTTTTAAAATCTAATAGTTTGTCTACTTTGTGACATTTACTGTAAATCTATTTGTTAATTAGCGAGACCTGTTCAAAAGATTGCTTTATTTATTTGTCTTTTTTGAAAGACTTGTTTGGCCTACTTTTAATGAGTTACATGGTGTTGTTGTATGGAAACGAAACCATGTTGGTTCATCAGGCTTATTGACTGCTTGATCAATTCAGTAGTGGTAGCTCAGTGGGTAAGGTATAGGTTTAGTGATTAGTAGGTCCCAACAAGTTTGTGGGTTCAAACCCCAGCTTTGCCAATGTAATTTTTTTTAATCTTTTAAAATCTAATAGTTTGTCTACTTTATGACATTTACTGTAAATCTATTTGTTAATTAGCAAGACCTGTTCAACAGATTGCTTTATTTATTTGTCTTTTTTGAAAGACTTGTTTGGCCTACTTTTAATATGAGTTGCATGGTGTTGTTGTCTGGAAAAGAAGCCATGTTGGTTTATTAGGCTTATTGACTGTTTGCTCAAGTCAGAAGTGGTAGCTCAGTGGGTAAGGTATTGGTTTAGTGATTAGTAGGTCCCCTCAAAGTTGTCGGTTCAAACCCCATCTTTGCCATTGTAATTTTCTTTCTTTTTTAAAATCTAATAGTTTGTCTACTTTGTGACATTTACTATAAATCTAATTGTTAATTAGCGAGAACTGTTCAAAAGATTGCTTTATTTATTTGTCTTTTTTGAAAGACTTGTTTGGCCTATTTTAATATGAGTTACATGGTGTTGTTGTATGGAAAAGAAGCCATGTTGGTTCATTAGGCTTATTGACTGCTTGCTCAAGTCAGAAGTGGTAGCTCAGTGGGTAAGGTATTGGTTTAGGGATTAGTAAGTCCCCACAAGTTTGTGGGTTCAAACCCCAGCTTTGCCATTGTATTTTTTTTTTCTTTTAAAATCTAATAGTTTGTCTACTTTGTGACATTTACTGTAAATCTATTTGTTAATTAGCGAGACCTGTTCAAAAGATTGCTTTATTTATTTGTCTTTTTTGAAAGACTTGTTTGGCCTACTTTTAATATGAGTTACATGGTGTTGTTTTATGGAAACGAAACCATGTTGGTTCATCAGGCTTATTGACTGCTTGATCAATGCAGAAGTTGTAGCTCAGTGGGTAAGGTATTGGTTTAGTGATTAGTAGGTCCCGACAAGTTTGTGGGTTCAAACCCCAGCTTTGCCAGTGTATTTTTTTTAAATCTTTTAAAATCTAATAGTTTGTCTACTTTGTGACATTTACTGTAAATCTAATTGTTAATTAGCGAGAACTGTTCAAAAGATTGCTTTATTTATTTGTCTTTTTTGAAAGACTTGTTTGGCCTATTTTAATATAAGTTACATGGTGTTGTTGTATGGAAAAGAAGCCATGTTGGTTCATTAGGCTTATTGACTGCTTGCTCAAGTCAGAAGTGGTAGCTCAGTGGGTAAGGTATTGGTTTAGGGATTATCAAGTTCCCACAAGGATGTGGGTTTAAAACCTGCCAATGTAAATTATTATTATTATTTTTTTAATCTAATAGTTTGTCTACTTTGTGACATTTACTGTAAATCTATTTGTTAATTAGCGAGACCTGTTCAAAAGATTGCTTTATTTATTTGTATTTTTTGAAAGACTTGTTTGGCCTACTTGTAATATGAGTTACATGGTGTTGCTGTATGGAAAAGAAGCCATGTTGGTTTATTAGGCTTATTGACTGCTTTCTCAAGTCAGAAGTGGTAGCTCAGTCGGTAAGGTATTGGTTTGGTGATTAGTAGGTCCCCACAAGGATGTCGGTTCAAAATCTGCCTATGTAAATTATTATTATCATTTTTTTAATCTAATATTTTGTCTAATTTGTGACATTTACTGTAAATCTATTTGTTAATTAGCGAGACCTGTTCAAAAGATTGCTTTATTTATTTGTCTTTTTTGAAAGACTTGTTTGGCTTACTTTTAATATGAGTTACATGGTGTTGTTGTATGGAAAAGAAGCCATGTTGGTTCATTAGGCTTATTGACTGCTTGCTCAAGTCAGAAGTCTTAGCTCAGTGGGTAAGGTATTGGTTTAGGGATTAGCAAGTTCCCACAAGGATGTGGGTTCAAAACCTGCCTGTGCCAATGTAAATTATTATTATTATTTTTTTAATCTAATATTTTGTCTAATTTGTGACATTTACTGTAAATCTATTTGTTAATTAGCGAGACCTGTTCAAAAGATTGCTTTATTTATTTGTCTTTTTGAAAGACTCGTTTGGCCTACTTTTAATATGAGTTACATGGTGTTGTTGTATGGAAAAGAAGCTATGTTGGTTCATTAGGCTTATTGACTGCTTGCTCAAGTCAGAAGTGGTAGCTCAGTGGGTAAGATATTGGTTTAGGGATTAGTAGGTCCCCAGAAGTTTGTGTGTTCAAGCCCCAGCTTTGCCATTATATTTTTTTTTATCTTTTAAAATCTAATAGTTTGTCTACTTTGTGACATTTACTGTAAATCTATTTGTTAATTAGCGAGACCTGTTCAAAAGATTGCTTTATTTATTTGTCTTTTTTGAAAGACTTGTTTGGCCTACTTTTAATATGAGTTACATGGTGTTGTTGTATGGAAAAGAAACCATGTTGGTTTATTAGGCTTATTGACTGCTTGATCAAGTCAGAAGTGGTAGCTCAGTGGGTAAGGTATTGGTTTAGTAAATTGTAGGTCCCCACAACTTTGTGGTTTCAAACCCCAGCTTTGCCATTGTAATTTTTTTTATCTTTTAAAATCTAATAGTTTGTCTACTTTTTGACATTTACTGTAAATCTATTTGTTAATTAGCGAGACCTGTTCAAAAAATTGCTTTATTTATTTGTCTTTTTTGAAAGACATGTTTGGCCTACTTTTAATATGAGTTGCATGGTGTTGTTTTATGGAAAAGAAGCCCTGTTGGTTCATTAGGCTTAATGACTGCTTGCTCAAGTCAGAAGTGGTAGCTCAGTGAGTAAGGTCTTGGTTTAGTGATTAGTAGGTCCCCTCAAAGTTGTGGGTTCAAACCCCAGCTTTGCCATTGTAATTTTATTTCTTTTTTAAAATCTAATAGTTTGTCTACTTTGTGACTTTTACTGTAAATCTAATTGTTAATTAGCGAGAACTGTTCAAAAGATTGCTTTATTTATTTGTCTTTTTTGAAAGAATTGTTTGGCCTACTTTTAATATGAGTTACATGGTGTTGTTGTATGGAAAAGAAGCCATTTTGGTTCATTAGGCTTATTGACTGCTTGCTCAAGTCAGAAGTGGTAGCTCAGTGGGTAAGGTATTGGTATAGGGATTAACAAGTTCCCACAAGGATGTGGGTTCAAAATCTGCCAATGTAAATTATTATTATTATTTTTTTAATCTAATAGTTTGTCTACTTTGTGACATTTACTGTAAATCTATTTGTTAATTAGCGAGACCTGTTCAAAAGATTGCTTTATTTATTTGTCTTTTTTGAAAGACTTGTTTGGCCTACTTTTAATATGAGTTACATGGTGTTATTGTATGTAAAAGAAGCCATGTTGGTTCATTAGGCTTATTGACTGCTTGCTCAAGTCAGAAGAGGTAGCTCAGTGGGTAAGGTATTGGTTTAGTGATTAGTAGGTCCCCACATTTTTGTGGGTTCAAACCCCAGCTTTGCCATTGTAATTTTTATTCTTTTTTAAAATCTATTAGTTTGTCTACTTTGTGACAGTTACTGTAAATCTATTTGTTAATTAGCGAGACCTGTTCAAAAGATGGCTTTATTTATTTGTCTTATTTGAAAGACTTGTTTGGCCTACTTTTAATATAAGTTACATGGTGTTGCTGTATGGAACAGAAGCCATGTTGGTTTATTAGGCTTATTGACTGCTTGCTCAAGTCAGAAGTGGTAGCTCAGTGGGTAAGGTATTGGTTTAGTGATTAGTAGGTCCCCACAAGGATGTGGGTTCAAAATCTGCCAATGTAAATTATTATTATTATTTTTTTTAATCTAATATTTTGTCTAATTTGTGACATTTACTGTAAATCTATTTGTTAATTAGCGAGACCTGTTTAAAAGATTGCTTTATTTATTTGTCTTTTTTGAAAGACTTGTTTGGCCTACTTTTAATATGAGTTACATGGTGTTGTTGTATGGAAAAGAAGCCATGTTGGTTCATTAGGCTTATTGACTGCTTGTTCAAATCAGAAGTCTTAGCTCAGTGGGTAAGGTATTGGTTTAGGGATTAGCAAGTTCCCACAAGGATGTGGGTTCAAAACCTGCCTCTGCCAATGTAAATTATTATTATTATTTTTTTAATCTAATAGTTTGTCTACTTTGTGACATTTACTGTAAATCTATTTGTTAATTAGCGAGACCTGTTCAAAAGATTGCTTTATTTATTTGTCTTTTTTTAAAGACTAGTTTGGCCTACTTTTAATATGAGTTACATGGTGTTGTTGTATGGAAAAGAAGCCATGTTGGTTTATTAGGTTTATTGACTGCTTGCTCAAGTCAGAAGTGGTAGCTCAGTGGGTAAGGTATTGGTTTAGTGATTAGCAAGTTCCCACAAGGATGTGGGTTTAAAACCTGCCAATGTAAATTATTATTATTATTTTTTTCAATCTAATAGTTTGTCTACTTTGTGACATTTACTGTAAATCTATTGGTTAATTAGCGAGACCTGTTCAAAAGATTGCTTTATTTATTTGTCTTTTTTGAAAGACTTGTTTGGCCTACTTTTGATTTGAGTTACATGGTGTTGTTGTATGGAAAAGAAGCCATGTTGGTTTATTAGGCTTATTGACTGCTTTCTCAAGTCAGAAGTGGTAGCTCAGTCGGTAAGGTATTGGTTTAGTGATTAGTAGGTTCCCACAAGGTTGTGGGTTTAAATCCTGGCTCTTTCATGGTGATTTTTTTATTTCTCTTTTGAAATCTAATAGTTTGTCTACTTTGTGACATTTACTGTAAATCTATTTGTTAATTAGCGAGACCTGTTCAAAAGATTGCTTTATTTATTTGTCTTTTTTAAAAGACTAGTTTGGCCTACTTTTAATATGAGTTACATGGTGTTGTTGTATGGAAAAGAAGCCATGTTGGTTCATTAGGCTTATTGACTGCTTGCTCAAGTCAGAAGTCTTAGCTCAGTGGGTAAGGTATTGGTTTAGGGATTAGCAAGTTCCCACAAGGATGTGGGTTCAAAACCTGCCTCTGCCAATGTAAATTATTATTATTATTTTTTTAATCTAATATTTTGTCTAATTTGTGACATTTACTGTAAATCTATTTGTTAATTAGCGAGACCTGTTCAAAAGATTGCTTTATTTATTTGTCTTTTTGAAAGACTCGTTTGGCCTACTTTTAATATGAGTTACATGGTGTTGTTGTATGGAAAAGAAGCTATGTTGGTTCATTAGGCTTATTGACTGCTTGCTCAAGTCAGAAGTGGTAGCTCAGTGGGTAAGATATTGGTTTAGGGATTAGTAGGTCCCCAGAAGTTTGTGTGTTCAAGCCCCAGCTTTGCCATTATATTTTTTTTTATCTTTTAAAATCTAATAGTTTGTCTACTTTGTGACATTTACTGTAAATCTATTTGTTAATTAGCGAGACCTGTTCAAAAGATTGCTTTATTTATTTGTCTTTTTTGAAAGACTTGTTTGGCCTACTTTTAATATGAGTTACATGGTGTTGTTGTATGGAAAAGAAACCATGTTGGTTTATTAGGCTTATTGACTGCTTGATCAAGTCAGAAGTGGTAGCTCAGTGGGTAAGGTATTGGTTTAGTAAATTGTAGGTCCCCACAACTTTGTGGTTTCAAACCCCAGCTTTGCCATTGTAATTTTTTTTATCTTTTAAAATCTAATAGTTTGTCTACTTTTTGACATTTACTGTAAATCTATTTGTTAATTAGCGAGACCTGTTCAAAAAATTGCTTTATTTATTTGTCTTTTTTGAAAGACATGTTTGGCCTACTTTTAATATGAGTTGCATGGTGTTGTTTTATGGAAAAGAAGCCCTGTTGGTTCATTAGGCTTAATGACTGCTTGCTCAAGTCAGAAGTGGTAGCTCAGTGAGTAAGGTCTTGGTTTAGTGATTAGTAGGTCCCCTCAAAGTTGTGGGTTCAAACCCCAGCTTTGCCATTGTAATTTTATTTCTTTTTTAAAATCTAATAGTTTGTCTACTTTGTGACTTTTACTGTAAATCTAATTGTTAATTAGCGAGAACTGTTCAAAAGATTGCTTTATTTATTTGTCTTTTTTGAAAGAATTGTTTGGCCTACTTTTAATATGAGTTACATGGTGTTGTTGTATGGAAAAGAAGCCATTTTGGTTCATTAGGCTTATTGACTGCTTGCTCAAGTCAGAAGTGGTAGCTCAGTGGGTAAGGTATTGGTATAGGGATTAACAAGTTCCCACAAGGATGTGGGTTCAAAATCTGCCAATGTAAATTATTATTATTATTTTTTTAATCTAATAGTTTGTCTACTTTGTGACATTTACTGTAAATCTATTTGTTAATTAGCGAGACCTGTTCAAAAGATTGCTTTATTTATTTGTCTTTTTTGAAAGACTTGTTTGGCCTACTTTTAATATGAGTTACATGGTGTTATTGTATGTAAAAGAAGCCATGTTGGTTCATTAGGCTTATTGACTGCTTGCTCAAGTCAGAAGAGGTAGCTCAGTGGGTAAGGTATTGGTTTAGTGATTAGTAGGTCCCCACATTTTTGTGGGTTCAAACCCCAGCTTTGCCATTGTAATTTTTATTCTTTTTTAAAATCTATTAGTTTGTCTACTTTGTGACAGTTACTGTAAATCTATTTGTTAATTAGCGAGACCTGTTCAAAAGATGGCTTTATTTATTTGTCTTATTTGAAAGACTTGTTTGGCCTACTTTTAATATAAGTTACATGGTGTTGCTGTATGGAACAGAAGCCATGTTGGTTTATTAGGCTTATTGACTGCTTGCTCAAGTCAGAAGTGGTAGCTCAGTGGGTAAGGTATTGGTTTAGTGATTAGTAGGTCCCCACAAGGATGTGGGTTCAAAATCTGCCAATGTAAATTATTATTATTATTTTTTTTAATCTAATATTTTGTCTAATTTGTGACATTTACTGTAAATCTATTTGTTAATTAGCGAGACCTGTTTAAAAGATTGCTTTATTTATTTGTCTTTTTTGAAAGACTTGTTTGGCCTACTTTTAATATGAGTTACATGGTGTTGTTGTATGGAAAAGAAGCCATGTTGGTTCATTAGGCTTATTGACTGCTTGTTCAAATCAGAAGTCTTAGCTCAGTGGGTAAGGTATTGGTTTAGGGATTAGCAAGTTCCCACAAGGATGTGGGTTCAAAACCTGCCTCTGCCAATGTAAATTATTATTATTATTTTTTTAATCTAATAGTTTGTCTACTTTGTGACATTTACTGTAAATCTATTTGTTAATTAGCGAGACCTGTTCAAAAGATTGCTTTATTTATTTGTCTTTTTTTAAAGACTAGTTTGGCCTACTTTTAATATGAGTTACATGGTGTTGTTGTATGGAAAAGAAGCCATGTTGGTTTATTAGGTTTATTGACTGCTTGCTCAAGTCAGAAGTGGTAGCTCAGTGGGTAAGGTATTGGTTTAGTGATTAGCAAGTTCCCACAAGGATGTGGGTTTAAAACCTGCCAATGTAAATTATTATTATTATTTTTTTCAATCTAATAGTTTGTCTACTTTGTGACATTTACTGTAAATCTATTGGTTAATTAGCGAGACCTGTTCAAAAGATTGCTTTATTTATTTGTCTTTTTTGAAAGACTTGTTTGGCCTACTTTTAATATGAGTTACATGGTGTTGTTGTATGGAAAAGAAGCCATGTTGGTTTATTAGGCTTATTGACTGCTTTCTCAAGTCAGAAGTGGTAGCTCAGTCGGTAAGGTATTGGTTTAGTGATTAGTAGGTTCCCACAAGGTTGTGGGTTTAAATCCTGGCTCTTTCATGGTGATTTTTTTATTTCTCTTTTGAAATCTAATAGTTTGTCTACTTTGTGACATTTACTGTAAATCTATTTGTTAATTAGCGAGACCTGTTCAAAAGATTGCTTTATTTATTTGTCTTTTTTAAAAGACTAGTTTGGCCTACTTTTAATATGAGTTACATGGTGTTGTTGTATGGAAAAGAAGCCATGTTGGTTCATTAGGCTTATTGACTGCTTGCTCAAGTCAGAAGTGGTAGCTCAGTGGGTAAGGTATTGGTTTAGGGATTAGTTAGTCCCCACAAGTTTGTGGGTTCAAACCCCAGCTTTCCCATTTTTTTTTTTCTTTTAAAATCTAATAGTTTGTCTACTTTGTGACATTTACTGTAAATCTATTTGTTAATTAGCGAGACCTGTTCAAAAGATTGCTTTATTTATTTGTCTTTTTTGAAAGACTTGTTTGGCCTACTTTTAATATGAGTTACATGGTGTTGTTGTATGGAAACGAAACCATGTTGGTTCATCAGGCTTATTGACTGCTTGATCAATTCAGAAGTGGTAGCTCAGTGGGTAAGGTATTGGTTTAGTGATTAGTAGGTCCCCACAAGTTTGTGGGTTCAAACCCCAGCTTTGCCAATGTAATTTTTTTTAATCTTTTAAAATCTAATAGTTTGTCTACTTTATGACATTTACTGTAAATCTATTTGTTAATTAGCAAGACCTGTTCAACAGATTGCTTTATTTATTTGTCTTTTTTGAAAGACTTGTTTGGCCTACTTTTAATATGAGTTGCATGGTTTTGTTGTCTGGAAAAGAAGCCATGTTGGTTTATTAGGCTTATTGACTGCTTGCTCAAGTCAGAAGTGGTAGCTCAGTGGGTAAGGTATTGGTTTAGTGATTAGTAGGTCCCCTCAAAAATGTCGGTTCAAACCCCATCTTTGCCATTGTAATTTTCTTTCTTTTTTAAAATCTAATAGTTTGTCTACTTTGTGACATTTACTCTAAATCTAATTGTTAATTAGCGAGAACTGTTCAAAAGATTGCTTTATTTATTTGTCTTTTTTGAAAGACTTGTTTGGCCTATTTTAATATGAGTTACATGGTGTTGTTGTATGGAAAAGAAGCCATGTTGTTTCATTAGGCTTCTTGACTGCTTGCTCAAGTCAGAAGTGGTAGCTCAGTGGGTAAGGTATTGGTTTAGGGATTAGCAAGTTCCCACAAGGATGTGGGTTTAAATCCTGCCAATGTAAATTATTATTATTATTTTTTTAATCTAATAGTTTGTCTACTTTGTGACATTTACTGTAAATCTATTTGTTAATTAGCGAGACCTGTTCAAAAGATTGCATTATTTATTTGTCTTTTTTGAAAGACTTGTTTGGCCTACTTTTAATATGAGTTACATGGTGTCATTGTATGGAAAAGAAGCCATGTTGTTTCATTAGGCTTCTTGACTGCTTGCTCAAGTCAGAAGTGGTAGCTCAGTGGGTAAGGTATTGGTTTAGGGATTAGCAAGTTCCCACAAGGATGTGGGTTTAAATCCTGCCAATGTAAATTATTATTATTATTTTTTTAATCTAATAGTTTGTCTACTTTGTGACATTTACTGTAAATCTATTTGTTAATTAGCGAGACCTGTTCAAAAGATTGCTTTATTTATTTGTCTTTTTTGAAAGACTTGTTTGGCCTACTTTTAATATGAGTTACATGGTGTCATTGTATGGAAAAGAAGCCATGTTGGTTCATTAGGCTTATTGACTGCTTGGTCAAACCAGAAGAGGTAGCTCAGTGGGTAAGGTATTGGTTTAGGGCTTAGTTAGTCCCCACAAGTTTGTGGGTTCAAACCCCAGCTTTGCCATTGTATTTTTTTTTATCTTTTAAAATCTAATAGTTTGTCTACTTTGTGACATTTACTGTAAATCTATTTGTTAATTAGCGAGACCCGTTTAAAAGATTGCTTTATTTTTTTGTCTTTTTTGAAAGACTTGTTTGGCCTACTTTTAATATGAGTTACATTGTGTTGTTGTATGGAAAAGAAACCATGTTGGTTCATCAGGCTTATTGACTGCTTGATCAATTCAGAAGTGGTAGCTCAGTGGGTAAGGTATTGGTTTAGTGATTAGTAGGTCCCCACAAGTTTGTGGGTTCAAAAACCCAGCTTTGCCATTGTAATTTTTTTTAATCTTTTAAAATCTAATAGTTTGTCTACTTTATGACATTTACTGTAAATCTAATTGTTAATTAGTGAGAACTGTTCAAAAGATTGCTTTATTTATTTGTCTTTTTTGAAAGACTTGTTTGGCCTACTTTTGATTTGAGTTACATGGTGTTGTTGTATGGAAAAGAAGCCATGTTGGTTCATTAGGCTTATTGACTGCTTGCTCAAGTCAGAAGTGGTAGCTCAGTGGGTAAGATATTGGTTTAGTGATTAGTAGTTCCCCACAAGTTTGTGGGTTCAAACCCCAGCTTTGCCATTGTAATTTTTTTTCTTTTTTAAAATCTAATAGTTTGTCTACTTTGTGACATTTACTGTAAATCTATTTGTTAATTAGCGAGACCTGTTCAAAAGATTGCTTTATTTATTTGTCTTTTTTGAAAGACTTGTTTGGCCTACTTTTAATATGAGTTACATGGTGTTATTGTATGGAAAAGAAGCCATGTTTGTTCATTAGGCTTATTGACTGCTTGGTCAAATCAGAAGAGGTAGCTCAGTGGGTAAGGTATTGGTTTAGTGATTGGTTGGTCCCCACAAGTTTGTGGGTTCAAACCCCAGCTTTGCCATTGTAATTTTTATTCTTTTTTAAAATCTATTAGTTTGTCTACTTTGTGACAGTTACTGTAAATCTATTTGTTAATTAGCGAGACCTGTTCAAAAGATGGCTTTATTTATTTGTCTTATTTGAAAGACTTGTTTGGCCTACTTTTAATATAAGTTACATGGTGTTGCTGTATGGAACAGAAGCCATGTTGGTTTATTAGGCTTATTGACTGCTTGCTCAAGTCAGAAGTGGTAGCTCAGTGGGTAAGGTATTGGTTTAGTGATTAGTAGGTCCCCACAAGGATGTGGGTTCAAAATCTGCCAATGTAAATTATTATTATTATTTTTTTTAATCTAATATTTTGTCTAATTTGTGACATTTACTGTAAATCTATTTGTTAATTAGCGAGACCTGTTTAAAAGATTGCTTTATTTATTTGTCTTTTTTGAAAGACTTGTTTGGCCTACTTTTAATATGAGTTACATGGTGTTGTTGTATGGAAAAGAAGCCATGTTGGTTCATTAGGCTTATTGACTGCTTGTTCAAATCAGAAGTCTTAGCTCAGTGGGTAAGGTATTGGTTTAGGGATTAGCAAGTTCCCACAAGGATGTGGGTTCAAAACCTGCCTCTGCCAATGTAAATTATTATTATTATTTTTTTAATCTAATAGTTTGTCTACTTTGTGACATTTACTGTAAATCTATTTGTTAATTAGCGAGACCTGTTCAAAAGATTGCTTTATTTATTTGTCTTTTTTTAAAGACTAGTTTGGCCTACTTTTAATATGAGTTACATGGTGTTGTTGTATGGAAAAGAAGCCATGTTGGTTTATTAGGTTTATTGACTGCTTGCTCAAGTCAGAAGTGGTAGCTCAGTGGGTAAGGTATTGGTTTAGTGATTAGCAAGTTCCCACAAGGATGTGGGTTTAAAACCTGCCAATGTAAATTATTATTATTATTTTTTTCAATCTAATAGTTTGTCTACTTTGTGACATTTACTGTAAATCTATTGGTTAATTAGCGTTACCTGTTCAAAAGATTGCTTTATTTATTTGTCTTTTTTAAAAGACTAGTTTGGCCTACTTTTAATATGAGTTACATGGTGTTGTTGTATGGAAAAGAAGCCATGTTGGTTCATTAGGCTTATTGACTGCTTGCTCAAGTCAGAAGTGGTAGCTCAGTGGGTAAGGTATTGGTTTAGGGATTAGTTAGTCCCCACAAGTTTGTGGGTTCAAACCCCAGCTTTCCCATTTTTTTTTTTTCTTTTAAAATCTAATAGTTTGTCTACTTTGTGACATTTACTGTAAATCTATTTGTTAATTAGCGAGACCTGTTCAAAAGATTGCTTTATTTATTTGTCTTTTTTGAAAGACTTGTTTGGCCTACTTTTAATATGAGTTACATGGTGTTGTTGTATGGAAACGAAACCATGTTGGTTCATCAGGCTTATTGACTGCTTGATCAATTCAGAAGTGGTAGCTCAGTGGGTAAGGTATTGGTTTAGTGATTAGTAGGTCCCCACAAGTTTGTGGGTTCAAACCCCAGCTTTGCCAATGTAATTTTTTTTAATCTTTTAAAATCTAATAGTTTGTCTACTTTATGACATTTACTGTAAATCTATTTGTTAATTAGCAAGACCTGTTCAACAGATTGCTTTATTTATTTGTCTTTTTTGAAAGACTTGTTTGGCCTACTTTTAATATGAGTTGCATGGTGTTGTTGTCTGGAAAAGAAGCCATGTTGGTTTATTAGGCTTATTGACTGCTTGCTCAAGTCAGAAGTGGTAGCTCAGTGGGTAAGGTATTGGTTTAGTGATTAGTAGGTCCCCTCAAAAATGTCGGTTCAAACCCCATCTTTGCCATTGTAATTTTCTTTCTTTTTTAAAATCTAATAGTTTGTCTACTTTGTGACATTTACTCTAAATCTAATTGTTAATTAGCGAGAACTGTTCAAAAGATTGCTTTATTTATTTGTCTTTTTTGAAAGACTTGTTTGGCCTATTTTAATATGAGTTACATGGTGTTGTTGTATGGAAAAGAAGCCATGTTGTTTCATTAGGCTTCTTGACTGCTTGCTCAAGTCAGAAGTGGTAGCTCAGTGGGTAAGGTATTGGTTTAGGGATTAGCAAGTTCCCACAAGGATGTGGGTTTAAATCCTGCCAATGTAAATTATTATTATTATTTTTTTAATCTAATAGTTTGTCTACTTTGTGACATTTACTGTAAATCTATTTGTTAATTAGCGAGACCTGTTCAAAAGATTGCATTATTTATTTGTCTTTTTTGAAAGACTTGTTTGGCCTACTTTTAATATGAGTTACATGGTGTCATTGTATGGAAAAGAAGCCATGTTGTTTCATTAGGCTTCTTGACTGCTTGCTCAAGTCAGAAGTGGTAGCTCAGTGGGTAAGGTATTGGTTTAGGGATGAGCAAGTTCCCACAAGGATGTGGGTTTAAATCCTGCCAATGTAAATTATTATTATTATTTTTTTAATCTAATAGTTTGTCTACTTTGTGACATTTACTGTAAATCTATTTGTTAATTAGCGAGACCTGTTCAAAAGATTGCTTTATTTATTTGTCTTTTTTGAAAGACTTGTTTGGCCTACTTTTAATATGAGTTACATGGTGTCATTGTATGGAAAAGAAGCCATGTTGGTTCATTAGGCTTATTGACTGCTTGGTCAAACCAGAAGAGGTAGCTCAGTGGGTAAGGTATTGGTTTAGGGCTTAGTTAGTCCCCACAAGTTTGTGGGTTCAAACCCCAGCTTTGCCATTGTATTTTTTTTTATCTTTTAAAATCTAATAGTTTGTCTACTTTGTGACATTTACTGTAAATCTATTTGTTAATTAGCGAGACCCGTTTAAAAGATTGCTTTATTTTTTTGTCTTTTTTGAAAGACTTGTTTGGCCTACTTTTAATATGAGTTACATTGTGTTGTTGTATGGAAAAGAAACCATGTTGGTTCATCAGGCTTATTGACTGCTTGATCAATTCGGAAGTGGTAGCTCAGTGGGTAAGGTATTGGTTTAGTGATTAGTAGGTCCCCACAAGTTTGTGGGTTCAAAAACCCAGCTTTGCCATTGTAATTTTTTTTAATCTTTTAAAATCTAATAGTTTGTCTACTTTATGACATTTACTGTAAATCTAATTGTTAATTAGTGAGAACTGTTCAAAAGATTGCTTTATTTATTTGTCTTTTTTGAAAGACTTGTTTGGCCTACTTTTGATTTGAGTTACATGGTGTTGTTGTATGGAAAAGAAGCCATGTTGGTTCATTAGGCTTATTGACTGCTTGCTCAAGTCAGAAGTGGTAGCTCAGTGGGTAAGATATTGGTTTAGTGATTAGTAGTTCCCCACAAGTTTGTGGGTTCAAACCCTAGCTTTGCCATTGTAATTTTTTTTCTTTTTTAAAATCTAATAGTTTGTCTACTTTGTGACATTTACTGTAAATCTATTTGTTAATTAGCGAGACCTGTTCAAAAGATTGCTTTATTTATTTGTCTTTTTTGAAAGACTTGTTTGGCCTACTTTTAATATGAGTTACATGGTGTTATTGTATGGAAAAGAAGCCATGTTTGTTCATTAGGCTTATTGACTGCTTGGTCAAATCAGAAGAGGTAGCTCAGTGGGTAAGGTATTGGTTTAGTGATTAGTTGGTCCCCACAAGTTTGTGGGTTCAAACCCCAGCTTTGCCATTGTAATTTTTTTTAATCTTTTAAAATCTAATAGTTTGTCTACTTTTTGACATTTATTGTAAATCTATTTGTTAATTAGCGAGACCTGTTCAAAAGATTGCTTTATTTATTTGTCTTTTTTGAAAGACATGTTTGGCCTACTTTTAATATGAGTTGCATGGTGTTGTTGTATGGAAAAGAAGCCATGTTGGTTTATTAGGTTTATTGACTGCTTGCTCAAGTCAGAAGTGGTAGCTCAGTGGGTAAGGTATTGGTTTAGTGATTAGCAAGTTCCCACAAGGATGTGGGTTTAAAACCTGCCAATGTAAATTATTATTATTATTTTTTTCAATCTAATAGTTTGTCTACTTTGTGACATTTACTGTAAATCTATTGGTTAATTAGCGAGACCTGTTCAAAAGATTGCTTTATTTATTTGTCTTTTTTGAAAGACTTGTTTGGCCTACTTTTGATTTGAGTTACATGGTGTTGTTGTATGGAAAAGAAGCCATGTTGGTTTATTAGGCTTATTGACTGCTTTCTCAAGTCAGAAGTGGTAGCTCAGTCGGTAAGGTATTGGTTTAGTGATTAGTAGGTTCCCACAAGGTTGTGGGTTTAAATCCTGGCTCTTTCATGGTGATTTTTTATTTCTCTTTTGAAATCTAATAGTTTGTCTACTTTGTGACATTTACTGTAAATCTATTTGTTAATTAGCGAGACCTGTTCAAAAGATTGCTTTATTTATTTGTCTTTTTTGAAAGACTTGTTTGGCCTACTTTTGATTTGAGTTACATGGTGTTGTTGTATGGAAAAGAAGCCATGTTGGTTCATTAGGCTTATTGACTGCTTGCTCAAGTCAGAAGTGGTAGCTCAGTGGGTAAGATATTGGTTTAGTGATTAGTAGGTCCATACAAGTTTGTGGGTTCAAACCCCAGCTTTGCCATTGTAATTTTTTTTCTTTTTTAAAATCTAATAGTTTGTCTACTTTGTGACATTTACTGTAAATCTATTTCTTAATTAGCGAGACCTGTTCAAAAGAATGCTTTATTTATTTGTCTTTTTTGAATGTTTGGCCAACTTGTAATATAAGTTACATGGTGTCGTTGTATGGAAAAGAAGCCATGTTGGTTTATTAGGCTTTTTGACTGCTTGCTCAAGTCAGAAGTGGTAGCTCAGTGGGTAAGGTGTTAATTTAGTGATTAGTAGGTCCCCACAAGGATGTGGGTTCAAAATCTGGCTCTGCCAATGTAAATTATTATTATATTTTTTTTAATCTAATATTTTGTCTAATTTGTGACATTTACTGTAAATCTATTTGTTATTAGCGAGACCTGTTCAAAAGATTGCTTTATTTATTTGTCTTTTTTGAAAGACTTGTTTGGCCTACTTTTAATATGAGTTACATGGTGTTGTTGTATGGAAAAAAAGCCATGTTGGTTCATTAGGCTTATTGACTGTTTGCTCAAGTCAGAAGTCTTAGCTCAGTGGGTAAGGTATTGGTTTAGGGATTAGCAAGTTCCCACAAGGATGTGGGTTCAAAACCTGCCTCTGCCAATGTAAATTATTATTATTATTTTTTTAATCTAATAGTTTGTCTACTTTGTGACATTTACTGTAAATCTACTTGTTAATTAGCGAGACCTGTTCAAAAGATTGCTTTATTTATTTGTCTTTTTTAAAAGACTTGTTTGGCCTACTATTAATATGAGTTACATGGTGTTGTTGTATGTAAAAGAAGCCATGTTGGTTCATTAGGCTGATTGACTGCTTGCTAAAGTCAGAAGTGGTAGCTCAGTGGGTAAGGTATTGGTTTAGGGATTAGTTAGTCCCCACAAGTTTGTGGGTTCAAACACCAGCTTTGCCATTGTATTTTTTTTTATCTTTTAAAATCTAATAGTTTGTCTACTTTGTGACATTTACTGTAAATCTATTTGTTAATTAGCGAGACCCGTTTAAAAGATTGCTTTATTTATTTGTCTTTTTTGAAAGACTTGTTTGGCCTACTTTTAATATGAGTTACATTGTGTTGTTGTATGGAAAAGAAACCATGTTGGTTCATCAGGCTTATTGACTGCTTGATCAATTCAGAAGTGGTAGCTCAGTGGGTAAGGTATTGGTTTAGTGATTAGTAGGTCCCCACAAGTTTGTGGGTTCAAACCCCAGCTTTGCCATTGTAATTTTTTTTAATCTTTTAAAATCTAATAGTTTGTCTACTTTATGACATTTACTGTAAATCTATTTGTTAATTAGCGAGACCTGTTCAACAGATTGCTTTATTTATTTGTCTTTTTTGAAAGACTTGTTTGGCCTACTTTTAATATGAGTTGCATGGTGTTGTTGTATGGAAAAGAAGCCATGTTGGTTCATTAGGCTTATTGACTGCTTGCTCAAGTCAGAAGTGGTAGCTCAGTGGGTAAGTTATTGGTTTAGTGATTAGTAGGTCCCCTCAAAGTTTTGGGTTCAAACCCCAGCTTTGCCATTGTAATTTTCTTTCTTTTTTAAAATCTAATAGTTTGTCTACTTTGTGACATTTACTGTAAATCTAATTGTTAATTAGCGAGAACTGTTCAAAAGATTGCTTTATTTATTTGTCTTTTTTGAAAGACTTGTTTGGCCTACTTTTAATATGAGTTACATGGTGTTGTTGTATGGAAAAGAAGCCATGTTGGTTCATTAGGCTTATTGACTGCTTGCTCAAGTCAGAAGTGGTAGCTCAGTGGGTAAGGTATTGGTTTAGGGATTAGCAAGTTCCCACAAGGATATGGGTTTAAAACCTGCCAATGTAAATTATTATTATTATTTTTTTAATCTAATAGTTTGTCTACTTTGTGACATTTACTGTAAATCTATTGGTTAATTAGCGAGACCTGTTCAAAAGATTGCTTTATTTATTTGTATTTTTTGAAAGACTTGTTTGGCCTACTTGTAATATGAGTTACATGGTGTTGCTGTATGGAAAAGAAGCCATGTTGGTTTATTAGGCTTATTGACTGCTTTCTCAAGTCAGAAGTGGTAGCTCAGTCGGTAAGGTATTGGTTTAGTGATTAGTAGGTTCCCACAAGGTTGTGGGTTTAAATCCTGGCTCTGTCATGGTGATTTTTTATTTCTCTTTTGAAATCTAATAGTTTGTCTACTTTGTGACATTTACTGTAAATCTATTTGTTGATTAGCGAGACCTGTTCAAAAGATTGCTTTATTTATTTGTCTTTTTTGAAAGACTTGTTTGGCCTACTTTTGATTTGAGTTACATGGTGTTGTTGTATGGAAAAGAAGCCATGTTGGTTCATTAGGCTTATTGACTGCTTGGTCAAGTCAGAAGAGGTAGCTCAGTGGGTAAGGTATTGGTTTAGTGATTAGTAGGTCCCCACAAGTTTGTGGGTTCAAACCCCAGCTTTGCCATTGTAATTTTTTTTCTTTTTTAAAATCTAATAGTTTGTCTACTTTGTGACATTTACTGTAAATCTATTTCTTAATTAGCGAGACCTGTTCAAAAGAATGCTTTATTTATTTGTCTTTTTTGAATGTTTGGCCAACTTGTAATATAAGTTACATGGTGTCGTTGTATGGAAAAGAAGCCATGTTGGTTTATTAGGCTTTTTGACTGCTTGCTCAAGTCAGAAGTGGTAGCTCAGTGGGTAAGGTGTTAATTTAGTGATTAGTAGGTCCCCACAAGGATGTGGGTTCAAAATCTGGCTCTGCCAATGTAAATTATTATTATATTTTTTTTAATCTAATATTTTGTCTAATTTGTGACATTTACTGTAAATCTATTTGTTATTAGCGAGACCTGTTCAAAAGATTGCTTTATTTATTTGTCTTTTTTGAAAGACTTGTTTGGCCTACTTTTAATATGAGTTACATGGTGTTGTTGTATGGAAAAAAAGCCATGTTGGTTCATTAGGCTTATTGACTGTTTGCTCAAGTCAGAAGTCTTAGCTCAGTGGGTAAGGTATTGGTTTAGGGATTAGCAAGTTCCCACAAGGATGTGGGTTCAAAACCTGCCTCTGCCAATGTAAATTATTATTATTATTTTTTTAATCTAATAGTTTGTCTACGTTGTGACATTTACTGTAAATCTACTTGTTAATTAGCGAGACCTGTTCAAAAGATTGCTTTATTTATTTGTCTTTTTTAAAAGACTTGTTTGGCCTACTATTAATATGAGTTACATGGTGTTGTTGTATGTAAAAGAAGCCATGTTGGTTCATTAGGCTGATTGACTGCTTGCTAAAGTCAGAAGTGGTAGCTCAGTGGGTAAGGTATTGGTTTAGAGATTAGTTAGTCCCCACAAGTTTGTGGGTTCAAACACCAGCTTTGCCATTGTATTTTTTTTTATCTTTTAAAATCTAATAGTTTGTCTACTTTGTGACATTTACTGTAAATCTATTTGTTATTTAGCGAGACCCGTTTAAAAGATTGCTTTATTTATTTGTCTTTTTTGAAAGACTTGTTTGGCCTACTTTTAATATGAGTTACATTGTGTTGTTGTATGGAAAAGAAACCATGTTGGTTCATCAGGCTTATTGACTGCTTGATCAATTCAGAAGTGGTAGCTCAGTGGGTAATGTATTGGTTTAGGGATTAGCAAGTTCCCACAAGGATATGGGTTTAAAACCTGCCAATGTAAATTATTATTATTATTTTTTTAATCTAATAGTTTGTCTACTTTGTGACATTTACTGTAAATCTATTGGTTAATTAGCGAGACCTGTTCAAAAGATTGCTTTATTTATTTGTATTTTTTGAAAGACTTGTTTGGCCTACTTGTAATATGAGTTACATGGTGTCGTTGTATGGAAAAGAAGCCATGTTCGTTTATTAGGCTTTTTGACTGCTTGCTCAAGTCAGAAGTGGTAGCTCAGTGGGTAAGGTATTGATTTAGTGATTAGTAGGTCCCCACAAGGATGTGGGTTCAAAATCTGGCTCTGCCAATGTAAATTATTATTCTTTTTTTTTTAATCTAATAGTTTGTCTACTTTGTGACATTTACTGTAAATCTATTTGTTAATTAGCGAGACCTGTTCAAAAGATTGCTTTATTTATTTGTCTTTTTTGAAAGACTTGTTTGGCCTACTTTTAATATGAGGTACATGGTGTTGTTGTATGGAAAAGAAACCATGTTGGTTCATTAGGCTTATTGACTGCTTGATTAAGTCAGAAGTGGTAGCTCAGTGGGTAAGGTATTGGTTTAGTGAATAGTAGGTCCCCACAAGTTTGTGGGTTCAAACCCCAGCTTTGCCATTGTCATTTTTTTTATCTTTTAAAATCTAATAGTTTGTCTACTTTTTGACATTTACTGTAAATCTATTTGTTAATTAGCGAGACCTGTTCAAAAGATTGCTTTATTTATTTGTCTTTTTTGAAAGACATGTTTGGCCTACTTTTAATATGAGTTGCATGGTGTTGTTGTATGGAAAAGAAGCCATGTTGGTTCATTAGGCTTATTGACTGCTTGCTCAAGTCAGAAGTGGTAGCTCAGTGGGTAAGGTATTGGTTTAGTTATTAGTAGGTCCCCTCAAAGTTGTGGGTTCAAACCCCAGCTTTGCCATTGTAATTTTATTTCTTTTTTAAAATCTAATAGTTTGTCTACTTTGTGACATTTACTGTAAATCTAATTGTTAATTAGCGAGAACTGTTCAAAAGATTGCTTTATTTATTTGTCTTTTTGAAAGACTTGTTTGGCCTACTTTTAATATGAGTTACATGGTGTTGTTGTATGGAAAAGAAGCCATGTTGGTTCATTAGGCTTATTGACTGCTTGCTCAAGTCAGAAGTGGTAGCTCAGTGGGTAAGGTATTGGTTTAGTTATTAGTAGGTCCCCTCAAAGTTGTGGGTTCAAACCCCAGCTTTGCCATTGTAATTTTATTTCTTTTTTAAAATCTAATAGTTTGTCTACTTTGTGACATTTACTGTAAATCTAATTGTTAATTAGCGAGAACTGTTCAAAAGATTGCTTTATTTATTTGTCTTTTTGAAAGACTTGTTTGGCCTACTTTTAATATGAGTTACATGGTGTTGTTGTATGGAAAAGAAGCCATGTTGGTTCATTAGGCTTATTGACTGCTTGCTCAAGTCAGAAGTGGTAGCTCAGTGGGTAAGGTATTGTTGTAGGGAATAGCAAGTTCCCACAAGGATGTGGGTTTAAAACCTGCCAATGTAAATTATTATTATTTTTTTTTTCATCTAATATTTTGTCTACTTTGTGACATTTACTGTAAATCTATTTGTTAATTAGCGAGACCTGTTCAAAAGATTGCTTTATTTATTTGTATTTTTTGAAAGACTTGTTTGGCCTACTTGTAATATGAGTTACATGGTGTTGCTGTATGGAAAAGAAGCCATGTTGGTTCATTAGGCTTATTGACTGCTTTCTCAAGTCAGAAGTGGTAGCTCATTCGGTAAGGTATTGGTTTAGTGATTAGTAGGTTCCCACAAGGTTGTGGTTTCAAATCCTGGCTCTGTCATGGTGATTTTTTATTTCTCTTTTAAAATCTAATAGTTTGTCTACTTTGTGACATTTACTGTAAATCTATTTGTTAATTAGCGAGACCTGTTCAAAAGATTGCTTTATTTATTTGTCTTTTTTGAAAGACTTGTTTGGCCTACTTTTAATATGAGTTACATGGTGTTATTGTATGGAAAAGAAGCCATGTTGGTTCATTAGGCTTATTGACTGCTTGCGCAAGTCAGAAGAGGTAGCTCAGTGGGTAAGGTATTGGTTTAGTGATTAGTTGGACCCCACAAGTTTGTGGGTTCAAACCCCATTTTTGCCATTGTAATTTTTTTTCTTTTTTAAAATCTAATAGTTTGTCTACTTTGTGACATTTACTGTAAATCTATTTGTTGATTAGCGAGACCTGTTCAAAAGATGGCTTTATTTATTTGTCTTTTTTGAAAGACTTGTTTGGCCTACTTTTAATATGAGTTACATGGTGTTGTTGTATGGAAAAGAAGCCATGTTGGTTTATTAGGCTTATTGACTGCTTGCTCAAGTCAGAAGTGGTAGCTCAGTGGGTAAGGTATTGGTTAAGTGATTAGTAGATCCCCACAAGGTTGTGGGTTCAAACCCCCAGCTTTGCATTTTAATTTTTTTTCTCTTTTAAAATCTAATAGTTTGTCTACTTTGTGACATTTACTGTAAATCTATTTGTTAATTAGCGAGACCTGTTCAAAAGAATGCTTTATTTATTTGTCTTTTTTGAATGTTTGGCCTACTTGTAATATAAGTTACATGGTGTGGTTGTATGGAAAAGAAGCCATGTTGGTTCATTAGGCTTATTGACTGCTTGCTCAAGTCAGAAGTGGTAGCTCAGTGGGTAAGGTATTGGTTTAGTGATTAATAAGTCCCCACAACGATGTGGGTTCAAAATCTGCCTCTGCCAATGTAAATTGTTATTATTATTTTTTTAATCTAATATTTTGTCTAATTTGTGACATTTACTGTAAATCTATTTGTTAATTAGCGAGACCTGTTCAAAAGATTGCTTTATTTATTTGTCTTTTTTGAAAGACTTGTTTGGCCTACTTTTAATATGAGTTACATGGTGTTGTTGTATGGAAAAGAAGCCATGTTGGTTCATTAGGCTTATTGACTGCTTGCTCAAGTCAGAAGTCTTAGCTCAGTGGGTAAGGTATTGGTTTAGGGATTAGCAAGTTCCCACAAGAATGTGGGTTCAAAACCTGCCTCTGCCAATGTAAATTATTATTATTATTTTTTTAATCTAATAGTTTGTCTACTTTGTGACATTTACTGTAAATCTATTTGTTAATTAGCGAGACCTGTTCAAAAGATTGCTTTATTGATTTGTCTTTTTTGAAAGACTTGTTTGGCCTACTTTTAATATGAGGTACATGGTGTTGTTGTATGGAAAAGAAACTATGTTGGTTCATTAGGCTTATTGACTGCTTGATTAAGTCAGAAGTGGTAGCTCAGTGGGTAAAGTATTGGTTTAGTGAATAGTAGGTCCCCATAAGTTTGTGGGTTCAAACCCCAGCTTTGCCATTGTCATTTTTTTTATCTTTTAAAATCTAATAGTTTGTCTACTTTTTGACATTTACTGTAAATCTATTTGTTAATTAGCGAGACCTGTTCAAAAGATTGCTTTATTTATTTGTCTTTTTTTAAAGACATGTTTGGCCTACTTTTAATATGAGTTGCATGGTGTTGTTGTATGGAAAAGAAGCCATGTTGGTTCATTAGGCTTATTGACTGCTTACTCAAGTCAGAAGTGGTAGCTCAGTGGGTAATGTATTGGTTTAGTTATTAGTAGGTCCCCTCAAAGTTGTGGGTTCAAACCCCAGCTTTGCCATTGTAATTTTATTTATTTTTTAAAATCTAATAGTTTGTCTACTTTGTGACATTTACTGTAAATCTAATTGTTATTTAGCGAGAACTGTTCAAAAGATTGCTTTATTTATTTGTCTTTTTTGAAAGACTTGTTTGGCCTACTTTTAATATGAGTTACATGGTGTTGTTGTATGGAAAAGAAGCCATGTTGGTTCATTAGCCTTATTGACTGCTTGCTCAAGTCAGAAGTGGTAGCTCAGTGGGTAAGGTGTTGGTTTAGGGAATAGCAAGTTCCCACAAGGATGTGGGTTTAAAACCTGCCAATGTAAATTATTATTATTATTTTTTTAATCTAATAGTTTGTCTACTTTGTGACATTTACTGTAAATCTATTTGTTAATTAGCGAGACCTGTTCAAAAGATTGCTTTATTTATTTGTATTTTTTAAAAGACTTGTTTGGCCTACTTGTAATATGAGTTACATGGTGTTGCTGTATGGAAAAGAAGCCATGTTGGTTCATTAGGCTTATTGACTGCTTTCTCAAGTCAGAAGTGGTAGCTCAGTCGGTAAGGTATTGGTTTAGTGATTAGTAGGTTCCCACAAGGTTGTGGGTTCAAATCCTGGCTCTGTCATGGTGATTTTTTATTTCTCTTTTGAAATCTAATAGTTTGTCTACTTTGTGACATTTACTGTAAATCTATTTGTTAATTAGCGAGACCTGTTCAAAAGATGGCTTTATTTATTTGTCTTTTTTGAAAGACTTGTTTGGCCTACTTTTAATATGAGTTACATGGTGTTATTGTATGGAAAAGAAGCCATGTTGGTTCATTAGGCTTATTGACTGCTTGCTCAAGTCAGAAGTAGTAGCTCAGTGGGTAAGGTATTGGTTGAGTGATTAGTAGATCCCCACAAGGTTGTGGGTTCAAACCCCCAGCTTTGCATTTAAATTTTTTTTCTCTTTTAAAATCTAATAGTTTGTCTACTTTGTGACATTTACTGTAAATCTATTTGTTAATTAGCGAGACCTGTTCAAAAAAATGCTTTATTTATTTGTCTTTTTTGAATGTTTGGCCTACTTGTAATATATTTTACATGGTGTGGTTGTATGGAAAAGAAGCCTTGTTGGTTCATTAGGCTTATTGACTGCTTGCTCAAGTCAGAAGTGGTAGCTCAGTGGGTAAGGTATTGGTTTAGTGATTAGTAGGTCCCCACAAGGATGTGGGTTCAAAATCTGCCAATGTAAATTGTTATTATTATTTTTTTAATCTAATAGTTTGTCTACTTTGTGACATTTACTGTAAATCTATTTGTTAATTAGCGAGACCTGTTCAAAAGATTGCTTTATTTATTTGTCTTTTTTGAAAGACTTGTTTGGCCTACTTTTAATATGAGTTACATGGTGTTATTGTATGGAAAAGAAGCCATGTTGGTTCATTAGGCTTATTGACTGCTTGCTCAAGTCAGAAAAGGTAGCTCAGTGGGTAAGGTATTGGTTTAGAGATTAGTAGGTCACCACAAGTTTGTGGGTTCAAACCCCAGCTTTGCCATTGTAATTTTTTTTCTTTTTTAAAATCTAATAGTTTGTCCACTTTGTGACATTTACTGTAAATCTATTTGTTAATTAGCGAGACCTGTTCAAAAGAATGCTTTATTTATTTGTCTTTTTTGAATGTTTGGCCTACTTGTAATATAAGTTACATGGTGTGGTTGTATGGAAAAGAAGCCATGTTGGTTTATTAGGCTTATTGACTGCTTGCTCAAGTTAGAAGTGGTAGCTCAGTGGGTAAGGTATTGGTTAAGTGATTAGTAGATCCCCACAAGGTTGTGGGTTCAAACCCCCAGCTTTGCTTTTTAATTTTTTTTCTCTTTTAAAATCTAATATTTTGTCTAATTTGTGACATTTACTGTAAATCTATTTGTTAATTAGCGAGACCTGTTCAAAAGATTGCTTTATTTATTTGTCTTTTTTGAAAGACTTGTTTGGCCTACTTTTAATATGAGTTACATGGTGTTGTTGTATGGAAAAGAAGCCATGTTGGTTCATTAGGCTTATTGACTGCTTGCTCAAGTCAGAAGTCTTAGCTCAGTGGGTAAGGTATTGGTTTAGGGATTAGCAAGTTCCCACAAGAATGTGGGTTCAAAACCTGCCTCTGCCAATGTAAATTATTATTATTATTTTTTTAATCTAATAGTTTGTCTACTTTTTGACATTTACTGTAAATCTATTTGTTAATTAGCGAGACCTGTTCAAAAGATTGCTTTATTGATTTGTCTTTTTTGAAAGACTTGTTTGGCCTACTTTTAATATGAGGTACATGGTGTTGTTGTATGGAAAAGAAACCATGTTGGTTCATTAGGCTTATTGACTGCTTGATTAAGTCAGAAGTGGTAGCTCAGTGGGTAAGGTATTGGTTTAGTGAATAGTAGGTCCCCACAAGTTTGTGGGTTCAAACCCCAGCTTTGCCATTGTCATTTTTTTTATCTTTTAAAATCTAATTGTTTGTCTACTTTTTGACATTTACTGTAAATCTATTTGTTAATTAGCGAGACCTGTTCAAAAGATTGCTTTATTTATTTGTCTTTTTTGAAAGACATGTTTGGCCTACTTTTAATATGAGTTGCATGGTGTTGTTGTATGGAAAAGAAGCCATGTTGGTTCATTAGGCTTATTGACTGCTTGCTCAAGTCAGAAGTGGTAGCTCAGTGGGTAAGGTATTGGTTTAGTTATTAGTAGGTCCCCTCAAAGTTGTGGGTTCAAACCCCAGCTTTGCCATTGTAATTTTATTTCTTTTTTAAAATCTAATAGTTTGTCTACTTTGTGACATTTACTGTAAATCTAATTGTTAATTAGCGAGAACTGTTCAAAAGATTGCTTTATTTATTTGTCTTTTTGAAAGACTTGTTTGGCCTACTTTTAATATGAGTTACATGGTGTTGTTGTATGGAAAAGAAGCCATGTTGGTTCATTAGGCTTATTGACTGCTTGCTCAAGTCAGAAGTGGTAGCTCAGTGGGTAAGGTATTGGTGTAGGGAATAGCAAGTTCCCACAAGGATGTGGGTTTAAAACCTGCCAATGTAAATTATTATTATTTTTTTTTTCATCTAATATTTTGTCTACTTTGTGACATTTACTGTAAATCTATTTGTTAATTAGCGAGACCTGTTCAAAAGATTGCTTTATTTATTTGTATTTTTTGAAAGACTTGTTTGGCCTACTTGTAATATGAGTTACATGGTGTTGCTGTATGGAAAAGAAGCCATGTTGGTTCATTAGGCTTATTGACTGCTTTCTCAAGTCAGAAGTGGTAGCTCATTCGGTAAGGTATTGGTTTAGTGATTAGTAGGTTCCCACAAGGTTGTGGGTTCAAATCCTGGCTCTGTCATGGTGATTTTTTATTTCTCTTTTGAAATCTAATAGTTTGTCTACTTTGTGACATTTACTGTA
Organism: Silurus aristotelis; assembly: GCF_946808225.1. Lineage (NCBI taxonomy): Eukaryota > Metazoa > Chordata > Actinopteri > Siluriformes > Siluridae > Silurus > Silurus aristotelis. The sequence goes on from NC_139586.1 coordinate 1,545,883, forward strand.
AATCTATTTGTTAATTAGCGGGACCTGTTCAAAAGATTGCTTTATTTATTTGTCTTTTTTGAAAGACTTGTTTGGCCTACTTTTAATATGAGTTACATGGTGTTATTGTATGGAAAAGAAGCCATGTTGGTTCATTAGGCTTATTGACTGTTTGCTCAAGTAAGAAGAGGTAGCTCAGTGGGTAAGGTATTGGTTTAGTGATTAGTAGGTCCCCACAAGTTTGTGGGTTCAAACCCCAGCTTTGCCATTGTAATTTTTTTTCTTTTTTAAAATCTAATAGTTTGTCTACTTTGTGACATTTACTGTAAATCTATTTGTTGATTAGCGAGACCTGTTCAAAAGATGGCTTTATTTATTTGTCTTTTTTGAAAGACTTGTTTGGCCTACTTTTAATATGAGTTACATGGTGTTGTTGTATGGAAAAGAAGCCATGTTGGTTTATTAGGCTTATTGACTGCTTGCTCAAGTTAGAAGTGGTAGCTCAGTGGGTAAGGTATTGGTTAAGTGATTAGTAGATCCCCACAAGGTTGTGGGTTCAAACCCCCAGCTTTGCATTTTAATTTTTTTTCTCTTTTAAAATCTAATATTTTGTCTAATTTGTGACATTTACTGTAAATCTATTTGTTAATTAGCGAGACCTGTTCAAAAGATTGCTTTATTGATTTGTCTTTTTTGAAAGACTTGTTTGGCCTACTTTTAATATGAGGTACATGGTGTTGTTGTATGGAAAAGAAACCATGTTGGTTCATTAGGCTTATTGACTGCTTGATTAAGTCAGAAGTGGTAGCTCAGTGGGTAAGGTATTGGTTTAGTGAATAGTAGGTCCCCACAAGTTTGTGGGTTCAAACCCCAGCTTTGCCATTGTCATTTTTTTTATCTTTTAAAATCTAATAGTTTGTCTACTTTTTGACATTTACTGTAAATCTATTTGTTAATTAGCGAGACCTGTTCAAAAGATTGCTTTATTTATTTGTCTTTTTTGAAAGACATGTTTGGCCTACTTTTAATATGAGTTGCATGGTGTTGTTGTATGGAAAAGAAGCCATGTTGGTTCATTAGGCTTATTGACTGCTTGCTCAAGTCAGAAGTGGTAGCTCAGTGGGTAAGGTATTGGTTTAGTTATTAGTAGGTCCCCTCAAAGATGTGGGTTCAAACCCCAGCTTTGCCATTGTAATTTTATTTCTTTTTTAAAATCTAATAGTTTGTCTACTTTGTGACATTTACTGTAAATCTAATTGTTAATTAGCGAGAACTGTTCAAAAGATTGCTTTATTTATTTGTCTTTTTGAAAGACTTGTTTGGCCTACTTTTAATATGAGTTACATGGTGTTGTTGTATGGAAAAGAAGCCATGTTGGTTCATTAGGCTTATTGACTGCTTGCTCAAGTCAGAAGTGGTAGCTCAGTGGGTAAGGTATTGGTGTAGGGAATAGCAAGTTCCCACAAGGATGTGGGTTTAAAACCTGCCAATGTAAATTATTATTATTTTTTTTTTCATCTAATATTTTGTCTACTTTGTGACATTTACTGTAAATCTATTTGTTAATTAGCGAGACCTGTTCAAAAGATTGCTTTATTTATTTGTATTTTTTGAAAGACTTGTTTGGCCTACTTGTAATATGAGTTACATGGTGTTGCTGTATGGAAAAGAAGCCATGTTGGTTCATTAGGCTTATTGACTGCTTTCTCAAGTCAGAAGTGGTAGCTCATTCGGTAAGGTATTGGTTTAGTGATTAGTAGGTTCCCACAAGGTTGTGGGTTCAAATCCTGGCTCTGTCATGGTGATTTTTTATTTCTCTTTTGAAATCTAATAGTTTGTCTACTTTGTGACATTTACTGTAAATCTATTTGTTAATTAGCGGGACCTGTTCAAAAGATTGCTTTATTTATTTGTCTTTTTTGAAAGACTTGTTTGGCCTACTTTTAATATGAGTTACATGGTGTTATTGTATGGAAAAGAAGCCATGTTGGTTCATTAGGCTTATTGACTGTTTGCTCAAGTAAGAAGAGGTAGCTCAGTGGGTAAGGTATTGGTTTAGTGATTAGTAGGTCCCCACAAGTTTGTGGGTTCAAACCCCAGCTTTGCCATTGTAATTTTTTTTCTTTTTTAAAATCTAATAGTTTGTCTACTTTGTGACATTTACTGTAAATCTATTTGTTGATTAGCGAGACCTGTTCAAAAGATGGCTTTATTTATTTGTCTTTTTTGAAAGACTTGTTTGGCCTACTTTTAATATGAGTTACATGGTGTTGTTGTATGGAAAAGAAGCCATGTTGGTTTATTAGGCTTATTGACTGCTTGCTCAAGTCAGAAGTGGTAGCTCAGTGGGTAAGGTATTGGTTAAGTGATTAGTAGATCCCCACAAGGTTGTGGGTTCAAACCCCCAGCTTTGCATTTTAATTTTTTTTCTCTTTTAAAATCTAATATTTTGTCTAATTTGTGACATTTACTGTAAATCTATTTGTTAATTAGCGAGACCTGTTCAAAAGATTGCTTTATTTATTTGTCTTTTTTGAAAGACTTGTTTGGCCTACTTTTAATATGAGTTACATGGTGTTGTTGTATGGAAAAGAAGCCATGTTGGTTCATTAGGCTTATTGACTGCTTGCTCAAGTCAGAAGTCTTAGCTCAGTGGGTAAGGTATTGGTTTAGGGATTAGCAAGTTCCCACAAGAATGTGGGTTCAAAACCTGCCTCTGCCAATGTAAATTATTATTATTATTTTTTTAATCTAATAGTTTGTCTACTTTGTGACATTTACTGTAAATCTATTTGTTAATTAGCGAGACCTGTTCAAAAGATTGCTTTATTGATTTGTCTTTTTTGAAAGACTTGTTTGGCCTACTTTTAATATGAGGTACATGGTGTTGTTGTATGGAAAAGAAACCATGTTGGTTCATTAGGCTTATTGACTGCTTGATTAAGTCAGAAGTGGTAGCTCAGTGGGTAAGGTATTGGTTTAGTGAATAGTAGGTCCCCACAAGTTTGTGGGTTCAAACCCCAGCTTTGCCATTGTCATTTTTTTTATCTTTTAAAATCTAATAGTTTGTCTACTTTTTGACATTTACTGTAAATCTATTTGTTAATTAGCGAGACCTGTTCAAAAGATTGCTTTATTTATTTGTCTTTTTTGAAAGACATGTTTGGCCTACTTTTAATATGAGTTGCATGGTGTTGTTGTATGGAAAAGAAGCCATGTTGGTTCATTAGGCTTATTGACTGCTTGCTCAAGTCAGAAGTAGTAGCTCAGTGGGTAAGGTATTGGTTGAGTGATTAGTAGATCCCCACAAGGTTGTGGGTTCAAACCCCCAGCTTTGCATTTAAATTTTTTTTCTCTTTTAAAATCTAATAGTTTGTCTACTTTGTGACATTTACTGTAAATCTATTTGTTAATTAGCGAGACCTGTTCAAAAAAATGCTTTATTTATTTGTCTTTTTTGAATGTTTGGCCTACTTGTAATATATTTTACATGGTGTGGTTGTATGGAAAAGAAGCCTTGTTGGTTCATTAGGCTTATTGACTGCTTGCTCAAGTCAGAAGTGGTAGCTCAGTGGGTAAGGTATTGGTTTAGTGATTAGTAGGTCCCCACAAGGATGTGGGTTCAAAATCTGCCAATGTAAATTGTTATTATTATTTTTTTAATCTAATAGTTTGTCTACTTTGTGACATTTACTGTAAATCTATTTGTTAATTAGCGAGACCTGTTCAAAAGATTGCTTTATTTATTTGTCTTTTTTGAAAGACTTGTTTGGCCTACTTTTAATATGAGTTACATGGTGTTATTGTATGGAAAAGAAGCCATGTTGGTTCATTAGGCTTATTGACTGCTTGCTCAAGTCAGAAAAGGTAGCTCAGTGGGTAAGGTATTGGTTTAGAGATTAGTAGGTCACCACAAGTTTGTGGGTTCAAACCCCAGCTTTGCCATTGTAATTTTTTTTCTTTTTTAAAATCTAATAGTTTGTCCACTTTGTGACATTTACTGTAAATCTATTTGTTAATTAGCGAGACCTGTTCAAAAGAATGCTTTATTTATTTGTCTTTTTTGAATGTTTGGCCTACTTGTAATATAAGTTACATGGTGTGGTTGTATGGAAAAGAAGCCATGTTGGTTTATTAGGCTTATTGACTGCTTGCTCAAGTTAGAAGTGGTAGCTCAGTGGGTAAGGTATTGGTTAAGTGATTAGTAGATCCCCACAAGGTTGTGGGTTCAAACCCCCAGCTTTGCATTTTAATTTTTTTTCTCTTTTAAAATCTAATATTTTGTCTAATTTGTGACATTTACTGTAAATCTATTTGTTAATTAGCGAGACCTGTTCAAAAGATTGCTTTATTTATTTGTCTTTTTTGAAAGACTTGTTTGGCCTACTTTTAATATGAGTTACATGGTGTTGTTGTATGGAAAAGAAGCCATGTTGGTTCATTAGGCTTATTGACTGCTTGCTCAAGTCAGAAGTCTTAGCTCAGTGGGTAAGGTATTGGTTTGGGGATTAGCAAGTTCCCACAAGAATGTGGGTTCAAAACCTGCCTCTGCCAATGTAAATTATTATTATTATTTTTTTAATCTAATAGTTTGTCTACTTTGTGACATTTACTGTAAATCTATTTGTTAATTAGCGAGACCTGTTCAAAAGATTGCTTTATTGATTTGTCTTTTTTGAAAGACTTGTTTGGCCTACTTTTAATATGAGGTACATGGTGTTGTTGTATGGAAAAGAAACCATGTTGGTTCATTAGGCTTATTGACTGCTTGATTAAGTCAGAAGTGGTAGCTCAGTGGGTAAGGTATTGGTTTAGTGAATAGTAGGTCCCCACAAGTTTGTGGGTTCAAACCCCAGCTTTGCCATTGTCATTTTTTTTATCTTTTAAAATCTAATTGTTTGTCTACTTTTTGACATTTACTGTAAATCTATTTGTTAATTAGCGAGACCTGTTCAAAAGATTGCTTTATTTATTTGTCTTTTTTGAAAGACATGTTTGGCCTACTTTTAATATGAGTTGCATGGTGTTGTTGTATGGAAAAGAAGCCATGTTGGTTCATTAGGCTTATTGACTGCTTGCTCAAGTCAGAAGTGGTAGCTCAGTGGGTAAGGTATTGGTTTAGTTATTAGTAGGTCCCCTCAAAGTTGTGGGTTCAAACCCCAGCTTTGCCATTGTAATTTTATTTCTTTTTTAAAATCTAATAGTTTGTCTACTTTGTGACATTTACTGTAAATCTAATTGTTAATTAGCGAGAACTGTTCAAAAGATTGCTTTATTTATTTGTCTTTTTGAAAGACTTGTTTGGCCTACTTTTAATATGAGTTACATGGTGTTGTTGTATGGAAAAGAAGCCATGTTGGTTCATTAGGCTTATTGACTGCTTGCTCAAGTCAGAAGTGGTAGCTCAGTGGGTAAGGTATTGGTGTAGGGAATAGCAAGTTCCCACAAGGATGTGGGTTTAAAACCTGCCAATGTAAATTATTATTATTTTTTTTTTCATCTAATATTTTGTCTACTTTGTGACATTTACTGTAAATCTATTTGTTAATTAGCGAGACCTGTTCAAAAGATTGCTTTATTTATTTGTATTTTTTGAAAGACTTGTTTGGCCTACTTGTAATATGAGTTACATGGTGTTGCTGTATGGAAAAGAAGCCATGTTGGTTCATTAGGCTTATTGACTGCTTTCTCAAGTCAGAAGTGGTAGCTCATTCGGTAAGGTATTGGTTTAGTGATTAGTAGGTTCCCACAAGGTTGTGGGTTCAAATCCTGGCTCTGTCATGGTGATTTTTTATTTCTCTTTTGAAATCTAATAGTTTGTCTACTTTGTGACATTTACTGTAAATCTATTTGTTAATTAGCGGGACCTGTTCAAAAGATTGCTTTATTTATTTGTCTTTTTTGAAAGACTTGTTTGGCCTACTTTTAATATGAGTTACATGGTGTTATTGTATGGAAAAGAAGCCATGTTGGTTCATTAGGCTTATTGACTGTTTGCTCAAGTAAGAAGAGGTAGCTCAGTGGGTAAGGTATTGGTTTAGTGATTAGTAGGTCCCCACAAGTTTGTGGGTTCAAACCCCAGCTTTGCCATTGTAATTTTTTTTCTTTTTTAAAATCTAATAGTTTGTCTACTTTGTGACATTTACTGTAAATCTATTTGTTGATTAGCGAGACCTGTTCAAAAGATGGCTTTATTTATTTGTCTTTTTTGAAAGACTTGTTTGGCCTACTTTTAATATGAGTTACATGGTGTTGTTGTATGGAAAAGAAGCCATGTTGGTTTATTAGGCTTATTGACTGCTTGCTCAAGTTAGAAGTGGTAGCTCAGTGGGTAAGGTATTGGTTAAGTGATTAGTAGATCCCCACAAGGTTGTGGGTTCAAACCCCCAGCTTTGCATTTTAATTTTTTTTCTCTTTTAAAATCTAATATTTTGTCTAATTTGTGACATTTACTGTAAATCTATTTGTTAATTAGCGAGACCTGTTCAAAAGATTGCTTTATTGATTTGTCTTTTTTGAAAGACTTGTTTGGCCTACTTTTAATATGAGGTACATGGTGTTGTTGTATGGAAAAGAAACCATGTTGGTTCATTAGGCTTATTGACTGCTTGATTAAGTCAGAAGTGGTAGCTCAGTGGGTAAGGTATTGGTTTAGTGAATAGTAGGTCCCCACAAGTTTGTGGGTTCAAACCCCAGCTTTGCCATTGTCATTTTTTTTATCTTTTAAAATCTAATAGTTTGTCTACTTTTTGACATTTACTGTAAATCTATTTGTTAATTAGCGAGACCTGTTCAAAAGATTGCTTTATTTATTTGTCTTTTTTGAAAGACATGTTTGGCCTACTTTTAATATGAGTTGCATGGTGTTGTTGTATGGAAAAGAAGCCATGTTGGTTCATTAGGCTTATTGACTGCTTGCTCAAGTCAGAAGTGGTAGCTCAGTGGGTAAGGTATTGGTTTAGTTATTAGTAGGTCCCCTCAAAGATGTGGGTTCAAACCCCAGCTTTGCCATTGTAATTTTATTTCTTTTTTAAAATCTAATAGTTTGTCTACTTTGTGACATTTACTGTAAATCTAATTGTTAATTAGCGAGAACTGTTCAAAAGATTGCTTTATTTATTTGTCTTTTTGAAAGACTTGTTTGGCCTACTTTTAATATGAGTTACATGGTGTTGTTGTATGGAAAAGAAGCCATGTTGGTTCATTAGGCTTATTGACTGCTTGCTCAAGTCAGAAGTGGTAGCTCAGTGGGTAAGGTATTGGTGTAGGGAATAGCAAGTTCCCACAAGGATGTGGGTTTAAAACCTGCCAATGTAAATTATTATTATTTTTTTTTTCATCTAATATTTTGTCTACTTTGTGACATTTACTGTAAATCTATTTGTTAATTAGCGAGACCTGTTCAAAAGATTGCTTTATTTATTTGTATTTTTTGAAAGACTTGTTTGGCCTACTTGTAATATGAGTTACATGGTGTTGCTGTATGGAAAAGAAGCCATGTTGGTTCATTAGGCTTATTGACTGCTTTCTCAAGTCAGAAGTGGTAGCTCATTCGGTAAGGTATTGGTTTAGTGATTAGTAGGTTCCCACAAGGTTGTGGGTTCAAATCCTGGCTCTGTCATGGTGATTTTTTATTTCTCTTTTGAAATCTAATAGTTTGTCTACTTTGTGACATTTACTGTAAATCTATTTGTTAATTAGCGGGACCTGTTCAAAAGATTGCTTTATTTATTTGTCTTTTTTGAAAGACTTGTTTGGCCTACTTTTAATATGAGTTACATGGTGTTATTGTATGGAAAAGAAGCCATGTTGGTTCATTAGGCTTATTGACTGTTTGCTCAAGTAAGAAGAGGTAGCTCAGTGGGTAAGGTATTGGTTTAGTGATTAGTAGGTCCCCACAAGTTTGTGGGTTCAAACCCCAGCTTTGCCATTGTAATTTTTTTTCTTTTTTAAAATCTAATAGTTTGTCTACTTTGTGACATTTACTGTAAATCTATTTGTTGATTAGCGAGACCTGTTCAAAAGATGGCTTTATTTATTTGTCTTTTTTGAAAGACTTGTTTGGCCTACTTTTAATATGAGTTACATGGTGTTGTTGTATGGAAAAGAAGCCATGTTGGTTTATTAGGCTTATTGACTGCTTGCTCAAGTCAGAAGTGGTAGCTCAGTGGGTAAGGTATTGGTTAAGTGATTAGTAGATCCCCACAAGGTTGTGGGTTCAAACCCCCAGCTTTGCATTTTAATTTTTTTTCTCTTTTAAAATCTAATATTTTGTCTAATTTGTGACATTTACTGTAAATCTATTTGTTAATTAGCGAGACCTGTTCAAAAGATTGCTTTATTTATTTGTCTTTTTTGAAAGACTTGTTTGGCCTACTTTTAATATGAGTTACATGGTGTTGTTGTATGGAAAAGAAGCCATGTTGGTTCATTAGGCTTATTGACTGCTTGCTCAAGTCAGAAGTCTTAGCTCAGTGGGTAAGGTATTGGTTTAGGGATTAGCAAGTTCCCACAAGAATGTGGGTTCAAAACCTGCCTCTGCCAATGTAAATTATTATTATTATTTTTTTAATCTAATAGTTTGTCTACTTTGTGACATTTACTGTAAATCTATTTGTTAATTAGCGAGACCTGTTCAAAAGATTGCTTTATTGATTTGTCTTTTTTGAAAGACTTGTTTGGCCTACTTTTAATATGAGGTACATGGTGTTGTTGTATGGAAAAGAAACCATGTTGGTTCATTAGGCTTATTGACTGCTTGATTAAGTCAGAAGTGGTAGCTCAGTGGGTAAGGTATTGGTTTAGTGAATAGTAGGTCCCCACAAGTTTGTGGGTTCAAACCCCAGCTTTGCCATTGTCATTTTTTTTATCTTTTAAAATCTAATAGTTTGTCTACTTTTTGACATTTACTGTAAATCTATTTGTTAATTAGCGAGACCTGTTCAAAAGATTGCTTTATTTATTTGTCTTTTTTGAAAGACATGTTTGGCCTACTTTTAATATGAGTTGCATGGTGTTGTTGTATGGAAAAGAAGCCATGTTGGTTCATTAGGCTTATTGACTGCTTGCTCAAGTCAGAAGTGGTAGCTCAGTGGGTAAGGTATTGGTTTAGTTATTAGTAGGTCCCCTCAAAGTTGTGGGTTCAAACCCCAGCTTTGCCATTGTAATTTTATTTCTTTTTTAAAATCTAATAGTTTGTCTACTTTGTGACATTTACTGTAAATCTAATTGTTAATTAGCGAGAACTGTTCAAAAGATTGCTTTATTTATTTGTCTTTTTAAAAGACTTGTTTGGCCTACTTTTAATATGTGTTACATGGTGTTGTTGTATGGAAAAGAAGCCATGTTGGTTCATTAGGCTTATTGACTGCTTGCTCAAGTCAGAAGTGGTAGCTCAGTGGGTAAGGTATTGGTGTAGGGAATAGCAAGTTCCCACAAGGATGTGGGTTTAAAACCTGCCAATGTAAATTATTATTATTTTTTTTTTCATCTAATATTTTGTCTACTTTGTGACATTTACTGTAAATCTATTTGTTAATTAGCGAGACCTGTTCAAAAGATTGCTTTATTTATTTGTATTTTTTGAAAGACTTGTTTGGCCTACTTGTAATATGAGTTACATGGTGTTGCTGTATGGAAAAGAAGCCATGTTGGTTCATTAGGCTTATTGACTGCTTTCTCAAGTCAGAAGTGGTAGCTCATTCGGTAAGGTATTGGTTTAGTGATTAGTAGGTTCCCACAAGGTTGTGGGTTCAAATCCTGGCTCTGTCATGGTGATTTTTTATTTCTCTTTTGAAATCTAATAGTTTGTCTACTTTGTGACATTTACTGTAAATCTATTTGTTAATTAGCGGGACCTGTTCAAAAGATTGCTCTATTTATTTGTCTTTTTTGAAAGACTTGTTTGGCCTACTTTTAATATGAGTTACATGGTGTTATTGTATGGAAAAGAAGCCATGTTGGTTCATTAGGCTTATTGACTGTTTGCTCAAGTAAGAAGAGGTAGCTCAGTGGGTAAGGTATTGGTTTAGTGATTAGTAGGTCCCCACAAGTTTGTGGGTTCAAACCCCAGCTTTGCCATTGTAATTTTTTTTCTTTTTTAAAATCTAATAGTTTGTCTACTTTGTGACATTTACTGTAAATCTATTTGTTGATTAGCGAGACCTGTTCAAAAGATGGCTTTATTTATTTGTCTTTTTTGAAAGACTTGTTTGGCCTACTTTTAATATGAGTTACATGGTGTTGTTGTATGGAAAAGAAGCCATGTTGGTTTATTAGGCTTATTGACTGCTTGCTCAAGTCAGAAGTGGTAGCTCAGTGGGTAAGGTATTGGTTAAGTGATTAGTAGATCCCCACAAGGTTGTGGGTTCAAACCCCCAGCTTTGCATTTTAATTTTTTTTCTCTTTTAAAATCTAATATTTTGTCTAATTTGTGACATTTACTGTAAATCTATTTGTTAATTAGCGAGACCTGTTCAAAAGATTGCTTTATTTATGTCTTTTTTGAAAGACTTGTTTGGCCTACTTTTAATATGAGTTACATGGTGTTGTTGTATGGAAAAGAAGCCATGTTGGTTCATTAGGCTTATTGACTGCTTGCTCAAGTCAGAAGTCTTAGCTCAGTGGGTAAGGTATTGGTTTAGGGATTAGCAATTTCCCACAAGAATGTGGGTTCAAAACCTGCCTCTGCCAATGTAAATTATTATTATTATTTTTTTAATCTAATAGTTTGTCTACTTTGTGACATTTACTGTAAATCTATTTGTTAATTAGCGAGACCTGTTCAAAAGATTGCTTTATTGATTTGTCTTTTTTGAAAGACTTGTTTGGCCTACTTTTAATATGAGGTACATGGTGTTGTTGTATGGAAAAGAAACCATGTTGGTTCATTAGGCTTATTGACTGCTTGATTAAGTCAGAAGTGGTAGCTCAGGGGGTAAGGTATTGGTTTAGTGAATAGTAGGTCCCCACAAGTTTGTGGGTTCAAACCCCAGCTTTGCCATTGTCATTTTTTTTATCTTTTAAAATCTAATAGTTTGTCTACTTTTTGACATTTACTGTAAATCTATTTGTTAATTAGCGAGACCTGTTCAAAAGATTGCTTTATTTATTTGTCTTTTTTGAAAGACATGTTTGGCCTACTTTTAATATGAGTTGCATGGTGTTGTTGTATGGAAAAGAAGCCATGTTGGTTCATTAGGCTTATTGACTGTTTGCTCAAGTCAGAAGTGGTAGCTCAGTGGGTAAGGTATTGGTTTAGTTATTAGTAGGTCCCCTCAAAGTTGTAAGTTCAAACCCCAGCTTTGCCATTGTAATTTTATTTCTTTTTTAAAATCTAATAGTTTGTCTACTTTGTGACATTTACTGTAAATCTATTTGTTAATTAGCGAGACCTGTTCAAAAGATGGCTTTATTTATTTGTCTTTTTTGAATGTTTGGCCTACTTGTAATATAAGTTACATGGTGTGGTTGTATGGAAAAGAAGCCATGTTGGTTCATTAGGCTTATTGACTTCTTGCTCAAGTCAGAAGTGGTAGCTCAGTGGGTAAGGTATTGGTTTAGTGATTAGTAGGTCCCCACAAGGATGTGGGTTCAAAATCTGCCAATGTAAATTATTATTATTATTTTTTTAATCTAATATTTTGTCTAATTTGTGACGTTTACTGTAAATCTATTTGTTAATTAGCGAGACCTGTTCAAAAGATTGCTTTATTTATTTGTCCTATTTGAAAGACTTGTTTGGCCTACTTTTAATATTAGTTACATGGTGTTGTTGTATGGAAAAGAAGCCATGTTGGTTCATTAGGCTTATTGACTGCTTGCTCAAGTCAGAAGTCTTAGCTCAGTGGGTAAGGTATTGGTTTAGGGATTAGCAAGTTCCCACAAGAATGTGAGTTCCAAACCTGCCTCTGCCAATGTAAATTATTATTATTATTTTTTTAATCTAATAGTTTGTCTACTTTGTGACATTTACTGTAAATCTATTTGTTAATTAGCGAGACCTGTTCAAAAGATTGCTTTATTGATTTGTCTTTTTGAAAGACTTGTTTGGCCTACTTTTAATATGAGTTACATGGTGTTGTTGTATGGAAAAGAAACCATGTTGGTTCATTAGGCTTATTGACTGGTTGCTCAAGTCAGAAGTGGTAGCTCAGTGGGTGAGGTATTGGTTTAGTTATTAGTAGGTCCCCTCAAAGTTGTGGGTTCAAACCCCAGCTTTGCCTTTGTAATTTTATTTCTTTTTTAAAATCTAATAGTTTGTCTACTTTGTGAAATTTACTGTAAATCTAATTGTTAATTAGCGAGAACTGTTCAAAAGATTGCTTTATTTATTTGTCTTTTTTGAAAGACTTGTTTGGCCTACTTTTAATATGAGTTACATGGTGTTGTTGTATGGAAAAGAAGCCATGTTGGTTCATTCGCCTTATTGACTGCTTGCTCAAGTCAGAAGTGGTAGCTCAGTGGGTAAGGTATTGGTTTAGGGAATAGCAATTTCCCACAAGCATTTGGGTTTAAAACCTGCCAATGTAAATTATTATTATTATTTTTTTAATCTAATAGTTTGTCTACTTTGTGACATTTACTGTAAATCTATTTGTTAATTAGCGAGACCTGTTCAAAAGATTGCTTTATTTATTTGTCTTTTTTGAAAGACTTGTTTGGCCTACTTTTAATATGTTACATGGTGTTGCTGTATGGAAATGAAGCCATGTTGGTTCATTAGGCTTATTGACTGCTTTCTCAAGTCAGAAGTGGTAGCTCAGTCTGTAAGGTATTGTTTTAGTGATTAGTAGGTTCCCACAAGGTTGTGGGTTCAAATCCTGCCTCTGTCATGGTGATTTTTTATTTCTCTTTTGAAATCTTATAGTTTGTCTACTTTGTGACATTTACTGTAAATCTATTTGTTAATTAGCAAGACCTGTTCAAAAGATTGCTTTATTTATTTGTCTTTTTTGAAAGACATGTTTTGCCTACTTTTAATATGAGTTGCATGGTGTTGTTGTATGGAAAAGAAGCCATGTTGGTTCATTAGGCTTATTGACTGCTTGCTCAAGTCAGAAGTGGTAGCTCAGTGGGTAAGGTATTGGTTTAGTGATTAGTAGGTCCCGTCAAAGTTGTGGGTTCAAACCCCAGCATTGTAATTTTATTTCTTTTTTAAAATCTAATAGTTTGTCTACTTTGTGACATTTACTGTAAATCTAATTGTTAATTAACGAGAAATGTTCAAAAGATTGCTTTATTTATTTGTCTTTTTTGAAAGACTTGTTTGGCTTACTTTTAATATGAGTTACATGGTGTTGTTGTATGGAAAAGAAGCCATGTTGGTTCATTAGGCTTATTGACTGCTTGCTCAAGTCAGAAGTGGTAGCTCAGTGGGTAAGGTATTGGTTTAGGGAATAGCAAGTTCCCACAAGGATGTGGGTTTAAAACCTGCCAATGTAAATTATTATTATTATTTTTTTCATCTAATATTTTGTCTACTTTGTGACATTTACTGTAAATCTATTTGTTAATTAGCGAGACCTGTTCAAAAGATTGCTTTATTTATTTGTATTTTTTGAAAGACTTGTTTGGCCTACTTGTAATATGAGTTACATGGTGTTGCTGTATGGAAAAGAAGCCATGTTGGTTCATTAGGCTTATTGACTGCTTTCTCAAGTCAGAAGTGGTAGCGCATTCGGTAAGGTATTGGTTTAGTGATTAGTAGGTTTCCACAAGGTTGTGGGTTCAAATCCTGGCTCTGTCATGGTGATTTTTTATTTCTCTTTTAAAATCTAATAGTTTGTCTACTTTGTGACATTTACTGTAAATCTATTTGTTAATTAGCGAGACCTGTTTAAAAGATTGCTTTATTTATTTGTCTTTTTTGAAAGACTTGTTTGGCCTACTTGTAATATGAGTTACATGGTGTTGTTGTATGGAAAAGAAGCCATGTTGGTTCAATAGGCTTATTGACTGCTTGCTCAACTCAGAAGTGGTAGCTCAGTGGGTAAGGTATTGGTTTAGTGATTAGTAGGTCCCCTCAAAGTTGTGGGTTCAAACCCCAGCTTTGCCATTGTGATTTTATTTCTTTTTTTAAATCTAATAGTTTGTCTACTTTGTGACATTTACTGTGAATCTAATTGTTAATTAGCGAGAACTGTTCAAAAGATTGCTTTATTTATTTGTCTTTTTTGAAAGACTTGTTTGGCCTACTTTTAATATGAGTTACATGGTGTTGTGTATGGAAAAGAAGCCATGTTGGTTCATTAGGCTTATTGACTGCTTGCTCAAGTCAGAAGTGGTAGCTCAGTGGGTAAGGTATTGGTTTAAGGATTAGCAAGTTCCCACAAGGATGTGGGTTTAAAACCTGCCAATGTGAATTATTATTATTATTTTTTAAATCTAATAGTTTGTCTACTTTGTGACATTTACTGTAAATCTATTTGTTAATTAGCGAGACCTGTTCAAAAGATTGCTTTATTTATTTGTATTTTTTGAAAGACTTGTTTGGCCTACTTGTAATATGAGTTACATGGTGTTGTTTTATGGAAAAGAAGCCATGTTGGTTCATTAGGCTTATTGACTGCTTGCTCAAGTCAGAAGTGGTAGCTCAGTCGGTAAGGTATTGTTTTAGTGATTAGTAGGTTCCCACAAGGTTGTGGGTTCAAATCCTGGCTCTGTCATGGTGTTTTTTTATTTCTCTTTTGAAATCTAATAGTTTGTCTAGTTTGTGACATTTACTGTAAATCTATTTGTTAATTAGCGAGACCTGTTCAAAAGATTGCTTTATTTATTTGTCTTTTTTGAAAGACTTGTTTGGCCTACTTTTAATATGAGTTACATGGTGTTATTGTATGGAAAAGAAGCCATGTTGGTTCATTAGGCTTATTGACTGCTTGCTCAAGTCAGAAGAGGTAGCTCAGTGTGTAAGGTATTGGTTTAGTGATTAGTAGGTCCCCACAAGTTTGTGGGTTCAAACCCCAGCTTTGCCATTGTAATTTTTATTCTTTTTTAAAATCTAATAGTTTGTCTACTTTGTGACATTTACTGTAAATCTATTTGTTAATTAGCGAGACCTGTTCAAAAGAATGCTTTATTTATTTGTCTTTTTTGAATGTTTGGCCTACTTGTAATATAAGTTACATGGTGTGGTTGTATGGAAAAGAAGCCATGTTGGTTCATTAGGCTTATTGACTGCTTGCTCAAGTCAGAAGTGGTAGCTCAGTGGGTAAGGTTTTGGTTCAGTGATTAGTAGGTCCCCACAAGGATGTGGGTTCAAAATCTGCCAATGTAAGTTATTATTATTATTTTTTTAATCTAATATTTTGTCTAATTTGTGACATTTACTGTAAATCTATTTGTTGATTAGCGAGACCTGTTCAAAAGATGGCTTTATTTATTTGTCTTTTTTGAAAGACTTGTTTGGCCTACTTTTAATATGAGTTACATGGTGTTGTTGTATGGAAAAGAAGCCATGTTGGTTTATTAGGCTTATTGACTGTTTGTGCAAGTCAGAAGTGGTAGCTCAGTGGGTAAGGTATTGGTTAAGTGATTAGTAGGTCCCCACAAGGTTGTCGGTTCAAACCCCCAGCTTTGCATTGCAATTTTTTTTCTCTTTTAAAATCTAATAGTTTGTCTACTTTGTGACATTTACTGTTAATCTATTTGTTAATTAGCGAGACCTGTTCAAAAGAATGCTTTATTTATTTGTCTTTTTTGAATGTTTGGCCTACTTGTAATATAAGTTACATGGTGTGGTTGTATGGAAAAGAAGCCATGTTGGTTCATTAGGCTTATTGACTGCTTGCTCAAGTCAGAAGTGGTAGCTCAGTTGGTAAGGTATTGGTTTAGTGATTAGTAGGTCCCCACAAGGATGTGGGTTCAAAATCTGCCTCTGCCAAAGTAAATTATTATTATTTTTTTTTTAATCTAATATTTTGTCTAATTTGTGACATTTACTGTAAATCTATTTGTTAATTAGCGAGACCTGTTCAAAAGATTGCTTTATTTATTTGTCTTTTTTGAAAGACTTGTTTGGCCTACTTTTAATATGAGTTACATGGTGTTGTTCTATGGAAAAGAAGCCATGTTGGTTCATTAGGCATATTGACTGCTTGCTCAAGTCAGAAGTCTTAGCTCAGTGGGTAAGGTATTGGTTTAGGGATTAGCAAGTTCCCACAATGGATGTGGATCAGAACCTGCCAATGTAAATTATTATTATTATTTTTTTAATCTAATAGTTTGTCTACTTTGTGACATTTACTGTAAATCTATTTGTTAATTAGCGAGACCTGTTCAAAAGATTGCTTTATTTATTTGTCTTTTTTAAAAGACTTGTTTGGCCTACTTTTAATATGAGTTACATGGTGTTGTTGTATGGAAAAGAAGCCATGTTGGTTCATTAGGCTTATTGACTGCTTGCTCAAGTCAGAAGTGGTAGCTCAGTGGGTAAGGTATTGGTTTCGGGATTAGTAGGTCCCCACAAGTATGTGGGTTCAAACCCCAGCTTTGCCATTGTATTTTTTTTTATCTTTTAAAATCTTATAGTTTGTCTACTTTGTGACATTTACTGTAAATCTATTTGTTAATTAGCGAGACCTGTTCAAAAGATTGCTTTATTTATTTGTCTTTTTTGAAAGACTTGTTTGGCCTACTTTTAATATGAGTTACATGGTGTTGTTGTATGGAAAAGAAACCATGTTGGTTCATCAGGCTTATTGACTGCTTGATCAATTCAGAAGTGGTAGCTCAGTGGGTAAGGTATTGGTTTAGGGATTAGTAGGTCCCCACAAATTTGTGGGTTCAAACCCCAGCTTTGCCATTGTAATTTTTTTTTATCTTTTAAAATCTAATAGTTTGTCTACTTTATGACATTTACTGTAAATCTATTTGTTAATTAGCGAGACCTGTTCAACAGATTGCTTTATTTATTTGTCTTTTTTGAAAGACTTGTTTGGCCTACTTTTAATATGAGTTGCATGGTGTTGTTGTATGGAAAAGAAGCCATGTTGGTTCATTAAGCTTATTGACTGCTTGCTCAAGTCAGAAGTGGTAGCTCAGTGGGTAAGGTATTGGTTTAGGGATTAGTAGGTTCCCACAAGTTTGTGGGTTCAAACCCCAGCTTTGCCATTGTATTTTTTTTTATCTTTTAAAATCTAATAGTTTGTCTACTTTGTGACATTTACTGTAAATCTTTTTGTTAATTAGCGAGACCTGTTCAAAAGATTGCTTTATTTATTTGTCTTTTTTGAAAGACTTGTTTGGCCTACTTTCAATATGAGTTACATGGTGTTGTTGTATGGAAAAGAAGCCATGTTGGTTTATTAGGCTTATTGACTGCTTGCTCAAGCCAGAAGTGGTAGTTTAGTGGGTAAGGTATTGGTTAAGTAATTAGTAGGTCCCCATAAGGTTGTCGGTTCAAACCCCCAGCTTTGCATTGTAATTTTTTTTCTCTTTTAAAATCTAATAGTTTGTCTACTTTGTGACATTTACTGTAAATCTATTTGTTAATTAGCGAGACCTGTTCAAAAGAATGCTTTATTTATTTGTCTTTTTTGAATGTTTGGCCTACTTGTAATATAAGTTACATGGTGTGGTTGTATGGAAAAGAAGCCATGTTGGTTCATTAGGCTTATTGACTGCTTGCTCCAGTCAGAAGTGGTAGCTCAGTCGGTAAGGTATTGGTTTAGTGATTAGTAGGTCCCCACAAGTAGGTGGGTTCAAAGTCTGCCTCTGCCAATGTAAATTATTATTATTATTTTTTTAATCTAATATTTTGTCTAATTTGTGACATTTACTGTAAATCTATTTGTTAATTAGCGAGACCTGTTCAAAAGATTGCTTTATTTATTTGTCTTTTTTGAAAAACTTGTTTGGCCTACTTTTAATATGAGTTACATGGTGTTGTTGTATGGAAAAGAAGCCATGTTGGTTCATTAGGCATATTGACTGCTTGCTCAAGTCAGAAGTCTTAGCTCAGTGGGTAAGGTATTGGTTTAGGGATTAGCAAGTTCCGACAAGGATGTGGATCAAAACCTGCCTCTGCCAATGTAAATTATTATTATTATTTTTTTAATCTAATAGTTTGTCTACTTTGTGACATTTACTGTAAATCTATTTGTTAATTAGCAAGACCTGTTCAAAAGATTGCTTTATTTATTTGTCTTTTTTAAAAGACTTGTTTGGCCTACTATTAATATGAGTTACATGGTGTTGTTGTATGGAAAAAAAGCCATGTTGGTTCATTAGGCTTATTGACTGCTTGCTCAAGTCAGAAGTGGTAGCTCAGTTGGAAAGGTATTGGTTTAGGGATTAGTAGGTCCCCACAAGTTTGTGGGTTCAAACCCCAGCTTTGCCATTGTATTTTTTTTTATCTTTTAAAATCTAATAGTTTGTATACTTTGTGACATTTACTGTAAATCTATTTGTTAATTAGCGAGACCTGTTCAAAAGATTGCTTTATTTATTTGTCTTTTTTGAAAGACTTGTTTGGCTTACTTTTAATATGAGTTACATGGTGTTGTTGTATGGAAAAGTAACCATGTTGGTTCATCAGGCTTATTGACTGCTTGATCAATTAAAAAGTGGTAGCTCAGTGGGTAAGGTATTGGTTTAGGGATTAGTAGGTCCCCACAAATTTGTGGGTTCAAACCCCAGCTTTGCCATTGTAATTTTTTTTTTACTTTTAAAATCTAATAGTTTGTCTACTTTATGACATTTACTGTAAATCTATTTGTTAATTAGCGAGACCTGTTCAACAGATTGCTTTATTTATTTGTCTTTTTTGAAAGACTTGTTTGGCCTACTTTTAATATGAGTTGCATGGTGTTTTTGTATGGAAAAGAAGCCATGTTGGTTCATTAGGCTTATTGACTGCTTGCTCAAGTCAGAAGTGGTAGCTCAGTGGGTAAGGTATTGGTTTAGGGATTAGTAGGTCCCCGCAAGTTTGTGGGTTCAAACCCCAGCTTTGCCATTGTATTTTTTTTTATCTTTTAAAATCTAATAGTTTGTCTACTTTGTGACATTTACTGTAAATCTTTTTGTTAATTAGCGAGACCTGTTCAAAAGATTGCTTTATTTATTTGTCTTTTTTGAAAGACTTTTTTGGCCTACTTTTAATATGAGTTACATGGTGTTGTTGTATGGAAAAGAAGCCATGTTGGTTCATTAGGCTTATTGACTACATGCTCAAGCTAGAAGTGGTAGCTCAGTGGGTAAGGTATTGGTTTAGCGATTAGTAGGTCCCCACAAGTTTGTGGGTTCAAACCCCAGCTTTGCCATTGTATTTTTTTTATCTTTTAAAATCTAATAGTTTGTCTACTTTGTGAAATTTACTGTAAATCTATTTGTTAATTAGCAAGACCTGTTTAAAAGATTGCTTTATTTATTTGTCTTTTTTAAAAGACTTGTTTGGCCTACTTGTAATATGAGTTGCATGGTGTTTTTGTGTGGAAAAGAAGCCATGTTGGTTCATTAGGCTTATTGACTGCTTTCTCAAGTCAGAAGTGGTAGTTTAGTCGGTAAGGTATTGGTTTAGTGATTAGTAGGTTCCCCCAAGGTTGTCGGTTCAAATCCTGGCTCTGTCATGGTGAATTTTTATTTCTCTTTTGAAATCTAATAGTTTGTCTACTTTGTGACATTTACTGTAAATCTATTTGTTAATTAGCGAGACCTGTTCAAAAGATTGCTTTATTTATTTCTCTTTTTTGAAAGACTTGTTTGGCCTACTTTTAATATGAGTTACATGGTGTTGTTGTATGGAAAAGAAGCCATGTTGGTTCATTAGGCTTATTGACTGCTTGCTCATGTCAGAAATGGTAGCTCAGTGGGTAAGGTACTGGTTTAGTGATAAGTAGGTCCCCACAAGTTTGTGGGTTCAAGCCCCAGCTTTGCCATTGTAATTTTTTTTCTTTTTTAAAATCTAATAGTTTGTCTACTTTGTGACATTTACTGTAAATCTATTTGTTAATAAGCGAGACCTGTTCAAAAGATGGCTTTATTTATTTGTCTTTTTTGAAAGACTTGTTTGGCCTACTTGTAATATGAGTTACATGGTGTTGTTGTATGGAAAAGAAGCCATGTTGGTTCATTAGGCTTATTGACTGCTTGCTCAACTCAGAAGTGGTAGCTCAGTGGGTAAGGTATTGGTTTAGTGATTAGTAGGTCCCCTCAAAGTTGTGGGTTCAAACCCCAGCTTTGCCATTGTAATTTTATTTCTTTTTTAAAATCTAATAGTTTGTCTACTTTGTGACATTTACTGTGAATCTAATTGTTAATTAGCGAGAACTGTTCAAAAGATTGCTTTATTTATTTGTCTTTTTTGAAAGACTTGTTTGGCCTACTTTTAATATGAGTTACATGGTGTTGTTGTATGGAAAAGAAGCCATGTTGGTTCATTAGGCTTATTGACTGCTTGCTCGAGTCAGAAGTGGTAGCTCAGTGGGTAAGGTATTGGTTTAGGGATTAGCAAGTTCCCACAAGGATGTGGGTTTAAAACCTGCCAATGTAAATTATTATTATTATTTTTTTAATCTAATAGTTTGTCTACTTTGTGACATTTACTGTAAATCTATTTGTTAATTAGCGAGACCTGTTCAAAAGATTGCTTTATTTATTTGTATTTTTTGAAAGACTTGTTTGGCCTACTTGTAATATGAGTTACATGGTGTTGCTGTATGGAAAAGAAGCCATGTTGGTTCATTAGGCTTATTGACTGCTTTCTCAAGTCAGAAGTGGTAGCTCAGTCGGTTAGGTCTTGGTTTAGTGATTAGTAGGTTCCCACAAGGTTGTGGGTTCAAATCCTGGCTCTGTCATGGTGATTTTTTATTTCTCTTTTGAAATCTAATAGTTTGTCTACTTTGTGACATTTACTGTAAATCTATTTGTTAATTAGCGAGACGTGTTCAAAAGATTGCTTTATTTATTTGTCTTTTTTGAAAGACTTGTTTGGCCTACTTTTAATATGAGTTACATGGTGTTATTGTATGGAAAAGAAGCCATGTTGGTTCATCAGGCTTATTGACTGCTTGCTCAAGTCAGAAGAGGTAGCTCAGTGTGTAAGGTATTGGTTTAGTGATTAGTAGGTCCCCACAAATTTGTGGGTTCAAACCCCAGCTTTGCCATTGTAATTTTTTTTTATCTTTTAAAATCTAATAGTTTGTCTACTTTATGACATTTACTGTAAATCTATTTGTTAATTAGCGAGACCTGTTCAACAGATTGCTTTATTTATTTGTCTTTTTTGAAAGACTTGTTTGGCCTACTTTTAATATGAGTTGCATGGTGTTGTTGTATGGAAAAGAAGCCATGTTGGTTCATTAAGCTTATTGACTGCTTGCTCAAGTCAGAAGTGGTAGCTCAGTGGGTAAGGTATTGGTTTAGGGATTAGTAGGTTCCCACAAGTTTGTGGGTTCAAACCCCAGCTTTGCCATTGTATTTTTTTTTATCTTTTAAAATCTAATAGTTTGTCTACTTTGTGACATTTACTGTAAATCTTTTTGTTAATTAGCGAGACCTGTTCAAAAGATTGCTTTATTTATTTGTCTTTTTTGAAAGACTTGTTTGGCCTACTTTCAATATGAGTTACATGGTGTTGTTGTATGGAAAAGAAGCCATGTTGGTTTATTAGGCTTATTGACTGCTTGCTCAAGTCAGAAGTGGTAGTTTAGTGGGTAAGGTATTGGTTAAGTGATTAGTAGGTCCCCATAAGGTTGTCGGTTCAAACCCCCAGCTTTGCATTGTAATTTTTTTTCTCTTTTAAAATCTAATAGTTTGTCTACTTTGTGACATTTACTGTAAATCTATTTGTTAATTAGCGAGACCTGTTCAAAAGAATGCTTTATTTATTTGTCTTTTTTGAATGTTTGGCCTACTTGTAATATAAGTTACATGGTGTGGTTGTATGGAAAAGAAGCCATGTTGGTTCATTAGGCTTATTGACTGCTTGCTCAAGTCAGAAGTGGTAGCTCAGTCGGTAAGGTATTGGTTTAGTGATTAGTAGGTCCCCACAAGTATGTGGGTTCAAAATCTGCCAATGTAAATTATTATTATTATTTTTTTTATCTAATATTTTGTCTAATTTGTGACATTTACTGTAAATCTATTTGTTAATTAGCGAGACCTGTTCAAAAGATTGCTTTATTTATTTGTCTTTTTTGAAAGACTTGTTTGGCCTACTTTTAATATGAGTTACATGGTGTTGTTGTATGGAAAAGAAGCCATGTTGGTTCATTAGGCATATTGACTGCTTGCTCAAGTCAGAAGTCTTAGCTCAGTGGGTAAGGTATTGGTTTAGGGATTAGCAAGTTTCGACAAGGATGTGGATCAAAACCTGCCTCTGCCAATGTAAATTATTATTATTATTTTTTTAATCTAATAGTTTGTCTACTTTGTGACATTTACTGTAAATCTATTTGTTAATTAGCAAGACCTGTTCAAAAGATTGCTTTATTTATTTGTCTTTTTTAAAAGACTTGTTTGGCCTACTTTTAATATGAGTTACATGGTGTTGTTGTATGGAAAAAAAGCCATGTTGGTTCATTAGGCTTATTGACTGCTTGCTCAAGTCAGAAGTGGTAGCTCAGTGGGTAAGGTATTGGTTTAGGGATTAGTAGGTCCCCACAAGTTTGTGGGTTCAAACCCCAGCTTTGCCATTGTATTTTTTTTTATCTTTTAAAATCTAATAGTTTGTATACTTTGTGACATTTACTGTAAATCTATTTGTTAATTAGCGAGACCTGTTCAAAAGATTGCTTTATTTATTTGTCTTTTTTGAAAGACTTGTTTGGCCTACTTTTAATATGAGTTGCATGGTGTTTTTGTATGGAAAAGAAGCCATGTTGGTTCATTAGGCTTATTGACTGCTTGCTCAAGTCAGAAGTGGTAGCTCAGTGGGTAAGGTATTGGTTTAGGGATTAGTAGGTCCCCACAAGTTTGTGGGTTCAAACCCCAGCTTTGCCATTGTAATTTTTTTATCTTTTAAAATCTAATAGTTTGTCTACTTTGTGACATTTACTGTAAATCTTTTTGTTAATTAGCGAGACCTGTTCAAAAGATTGCTTTATTTATTTGTCTTTTTTGAAAGACTTTTTTGGCCTACTTTTAATATGAGTTACATGGTGTTGTTGTATGGAAAAGAAGCCATGTTGGTTCCTTAGGCTTATTGACTACATGCTCAAGCTAGAAGTGGTAGCTCAGTGGGTAAGGTATTGGTTTAGTGATTAGTAGGTCCCCACAAGTTTGTGGGTTCAAACCCCAGCTTTGCCATTGTATTTTTTTTATCTTTTAAAATCTAATAGTTTGTCTACTTTGTGAAATTTACTGTAAATCTATTTGTTAATTAGCAAGACCTGTTCAAAAGATTGCTTTATTTATTTGTCTTTTTTGAAAGACTTGTTTGGCCTACTTTTAATATGAGTTACATGGTGTTGTTGTAGGGAAAAGAAGCCATGTTGGTTCATTAGGCTTATTGACTGCTTGCTCAAGTCAGAAGTGGTAGCTCAGTCGGTAAGGTATTGGTGTAGTGATTAATAAGGTCCCACAAGCATGTGGGTTCAAAACCTGCCAATGTAAATTATTATTATTATTTTTTTTTTATCTAATAGTTTGTCTACTTTGTCCCCACAAGTTTGTGGGTTCAAACCCCAGCTTTGCCATTGTAATTTTTTTTCTTTTTTAAAATCTAATAGTTTGTCTACTTTGTGACATTTACTGTAAATCTATTTGTTAATTAGCGAGACCTGTTTAAAAGATTGCTATATTTATTTGTCTTTTTTAAAAGACTTGTTTGGCCTACTTGTAATATGAGTTACATGGTGTTGTTGTATGGAAAAGAAGCCATGTTGGTTCATTAGGCTTATTGACTGCTTTCTCAAGTCAGAAGTGGTAGCTCAGTCGGTAAGGTATTGGTGTAGTGATTAATAAGTTCCCACAAGCATCTGGGTTCAAAACCTGCCAATGTAAATTATTATTATTTATTTTTTAATCTAATAGTTTGTCTACTTTGTCCCCACAAGTTTGTGGGTTCAAACCCCAGCTTTGCCATTGTAATTTTTTTTCTTTTTTAAAATCTAATAGTTTGTCTACTTTGTGACATTTACTGTAAATCTATTTGTTAATTAGCGAGACCTGTTTAAAAGATTGCTTTATTTATTTGTCTTTTTTAAAAGACTTGTTTGGCCTACTTGTAATATGAGTTACATGGTGTTGTTGTATGGAAAAGAAGCCATGTTGGTTCATTAGGCTTATTGACTGCTTTCTCAAGTCAGAAGTGGTAGTTTAGTCGGTAAGGTATTGGTTTAGTGATTAGTAGGTTCCCCCAAGGTTGTCGGTTCAAATCCTGGCTCTGTCATGGTGAATTTTTATTTCTCTTTTGAAATCTAATAGTTTGTCTACTTTGTGACATTTACTGTAAATCTATTTGTTAATTAGCGAGACCTGTTCAAAAGATTGCTTTATTTATTTGTCTTTTTTGAAAGACTTGTTTGGCCTACTTTTAATATGAGTTACATGGTGTTGTTGTATGGAAAAGAAGCCATGTTGGTTCATTAGGCTTATTGACTGCTTGCTCATGTCAGAAATGGTAGCTCAGTGGGTAAGGTACTGGTTTAGTGATTAGTAGGTCCCCACAAGTTTGTGTGTTCAAACCCCAGCTTTGCCATTGTAATTTTTTTTCTTTTTTAAAATCTAATAGTTTGTCTACTTTGTGACATTTACTGTAAATCTATTTGTTAATAAGCGAGACCTGTTCAAAAGATGGCTTTATTTATTTGTCTTTTTTGAAAGACTTGTTTGGCCTACTTGTAATATGAGTTACATGGTGTTGTTGTATGGAAAAGAAGCAATGTTGGTTCATTAGGCTTATTGACTGCTTGCTCAACTCAGAAGTGGTAGCTCAGTGGGTAAGGTATTGGTTTAGTGATTAGTAGGTCCCCTCAAAGTTGTGGGTTCAAACCCCAGCTTTGCCATTGTATTTTTTTTTATCTTTTAAAATCTAATAGTTTGTCTACTTTGTGACATTTACTGTAAATCTATTTGTTAATTAGCAAGACCTGTTCAAAAGATTGCTTTATTTATTTGTCTTTTTTAAAAGACTTGTTTGGCCTACTTTTAATATGAATTACATGGTGTTGTTGTATGGAAAAAAAGCCATGTTGGTTCATTAGGCTTATTGACTGCTTGCTCAAGTCAGAAGTGGTAGCTCAGTGGGTAAGGTATTGGTTTAGGGATTAGTAGGTCCCCACAAGTTTGTGGGTTCAAACCCCAGCTTTCCCATTGTATTTTTTTTTATCTTTTAAAATCTAATAGTTCGTCTACTTTGTGACATTTACTGTAAATCTATTTGTTAATTAGCGAGACCTGTTCAAAAGATTGCTTTATTTATTTGTCTTTTTTGAAAGACTTGTTTGGCTTACTTTTAATATCAGTTACATGGTGTTGTTGTATGGAAAAGAAGCCATGTTGGTTCATTAGGCTTATTGACTACATGCTCAAGCTAGAAGTGGTAGCTCAGTGGGTAAGGTATTGGTTTAGTGATTAGTAGGTCCCCACAAGTTTGTGGGTTCAAACCCCAGCTTTGCCATTGTAATTTTTATTCTTTTTTAAAATCTAATAGTTTGTCTACTTTGTGACATTTACTGTAAATCTATTTGTTAATTATCGAGACCTGTTCAAAAGAATGCTTTATTTATTTGTCTTTTTTGAATGTTTGGCCTACTTGTAATATAAGTTACATTGTGTGGTTGTATGGAAAAGAAGCCATGTTGGTTCATTAGGCTTATTGACTGCTTGCTCAAGTCAGAAGTGGTAGCTCAGTCGGTAAGGTATTGGTTTAGTGATTAGTAGGTCCCCACAAGGATGTGGGTTCAAAATCTGCCAATGTAAATTATTATTATTATTTTTTTAATCTAATATTTTGTCTAATTTGTGACATTTACTGTAAATCTATTTGTTGATTAGCGAGACCTGTTCAAAAGATGGCTTTATTTATTTGTCTTTTTTGAAAGACTTGTTTGCCCTACTTGTAATATGAGATACATGGTGTTGTTGTATGGAAAAGAAGCCATGTTGGTTCATTAGGCATATTGACTGCTTGCTCAAGTCAGAAGTCTTAGCTCAGTGGGTAAGGTATTGGTTTAGGGATTAGCAAGTTCCCACAAGGATGTGGATCAAAACCTGCCTCTGCCAATGTAAATTATTATTATTATTTTTTTAATCTAATAGTTTGTCTACTTTGTGACATTTACTGTAAATCTTTTTGTTAATTAGCAAGACCTGTTCAAAACATTGCTTTATTTATTTGTCTTTTTTGAAAGACTTGTTTGGCCTACTTTTAATATGAGTTACATGGTGTTGTTGTATGGAAAAGAAGCCATGTTGGTTCATTAGGCTTATTGACTACAAACTCAAGCTAGAAGTGGTAGCTCAGTGGGTAAGGTATTGGTTTAGGTATTAGTAGGTCCCCACAAGTTTGTGGGTTCAAATCCCAGCTTTGCCGTTGTATTTTTTTTATCTTTTAAAATCTAATAGTTTGTCTACTTTGTGACATTTACTGTAAATCTATTTGTTAATTAGCGAGACCTGTTCAAAAGATTGCTTTATTTATTTGTCTTTTTTGAAAGACTTGTTTGGCCTACTTTTAATGAGTTACATGGTGTTGTTGTATGGAAAAGAAGCCATGTTGGTTCATTAGGCTTATTGACTGCTTGCTCAAGCTAGAAGTGGTAGCTCAGTGGGTAAGGTATTGGTTTAGGGATTAGCAAGTTCCCACAAGGATGTGGGTTCAAAACCTGCCAATGTAAATTATTATTATTATTTTTTTAATCTAATAGTTTGTCTACTTTGTGACATTGACTGTAAATCTATTTGTTAATTAGCGAGACCTGTTCAAAAGATTGCTTTATTTATTTGTCTTTTTTTAAAAGACTTGTTTGGCCTATTTTTAATATGACTTACATGGTGTTGTTGTATGGAAAAGTAGCCATGTTGGTTCATTACGCTTATTGACTGCTTTCTCAAGTCAGAAGTGGTAGCTCAGTCGGTAAGTTATTGGTTTAGTGATTAGTAGGTTCCCACAAGGTTGTCGGTTCAAATCCTGGCTCTGTCATGGTGAATTTTTATTTCTCTTTTGAAATCTAATAGTTTGTCTGCTTTGTGACATTTACTGTAAATCTATTTGTTAATTAGCGAGACCTGTTCAAAAGATTGCTGTATTTATTTGTCTTTTTTGAAAGACTTGTTTGGCCTACTTTTAATATGAGTTACATGGTGTTGTTGTATGGAAAAGAAGCCATGTTGGTTCATTAGGCTTATTGACTGCTTGCTCCAGACAGAAGTGGTAGCTCAGTGGGTAAGGTATTGGTTAAGTGATTAGTAGGTCCACACAAGGTTGTCGGTTCAAACCCCCAGCTTTGCCATTGTAATTTTTTTCTCTTTTAAAATCGAATAGTTTGTCCACTTTGTGACATTTACTGTAAATCTATTTGTTAATTAGCAAGACCTGTTCAAAAGATTGCTTTATTTATTTGTCTTTTTTGAAAGATTTGTTTGGCCTACTTTTAATATGAGTTACATGGTGTTGTTGTGTGGAAAAGAAGCCATGTTGGTTTATTAGGCTTATTGACTGCTTTCTCAAGTCAGGAGTGGTAGCTCAGTCAGTAAGGTATTGGTGTAGTGATTAATAAGTTCCCACAAGGTTGTAGGTTCAAATCCTGGCTCTGTCATGGTGAACTTTTATTTATTCTATGATATCTAATAGTTTGTCTGCTTTGTGACATTTACTGTAAATCTATTTGTTAATTAGCGAGACCTGTTTAAAAGATTGCTTTATTTATTTGTCTTTTTTGAAAGACTTGTTTGGCCTACTTGTAATATGAGTTACATGGTGTTGTTGTATGGAAAAGAAGCCATGTTGGTTCATTAGGCTTATTGACTGCTTTCTCAAGTCAGAAGTGGTAGCTCAGTCGGTAAGGTATTGGTTTAGTGATTAGTAGGTTCCCACAAGGTTGTCGGTTCAAATCATGGCTCTGTCATGGTGAATTTTTATTTCTCTTTTGAAATCTAATAGTTTGTCTACTTTGTGACATTTACTGTAAATCTATTTGTTAAATAGCGGGACCTGTTCAAAAGATTGCTTTATTTATTTGTCTTTTTTGAAAGACTTGTTTGACCTACTTTTAATATGAGTTACATGGTGTTGTTGTATGGAAAAGAAGCCATGTTGGTTCATTAGGCTTATTGACTGCTTGCTCAAGCTAGAAGTGGTAGCTCAGTGGGTACGGTATTGGTTTAGGGATTAGTAGGTCCCCACAAGTTTGTGGGTTCAAACCCCAGCTTTGCCATTGTATTTTTTTTATCTTGTAAAATCTAATAGTTTGTCTACTTTGTGACATTTACTGTAAATCTATTTGTTAATTAGCGAGACCTGTTCAAAAGATTGCTTTATTTATTTGTCTTTTTTGAAAGACTTGTTTGGCTTACTTTTAATATCAGTTACATGGTGTTGTTGTATGGAAAAGAAGCCATGTTGGTTCATTAGGCTTATTGACTACATGCTCAAGCTAGAAGTGGTAGCTCAGTGGGTAAGGTATTGGTTTAGTGATTAGTAGGTCCCCACAAGTTTGTGGGTTCAAACCCCAGCTTTGCCATTGTAATTTTTATTCTTTTTTAAAATCTAATAGTTTGTCTACTTTGTGACATTTACTGTAAATCTATTTGTTAATTATCGAGACCTGTTCAAAAGAATGCTTTATTTATTTGTCTTTTTTGAATGTTTGGCCTACTTGTAATATAAGTTACATTGTGTGGTTGTATGGAAAAGAAGCCATGTTGGTTCATTAGGCTTATTGACTGCTTGCTCAAGTCAGAAGTGGTAGCTCAGTCGGTAAGGTATTGGTTTAGTGATTAGTAGGTCCCCACAAGGATGTGGGTTCAAAATCTGCCAATGTAAATTATTATTATTATTTTTTTAATCTAATATTTTGTCTAATTTGTGACATTTACTGTAAATCTATTTGTTGATTAGCGAGACCTGTTCAAAAGATGGCTTTATTTATTTGTCTTTTTTGAAAGACTTGTTTGCCCTACTTGTAATATGAGATACATGGTGTTGTTGTATGGAAAAGAAGCCATGTTGGTTCATTAGGCATATTGACTGCTTGCTCAAGTCAGAAGTCTTAGCTCAGTGGGTAAGGTATTGGTTTAGGGATTAGCAAGTTCCCACAAGGATGTGGATCAAAACCTGCCTCTGCCAATGTAAATTATTATTATTATTTTTTTAATCTAATAGTTTGTCTACTTTGTGACATTTACTGTAAATCTTTTTGTTAATTAGCAAGACCTGTTCAAAACATTGCTTTATTTATTTGTCTTTTTTGAAAGACTTGTTTGGCCTACTTTTAATATGAGTTACATGGTGTTGTTGTATGGAAAAGAAGCCATGTTGGTTCATTAGGCTTATTGACTACAAACTCAAGCTAGAAGTGGTAGCTCAGTGGGTAAGGTATTGGTTTAGGTATTAGTAGGTCCCCACAAGTTTGTGGGTTCAAATCCCAGCTTTGCCGTTGTATTTTTTTTATCTTTTAAAATCTAATAGTTTGTCTACTTTGTGACATTTACTGTAAATCTATTTGTTAATTAGCGAGACCTGTTCAAAAGATTGCTTTATTTATTTGTCTTTTTTGAAAGACTTGTTTGGCCTACTTTTAATGAGTTACATGGTGTTGTTGTATGGAAAAGAAGCCATGTTGGTTCATTAGGCTTATTGACTGCTTGCTCAAGCTAGAAGTGGTAGCTCAGTGGGTAAGGTATTGGTTTAGGGATTAGCAAGTTCCCACAAGGATGTGGGTTCAAAACCTGCCAATGTAAATTATTATTATTATTTTTTTAATCTAATAGTTTGTCTACTTTGTGACATTGACTGTAAATCTATTTGTTAATTAGCGAGACCTGTTCAAAAGATTGCTTTATTTATTTGTCTTTTTTTAAAAGACTTGTTTGGCCTATTTTTAATATGACTTACATGGTGTTGTTGTATGGAAAAGTAGCCATGTTGGTTCATTACGCTTATTGACTGCTTTCTCAAGTCAGAAGTGGTAGCTCAGTCGGTAAGTTATTGGTTTAGTGATTAGTAGGTTCCCACAAGGTTGTCGGTTCAAATCCTGGCTCTGTCATGGTGAATTTTTATTTCTCTTTTGAAATCTAATAGTTTGTCTGCTTTGTGACATTTACTGTAAATCTATTTGTTAATTAGCGAGACCTGTTCAAAAGATTGCTGTATTTATTTGTCTTTTTTGAAAGACTTGTTTGGCCTACTTTTAATATGAGTTACATGGTGTTGTTGTATGGAAAAGAAGCCATGTTGGTTCATTAGGCTTATTGACTGCTTGCTCCAGACAGAAGTGGTAGCTCAGTGGGTAAGGTATTGGTTAAGTGATTAGTAGGTCCACACAAGGTTGTCGGTTCAAACCCCCAGCTTTGCCATTGTAATTTTTTTCTCTTTTAAAATCGAATAGTTTGTCCACTTTGTGACATTTACTGTAAATCTATTTGTTAATTAGCAAGACCTGTTCAAAAGATTGCTTTATTTATTTGTCTTTTTTGAAAGATTTGTTTGGCCTACTTTTAATATGAGTTACATGGTGTTGTTGTGTGGAAAAGAAGCCATGTTGGTTTATTAGGCTTATTGACTGCTTTCTCAAGTCAGGAGTGGTAGCTCAGTCAGTAAGGTATTGGTGTAGTGATTAATAAGTTCCCACAAGGTTGTAGGTTCAAATCCTGGCTCTGTCATGGTGAACTTTTATTTATTCTATGATATCTAATAGTTTGTCTGCTTTGTGACATTTACTGTAAATCTATTTGTTAATTAGCGAGACCTGTTTAAAAGATT
Source organism: Silurus aristotelis (assembly GCF_946808225.1). Lineage (NCBI taxonomy): Eukaryota > Metazoa > Chordata > Actinopteri > Siluriformes > Siluridae > Silurus > Silurus aristotelis. Next base: position 1,576,727 of record NC_139586.1, read on the forward strand.
GCTTTATTTATTTGTCTTTTTTGAAAGACTTGTTTGGCCTACTTGTAATATGAGTTACATGGTGTTGTTGTATGGAAAAGAAGCCATGTTGGTTCATTAGGCTTATTGACTGCTTTCTCAAGTCAGAAGTGGTAGCTCAGTCGGTAAGGTATTGGTTTAGTGATTAGTAGGTTCCCACAAGGTTGTCGGTTCAAATCATGGCTCTGTCATGGTGAATTTTTATTTCTCTTTTGAAATCTAATAGTTTGTCTACTTTGTGACATTTACTGTAAATCTATTTGTTAAATAGCGGGACCTGTTCAAAAGATTGCTTTATTTATTTGTCTTTTTTGAAAGACTTGTTTGACCTACTTTTAATATGAGTTACATGGTGTTGTTGTATGGAAAAGAAGCCATGTTGGTTCATTAGGCTTATTGACTGCTTGCTCAAGCTAGAAGTGGTAGCTCAGTGGGTACGGTATTGGTTTAGGGATTAGTAGGTCCCCACAAGTTTGTGGGTTCAAACCCCAGCTTTGCCATTGTATTTTTTTTATCTTGTAAAATCTAATAGTTTGTCTACTTTGTCACATTTACTGTAAATCTATTTGTTAATTAGCGAGACCTGTTCAAAAGATTGCTTTATTTATTTGTCTTTTTTGAAAGACTTGTTTGGCCTACTTTTAATATGAGTTACATGGTGTTGTTGTAGGGAAAAGAAGCCATGTTGGTTCATTAGGCTTTTTGACTGCATGCTCAAGACAGAAGTGGTAGCTCAGTGGGTAAGGTATTGGTTAAGTGATTAGTAGGTCCACACAAGGTTGTGGGTTCAAACCCCCAGCTTTGCCATTGTAATTTTTTTCTCTTTTAAAATCGAATAGTTTGTCCACTTTGTGACATTTACTGTAAATCTATTTGTTAATTAGCAAGACCTGTTCAAAAAATTGCTTTATTTATTTGTCTTTTTTGAAAGATTTGTTTGGCCTACTTTTAATATGAGTTACATGGTGTTGTTGTGTGGAAAAGAAGCCATGTTGGTTTATTAGGCTTATTGACTGCTTTCTCAAGTCAGAAGTGGTAGCTCAGTAGGTAAGGTATTGGTGTAGTGATTAATAAGTTCCCACAAGGTTGTAGGTTCAAATCCTGGCTCTGTCATGGTGAACTTTTATTTCTTCTATGATATCTAATAGTTTGTCTGCTTTGTGACATTTACTGTAAATCTATTTGTTAATTAGCGAGACCTGTTCAAAAGATTGCTTTATTTATTTGTCTTTTTTGAAAGACTTGTTTGGCCTACTTTTAATATGAGTTACATGGTGTTGTTGTATGGAAAAGAAGCCATGTTGGTTCATTAGGCTTATTGACTGCTTGCTTAAGTCAGAAGTGGTAGCTCAGTGGGTAAGGTATTGGTTTAGAGATTAGTAGGTCCCCACAAGTTTGTGGGTTCAAACCCCACCTTTGCCATTGTAATTTTTTTTCTTTTTTAAAATCTAATAGTTTGTCTACTTTGTGACATTTACTGTAAATCTATTTGTTAATTAGCGAGACCTGTTTAAAAGATTGCTTTATTTATTTGTCTTTTTTGAAAGACTTGTTTGGCCTACTTGTAATATGAGTTACATGGTGTTGTTGTATGGAAAAGAAGCCATGTTGGTTCATTAGGCTTATTGACTGCTTTCTCAAGTCAGAAGTGGTAGCTCAGTCGGTAAGGTATTGGTTTAGTGATTAGTAGGTTCCCACAAGGTTGTCGGTTCAAATCATGGCTCTGTCATGGTGAATTTTTATTTCTCTTTTGAAATCTAATAGTTTGTCTACTTTGTGACATTTACTGTAAATCTATTTGTTAAATAGCGGGACCTGTTCAAAAGATTGCTTTATTTATTTGTCTTTTTTGAAAGACTTGTTTGACCTACTTTTAATATGAGTTACATGGTGTTGTTGTATGGAAAAGAAGCCATGTTGGTTCATTAGGCTTATTGACTGCTCGCTCAAGCTAGAAGTGGTAGCTCAGTGGGTACGGTATTGGTTTAGGGATTAGTAGGTCCCCACAAGTTTGTGTGTTCAAACCCCAGCTTTGCCATTGTATTTTTTTTATCTTTTAAAATCTAATAGTTTGTCTACTTTGTCACATTTACTGTAAATCTATTTGTTAATTAGCGAGACCTGTTCAAAAGATTGCTTTATTTATTTGTCTTTTTTGAAAGACTTGTTTGGCCTACTTTTAATATGAGTTACATGGTGTTGTTGTAGGGAAAAGAAGCCATGTTGGTTCATTAGGCTTTTTGACTGCATGCTCAAGACAGAAGTGGTAGCTCAGTGGGTAAGGTATTGGTTAAGTGATTAGTAGGTCCACACAAGGTTGTGGGTTCAAACCCCCAGCTTTGCCATTGTAATTTTTTTCTCTTTAAAAATCGAATAGTTTGTCCACTTTGTGACATTTACTGTAAATCTATTTGTTAATTAGCAAGACCTGTTCAAAAAATTGCTTTATTTATTTGTCTTTTTTGAAAGATTTGTTTGGCCTACTTTTAATATGAGTTACATGGTGTTGTTGTGTGGAAAAGAAGCCATGTTGGTTTATTAGGCTTATTGACTGCTTTCTCAAGTCAGAAGTGGTAGCTCAGTCAGTAAGGTATTGGTGTAGTGATTAATAAGTTCCCACAAGGTTGTAGGTTCAAATCCTGGCTCTGTCATGGTGAACTTTTATTTCTTCTATGATATCTAATAGTTTGTCTACTTTGTGACATTTACTGTAAATCTATTTGTTAATTAGCGAGACCTGTTCAAAAGATTGCTTTATTTATTTGTCTTTTTTGAAAGACTTGATTGGCCTACTTTTAATATGAGTTACATGGTGTTGTTGTATGGAAAAGAAGCCATGTTGGTTCATTAGGCTTATTGACTGCTTGCTCAAGTCAGAAGTGGTAGCTCAGTGGGTAAGGTATTGGTTTAGGGATTAGCAAGTTCCCACAAGGATGTGGATTCAACCCCCAGCTTTGCCATTGTATTTTTTAAAAGTAGGCCTTGTTTGGCCTACTTTTAATAAGAGTTACATGGTGTTGTTGTATGGAAAAGAAGCCATGTTGGTTCATTAGGCTTATTGACTGCTTGTTCAAGTTAAAAGTGGTAGCTCAGTGGGTAAGGTATTGGTTTAGTGATTAGTAGGTCACCACAAGGATATGGGTTCAAACCTGTCTCTGCCTATGTAAATTATTATTATTTTTTTTTTTAATCTTATATTTTGTCTAATTTGTGACATTTACTGTAAATCTATATGTTAATTAGCGAGACCTGTTCAAACGATTGCTTTATTTATTTGTTTTTTTTGAAAGACATGTTTGGCCTACTTTTAATATGAGTTACATGGTGTTGTTGTATGGAAAAGAAGCCATGTTGGTTCATTAGGCTTATTGACTGCCTGCTCAAGTCAGAAGTGGTAGCTCAGTGGGTAAGGTATTGGTTTAGTGATTAGTAGATCCCCTCAAAGTTGTAGGTTCAAACCCCAGCTTTGCCATTGTAAATTTTTTCTTTTTTAAAATCTAATAGTTTGTCTACTTTGTGACATTTACTGTAAATCTATTTTTTAATTAGCGAGACCTGTTCAAAAGATTGCTTTATTTATTTGTCTTTTTTGAAAGACTTGTTTGGCCTACTTTTAATATGAATTACATGGTGTTGTTGTATGGAAAAGAAGCCATGTTGGTTCATTAGGCTTATTGACTGCTTCCTTAAGTCAGAAGTGGTAGCTCAGTGGGTATGGTATTGGTTTAGTGATTAGTAGGTCCCCACAAGGAAGTGGGTTCGAAACCTGCCAATGTAAATTATTATTATTATTTTTTTTAATCTAATAGTTTGTCTAATTTGTGACATTTACTGTAAATCTATTTGTTAATTAGCGAGACCTGTTCAAAAGATTGCTTTATTTATTTGTCTTTTTTGAAAGACTTGTTTGGCCTACTTGTAATATGAGTTACATGGTGTTGTTGTATGGAAAAGAAGCCATGTTGGTTCATTAGGCTTATTGACTGCTTCCTCAAGTCAGAAGTGGTAGCTCAGTGGGTAAGGTATTGGTTTAGTGATTAGTATGTCCCTACAAGTTTGTGGGTTCAAACCCCAGCTTTGCCATTGTAATTTTTTTTCTTTTTTAAAATCTAATAGTTTGTCTACTTTGTGACATTTACTGTAAATCTATTTGTTAATTAGCGAGACCTGTTTAAAAGATTGCTTTATTTATTTGTCTTTTTTGAAAGACTTGTTTGGCCTACTTTTAAGATGAGTTACATGGTGTTGTTGTATGGAAAAGAAGCCATGTTGGTTCATTAGGCTTATTGACTGCTTGCTCAAGTCAGAAGTGGTAGCTCAGTGGGTAAGGTATTGGTTTAGGGATTAGCAAGTTCCCACAAGGATGTGGTTTCAAAACCTGCCTCTGCCAATGTGAATTATTAATATTATTTTTTTTATCTAATAGTTTGTCTACTTTGTGACATTTACTGTAAATCTATATGTTAATTAGCGAGACCTGTTCAAACGATTGCTTTATTTATTTGTTTTTTTTGAAAGACTTGTTTGGCCTACTTTTAATGAGTTACATGGTGTTGTTGTATGGAAAAGAAGCCATGTTGGTTCATTAGGCTTATTGACTGCTTGCTCAAGCTAGAAGTGGTAGCTCAGTGGGTAAGGTATTGGTTTAGGGATTAGCAAGTTCCCACAAGGATGTGGGTTCAAAACCTGCCAATGTAAATTATTAATATTATTTTTTTTATCTAATAGTTTGTCTACTTTGTGACATTTACTGTAAATCTATATGTTAATTAGCGAGACCTGTTTAAAAGATTGCTTTATTTATTTGTTTTTTTTGAAAGACATGTTTGGCCTACTTTTAATATGAGTTACATGGTGTTGTTGTATGGAAAAGAAGCCATGTTGGTTCATTAGGCTTATTGACTGCTTGCTCAAGTCAGAAGTGGTAGCTCAGTGGGTAAGGTATTGGTTTAGTGATTAGTAGATCCCCACAAGTTGTGGGTTCAAACCCCAGCTTAGCCATTGTAATTTTTTTTCTTTTTTAAAATCTAATAGTTTGTCTACTTTGTGTCATTTACTGTAAATCTATTTGTTAATTAGCGAGACCTGTTTAAAACATTGCTTTATTTATTTGTCTTTTTTGAAAGACTTGTTTGGCCTACTTTTAATATGAGTTACATGGTGTTGTTGTATGGAAAAGAAGCCATGTTGGTTCATTAGGCTTATTGACTGCTTTCTCAAGTCAGAAGTGGTAGCTCAGTGGGTAAGGTATTGGTTTAGGGATTAATAGGTCCCCACAAGTTTGTGGGTTCCAACTCTAGCTTTGCCATTGTATTTTTTTGTATCTTTTAAAATCTAATAGTTTGTCTACTTTGTGACATTTACTGTAAATCTATTTGTTAATTAGCGAGACCTGTTCAAAAGATTGCTTTATTTATTTGTCTTTTTTAAAAGACTTGTTTGGCCTACTTTTAATATGAGTTACATGGTGTTGTTGTATGGAAAAGAAGCCATGTTGGTTCATTAGGCTAATTGACTGCTTGCTCAAGTCAGAAGTGGTAGCTCAGTGGGTAAGGTATTGGTTTAGTGATTAGTAGGTCCCCCCAAAGATGTGGGTTCAAAACCTGCCAATGTAAATTATTATTAATATTTTTTTAATCTAATAGTTTGTCTAATTTGTGACATTTCCTGTAAATCTATTTGTTAATTAGCGAGACCTGTTCAAAAGATTGCTTTATTTATTTGTCTTTTTTAAAAGACTTGTTTGGCCTACTTTTAATATGAGTTACATGGTGTTGTTGTATGGAAAAGAAGCCATGTTGGTTTATTAGGCTTATTGACTGCTTGCTCAAGTCAGAAGTGGTAGCTCAGTGGGTAAGGTATTGGTTTAGTGATTAGTAGGTCCCCCCAAGTTTGTTGGTTCAAACCCCAGCTTTGCCATTGTAATTTTTTTAATCTTTTAAAATCTAATTGTTTGTCTACTTTGTGACATTTACTGTAAATCTATTTGTTAAATAGCGAGACCTGTTCAAAAGTTTGCTTTATTTATTTGTTTTTTTTGAAAGACATGTTTGGCCTACTTTTAATATGAGTTACATGGTGTTGTTGTATGGAAAAGAAGCCATGTTGGTTCATTAGGCTTATTGACTGCTTGCTCAAGTCAGAAGTGGTAGCTCAGTGGGTAAGGTATTGGTTTAGTGATTAGTAGGTCCCCTCAAAGTTGTGGGTTCAAACCCCAACTTTGCCATTGGAATTTTTTTTCTTTTTTAAAATCTAATAGTTTGTCTACTTTGTGACATTTACTGTAAATCTATTTGTTAATTAGCGAGACCTGTTCAAAAGATTGCTTTATTTATTTGTCTTTTTTGAAAGACTTGTTTGGCCTACTTTTAATATGAGTTACATGGTGTTGTTGTATGGAAAAGAAGCCATGTTGGTTCATTAGGCTTATTGACTGCTTCTCTAGTCAGAAGTGGTAGCTCAGTGGGTAAGGTATTGGTTTAGTGATTAGTAGGTCCCCACAAGGTTGTAGGTTTAAATCCTGGCTCTGTCATGGTGAATTTTTATTTCTTCCTTGAAATCTAATAGTTTGTCTATTTTGTGACATTTACTGTAAATCTATTTGTTAATTAGCGAGACCTGTTTAAAAGATTGCTTTATTTATTTGTCTTTTTTAAAAGACTTGTTTGGCCTATTTTTAATATGAGTTACATGGTGTTGTTGTATGGAAAAGAAGCCATGTTGGTTCATTAGGCTTATTGACTGCTTGATCAAGCTAGAAGTGGTAGCTCAGTGGGTAAGGTATTGGTTTAGGGATTAGCAAGTTCCCACAAGGATGTGGTTTCAAAACCTGCCTCTGCCAATGTGAATTATTAATATTATTTTTTTTATCTAATAGTTTGTCTACTTTGTGACATTTACTGTAAATCTATATGTTAATTAGCGAGACCTGTTCAAACGATTGCTTTATTTATTTGTCTTTTTTGAAAGATTTGTTTGGCCTACTTTTAATATGAGTTACATGGTGTTGTTGTATGGAAAAGAAGCCATGTTGGTTCATTAGGCTTATTGACTGCTTTCTCAAGTCAGAAGTGGTAGCTCAGTGGGTAAGGTATTGGTTTAGGGATTAGCAAGTTCCCACAAGGATGTGGATTCAACCCCCAGCTTTGCCATTGTATTTTTTAAAAGTAGGCCTTGTTTGGCCTACTTTTAATAAGAGTTACATGGTGTTGTTGTATGGAAAAGAAGCCATGTTGGTTCATTAGGCTTATTGACTGCTTGTTCAAGTTAAAAGTGGTAGCTCAGTGGGTAAGGTATTGGTTTAGTGATTAGTAGGTCACCACAAGGATATGGGTTCAAACCTGTCTCTGCCTATGTAAATTATTATTATTTTTTTTTTTAATCTTATATTTTGTCTAATTTGTGACATTTACTGTAAATCTATATGTTAATTAGCGAGACCTGTTCAAACGATTGCTTTATTTATTTGTTTTTTTTGAAAGACATGTTTGGCCTACTTTTAATATGAGTTACATGGTGTTGTTGTATGGAAAAGAAGCCATGTTGGTTCATTAGGCTTATTGACTGCCTGCTCAAGTCAGAAGTGGTAGCTCAGTGGGTAAGGTATTGGTTTAGTGATTAGTAGATCCCCTCAAAGTTGTAGGTTCAAACCCCAGCTTTGCCATTGTAAATTTTTTCTTTTTTAAAATCTAATAGTTTGTCTACTTTGTGACATTTACTGTAAATCTATTTTTTAATTAGCGAGACCTGTTCAAAAGATTGCTTTATTTATTTGTCTTTTTTGAAAGACTTGTTTGGCCTACTTTTAATATGAATTACATGGTGTTGTTGTATGGAAAAGAAGCCATGTTGGTTCATTAGGCTTATTGACTGCTTCCTTAAGTCAGAAGTGGTAGCTCAGTGGGTATGGTATTGGTTTAGTGATTAGTAGGTCCCCACAAGGAAGTGGGTTCGAAACCTGCCAATGTAAATTATTATTATTATTTTTTTTAATCTAATAGTTTGTCTAATTTGTGACATTTACTGTAAATCTATTTGTTAATTAGCGAGACCTGTTCAAAAGATTGCTTTATTTATTTGTCTTTTTTGAAAGACTTGTTTGGCCTACTTGTAATATGAGTTACATGGTGTTGTTGTATGGAAAAGAAGCCATGTTGGTTCATTAGGCTTATTGACTGCTTCCTCAAGTCAGAAGTGGTAGCTCAGTGGGTAAGGTATTGGTTTAGTGATTAGTATGTCCCCACAAGTTTGTGGGTTCAAACCCCAGCTTTGCCATTGTAATTTTTTTTCTTTTTTAAAATCTAATAGTTTGTCTACTTTGTGACATTTACTGTAAATCTATTTGTTAATTAGCGAGACCTGTTTAAAAGATTGCTTTATTTATTTGTCTTTTTTGAAAGACTTGTTTGGCCTACTTTTAAGATGAGTTACATGGTGTTGTTGTATGGAAAAGAAGCCATGTTGGTTCATTAGGCTTATTGACTGCTTGCTCAAGTCAGAAGTGGTAGCTCAGTGGGTAAGGTATTGGTTTAGGGATTAGCAAGTTCCCACAAGGATGTGGTTTCAAAACCTGCCTCTGCCAATGTGAATTATTAATATTATTTTTTTTATCTAATAGTTTGTCTACTTTGTGACATTTACTGTAAATCTATATGTTAATTAGCGAGACCTGTTCAAACGATTGCTTTATTTATTTGTTTTTTTTGAAAGACTTGTTTGGCCTACTTTTAATGAGTTACATGGTGTTGTTGTATGGAAAAGAAGCCATGTTGGTTCATTAGGCTCATTGACTGCTTGCTCAAGATAGAAGTGGTAGCTCAGTGGGTAAGGTATTGGTTTAGGGATTAGCAAGTTCCCACAAGGATGTGGGTTCAAAACCTGCCAATGTAAATTATTAATATTATTTTTTTTATCTAATAGTTTGTCTACTTTGTGACATTTACTGTAAATCTATATGTTAATTAGCGAGACCTGTTTAAAAGATTGCTTTATTTATTTGTTTTTTTTGAAAGACATGTTTGGCCTACTTTTAATATGAGTTACATGGTGTTGTTGTATGGAAAAGAAGCTATGTTGGTTCATTAGGCTTATTGACTGCTTGCTCAAGTCAGAAGTGGTAGCTCAGTGGGTAAGGTATTGGTTTAGTGATTAGTAGATCCCCACAAGTTGTGGGTTCAAACCCCAGCTTAGCCATTGTAATTTTTTTTCTTTTTTAAAATCTAATAGTTTGTCTACTTTGTGTCATTTACTGTAAATCTATTTGTTAATTAGCGAGACCTGTTTAAAACATTGCTTTATACAGCTCAATTAGCTCGCATAACTGAGTGTGTTGAAGAAATAAGAGATTGGATGACCCATAACTTTCTGCTATTAAATCCTGATAAAACGGAGATTTTGCTCATCGGCCCAAAAAATAGTACACAGAAGCTCCAGCATCTCAGCCTGCATTTAGACGGTTGTTCTGTAACTACTAGTTCAACGGTAAAAGACCTGGGAGTTATTTTAGACAGCAACTTATCTTTTAAAAATCACATCAATCAAGTTACAAAAACAGCCTTCTTTCACCTTAGAAATATTTCTAAGCTAAGAAATATGTTATCTATATCTGATGCAGAGAAGCTCGTCCATGCGTTTATGACCTCTAGAATAGACTACTGTAATGCATTACTAGGTGGATGTCCTGCATCATTAATAAACAAGCTTCAGTTAGTTCAGAATGCCGCAGCAAGAGTTCTTACTAGGTCAAGAAAATACGATCATATAACCCCAATCTTATCGTCCCTACATTGGCTTCCTATTAAGTTTCGAATAGACTACAAACTACTGCTACTCACTTATAAAGCACTAAATGGTTTGGCTCCCATGTATCTATCCAGTCTCTTAACACGCTACAATCCGTCACGCTCCCTGAGATCTCAAAACTCTGGGCTTCTAGTAGTTCCTAGAATAGCAAAGTCCACTAAAGGCGGTAGAGCATTTTCACATTTAGCTCCTAAACTCTGGAATAGTCTTCCTGACAGTGTTCGGGGTTCAGATACACTCTCCCAGTTTAAGTGCAGATTAAAAACATATCTTTTTAGCAAAGCCTACACATAACACACATCACACACATCACATCACAACCTTGTGCTCCAGAACATCTGATCACATGCACATTATCAACTTGTGCTGTTAATATCATGAACAGCAGCTACGCTAATTCCTCTCCACTGCTTCTCTTTCTCTCCCCATCCCGAGGCTTCCTGAGGTTTGGCCAGCTCCAGTCACGTCCCACCTCGTGAAGATTATGGACCTATGGATGATCATGGAGAAGTAGATGCCGAGTGTTTAAAGGCCCTGGCATGGAGAAGCTGATGCTGGATCTATGATGATCACAAATTGTTCTGTATTGTTGAAAGATTTATGACCAAACTTTTGATGTCACCCATATGAGGATGGGTTCCCCTTTGAGTCTGGTTCCTCTCAAGGTTTCTTCCTCATATCATCTAAGGGAGTTTTTCCTTGCCACTGTCGCCACGGCTGCTCATCAGGGACAAACGCACACCATTCACCTTCACTGTTGTTTTCTGTAAAGCTGCTTTGAGACAATGTCTGTTGTGAAAAGCGCTATACAAATAAACTTGACTTGACTTGACTTGACTTTATTTATTTGTCTTTTTTGAAAGACTTGTTTGGCCTACTTTTAATATGAGTTACATGGTGTTGTTGTATGGAAAAGAAGCCATGTTGGTTCATTAGGCTTATTGACTGCTTTCTCAAGTCAGAAGTGGTAGCTCAGTGGGTAAGGTATTGGTTTAGGGATTAATAGGTCCCCACAAGTTTGTGGGTTCCAACTCTAGCTTTGCCATTGTATTTTTTTGTATCTTTTAAAATCTAATAGTTTGTCTACTTTGTGACATTTACTGTAAATCTATTTGTTAATTAGCGAGACCTGTTCAAAAGATTGCTTTATTTATTTGTCTTTTTGAAAGACTTGTTTGGCCTACTTTTAATATGAGTTACATGGTGTTGTTGTATGGAAAAGAAGCCATGTTGGTTCATTAGGCTAATTGACTGCTTGCTCAAGTCAGAAGTGGTAGCTCAGTGGGTAAGGTATTGGTTTAGTGATTAGTAGGTCCCCCCAAAGATGTGGGTTCAAAACCTGCCAATGTAAATTATTATTAATATTTTTTTAATCTAATAGTTTGTCTAATTTGTGACATTTCCTGTAAATCTATTTGTTAATTAGCGAGACCTGTTCAAAAGATTGCTTTATTTATTTGTCTTTTTTAAAAGACTTGTTTGGCCTACTTTTAATATGAGTTACATGGTGTTGTTGTATGGAAAAGAAGCCATGTTGGTTTATTAGGCTTATTGACTGCTTGCTCAAGTCAGAAGTGGTAGCTCAGTGGGTAAGGTATTGGTTTAGTGATTAGTAGGTCCCCCCAAGTTTGTTGGTTCAAACCCCAGCTTTGCCATTGTAATTTTTTTAATCTTTTAAAATCTAATTGTTTGTCTACTTTGTGACATTTACTGTAAATCTATTTGTTAAATAGCGAGACCTGTTCAAAAGGTTGCTTTATTTATTTGTTTTTTTTGAAAGACATGTTTGGCCTACTTTTAATATGAGTTACATGGTGTTGTTGTATGGAAAAGAAGCCATGTTGGTTCATTAGGCTTATTGACTGCTTGCTCAAGTCAGAAGTGGTAGCTCAGTGGGTAAGGTATTGGTTTAGTGATTAGTAGGTCCCCTCAAAGTTGTGGGTTCAAACCCCAACTTTGCCATTGGAATTTTTTTTCTTTTTTAAAATCTAATAGTTTGTCTACTTTGTGACATTTACTGTAAATCTATTTGTTAATTAGCGAGACCTGTTCAAAAGATTGCTTTATTTATTTGTCTTTTTTGAAAGACTTGTTTGGCCTACTTTTAATATGAGTTACATGGTGTTGTTGTATGGAAAAGAAGCCATGTTGGTTCATTAGGCTTATTGACTGCTTCTCTAGTCAGAAGTGGTAGCTCAGTGGGTAAGGTATTGGTTTAGTGATTAGTAGGTCCCCACAAGGTTGTAGGTTCAAATCCTAGCTCTGTCATGGTGAATTTTTATTTCTTCCTTGAAATCTAATAGTTTGTCTACTTTGTGACATTTACTGTAAATCTATTTGTTAATTAGCGAGACCTGTTTAAAAGATTGCTTTATTTATTTGTCTTTTTTAAAAGACTTGTTTGGCCTATTTTTAATATGAGTTACATGGTGTTGTTGTATGGAAAAGAAGCCATGTTGGTTCATTAGGCTTATTGACTGCTTGCTCAAGTCAGAAGTGGTAGCTCAGTGGGTAAGGTATTGGTTTAGTGATTAGTAGGTTCCCACAAGGATGTGGGTTCAAAACCTGCCAATGTAAATTATTATTAATATTTTTTTAATCTAATAGTTTGTCTACTTTGTGACATTTACTGTAAATCCATTTGTTAATTAGCGAGACCTGTTCAAAAGATTGCTTTATTTATTTGTCTTTTTTGAAAGACTTGTTTGGCCTACTTGTAATATGAGTTACATGGTGTTGTTGTATGGAAAAGAAGCCATGTTGGTTTATTAGGCTTATTGACTGCTTGCTCAAGTCAGAAGTGTTAGCTCAGTCTGTAAGGTGTTGGTTTAGTAATTAGTTGGATCCCACAAGGTTGTGGGTTCAACCTCCAGCTTTGCCATTGTATTTTTTTGTATCTTTTAAAATCTAATAGTTTGTCTACTTTGTGACATTTACTGTAAATCTATTTGTTAATTAGCGAGACCTGTTCAAAAGATTGCTTTATTTATTTGTCTTTTTTAAAAGACTTGTTTGGCCTACTTTTAATATGAGTTACATGGTGTTGTTTTATGGAAAAGAAGCCATGTTGGTTCATTAGGCTTATTGACTGCTTGCTCAAGTCAGAAGTGGTAGCTCAGTGGGTAAGGTATTGGTTTAGTGATTAGTAGGTCCCCACAAGGATGTGGGTTCAAAACCTGCCAATGTAAATTATTATTAATATTTTTTTAATCTAATAGTTTGTCTAATTTGTGACATTTCCTGTAAATCTATTTGTTAATTAGCGAGACCTGTTCAAAAGATTGCTTTATTTATTTGTCTTTTTTGAAAGACTTGTTTGGCCTACTTGTAATATAAGTTACATGGTGTTGTTGTATGGAAAAGAAGCCATGTTGGTTCATTAGGCTTATTGACTGCTTGCTCAAGTCAGAAGTGGTAGCTCAGTGGGTAAGGTATTGGTTTAGGGATTACCAAGTTCCCACAAGGATGTGGTTTCAAAACCTGCCTCTGCCAATGTAAATTATTAATATTATTTTTTTTATCTAATAGTTTGTCTACTTTGTGACATTTACTGTAAATCTATATGTTAATTAGCGAGACCTGTTCAAATGATTGCTTTATTTATTTGTTTTTTTTGAAAGACATGTTTGGCCTACTTTTAATATGAGTTACATGGTGTTGTTGTATGGAAAAGAAGCCATGTTGGTTCATTAGGCTTATTGACTGCTTGCTCAAGTCAGAAGTGGTAGCTCAGTGGGTAAGGTACTGGTTTAGGGTTTAGAAGGTCCCCACAAGTTTGTGGGTTCAAACTCCAGCTTTGCCATTGTATTTTTTTGTATCTTTTAAAATCTAATAGTTTGTCTACTTTGTGACATTTACTGTAAATCTATTTGTTAATTAGCGAGACCTGTTCAAAAGATTGCTTTATTTATTTGTCTTTTTTAAAAGACTTGTTTGGCCTACTTTTAATATGAGTTACATGGTGTTGTTGTATGAAAAAGAAGCCATGTTGGTTCATTAGGCTTATTGACTGCTTGCTCAAGTCAGAAGTGGTAGCTCAGTGGGTAAGGTATTGGTTTAGTGATTAGTAGGTCCCCACAAGGATGTGGGTTCAAAACCTGCCAATGTAAATTATTATTAATATTTTTTTAATCTAATAGTTTGTCTAATTTGTGACATTTACTGTAAATCTATTTGTTAATTAGCGAGACCTGTTCAAAAGATTGCTTTATTTATTTGTCTTTTTTGAAAGACTTGTTTGGCCTACTTGTAATATAAGTTACATGGTGTTGTTGTATGGAAAAGAAGCCATGTTGGTTCATTAGGCTTATTGACTGCTTGCTCAAGTTAGAAGTGGTAGCTCAGTAGGTAAGGTATTGGGTAAGTGATTAGTAGGTCCCCACAAGTTTGTGGGTTCAAACCCCCAGCTTTGCCATTGTAATTTTTTTTCTCTTTTAAAATCTAATAGTTTGTCCACCTTGTGACATTTACTGTAAATCTATTTGTTAATTAGCAAGACCTGTTCAAAAGATTGCTTTATTTATTTGTCTTTTTTGAAAGACTTGTTTGGCCTACTTGTAATATGAGTTACATGGTGTTGTTGTATGGAAAAGAAGCCATGTTGGTTCATTAGGCTTATTGACTGCTTTCTCAAGTCAGAAGTGGTAGCTCAGTCTGTCAGGTATTGGTTTAGTAATTAGTTGTTTCCCACAAGGTTGTGGGTTTAAATCCTGGTTCTGTCATGGTGAAATTTTATTTCTCCTTTGAAATCTAATAGTTTGTCTACTTTGTGACATTTACTGTAAATCTATTTTTAATTAGCGAGACCTGTTCAAACGATTGCTTTATTTATTTGTCTTTTTTGAAAGACTTGTTTGGCCTACTTTTAATATGAGTTACATGGTGGTGTTGTATGGAAAAGAAGCCATGTTGGTTCATTAGGCTTATTGACTGCTTGCTCAAGTCAGAAGTGGTAGCTCAGTGGGTAAGGTACTGGTTTAGGGATTAGAAGGTCCCCACAAGTTTGTGGGTTCAAACTCCAGCTTTGCCATTGTATTTTTTTTTATCTTTTAAAATCTAATAGTTTGTCTACTTTGTGACATTTACTGTAAATCTATTTGTTAATTAGCGAGACCTGTTCAAAAGATTGCTTTATTTATTTGTCTTTTTTAAAAGCCTTGTTAGGCCTACTTTTAATATGAGTTACATGGTGTTGTTGTATGGAAAAGAAGCCATGTTGGTTCATTAGGCTTATTGACTGCTTGCTCAAGTCGGAAGTGGTAGCTCAGTGGGTAAGGTATTGGTTTAGTGATTAGTAGGTCCCCACAAGTTTGTTGGTTCAAACCCCAGCTTTGCCATTGTAATTTTTTTAATCTTTTAAAACCTAATAGTTTGTCTACTTTGTGACATTTACTGTAAATCTATTTGTTAATACTAGTATTACTGTTAAATTACTACTACTATTACTACTATTACTGTTACTAATTTTTTTATTTTAATTTTTTACATTTTTTTTAACTCTAATTAAAAAAAAATGTATTATAAAAATAGATTTTTCGTTCATCACGGGCGGTTTTGGAACTTAACAGGGTTTACCATGCTACAATTTTTTCTTTTTGTTTACAATTACTATTACCTTTACTACTATCCTTCTGCTAATTGTACAACTGATACTACTGCTATTCCTTTTACTACTACTGGTTCTATTAATTAAACTACTAATTCTGCTTGGACCACAACAATTGCACCACTACTGCTAAGAGAACTACGATTACTCATATAACTACTACTACAACTATATTTACTAATATTACTGTATTTTATTCTATACTATATCCACCTCATTTCAATGTGATTTCCCGCCATGAGCATTAGATTACAGCTACAGTCCTGGCAGCTACATCTGAATATAAAAATAACAGTGGATACGGTCACAGACACCTGCATTTTACGCACAAGATCTCACAGACGAAGCGCATGAAGTAAGGGCAATTTCACACAAACAAATCACCGTTAAGCCTCTTATTCACTCGTTCTGTTTCTCCCTCCAAGAGCTAGTCCTCTATAAAAAGAAAAAAAGAAATAAATGTGCAAATGTAAAGCTGGAAATCAATTTAGAAAAATGCGCTGTCGTGAAATGTAAATTTCACGAGTGCCAAAATGACCAGCGAGTCTGTTATTTTATAAGGGGCTAATTTAATTCCTCTTTGTAAAATAGCACAGTGTCTAGATTCGTAAAAAAAAAAAAAAAATCTAATAAAAGTGTTGTGTGAAGGAAGGGTTGTTTTCCTGACTGATCAAGTAGGAGGATGTTAGGCATAAATCGAGGAGGCACTGGGGAATACGGGATAGAGAAATGTGTGTACAGAATAGAAAAGAAATTCACAAGCTCTTGTCTGGTATCAGCATCTCTGACATTTAAAAGTGACAGGAGCAGTGAGATGTGAGAGGGAAAATAAGCCGCGGGGTTACTGATATGGTTACGACTTTAATTCTGCGTGGGATTTAAAGCACTCGGCCACTCGCCTGCTATTGCAATACATTTATTGAATGCGTTTTATTTCATATCATTCAGGGGTTGTGTGTTTTTTTTTTTCGGATTGTATAAAGTATGAGTTTTTAACATACTAATTTTACTACTTCTTACTATTACTACTATTAATATTATTATAATTTTCAATACCATTTCTACTAGTTTTAATAATAATATTATTGTAACTACTATTACTACTTGTACTACCACATCTGAGACCATAACTACTATTATACATAAATGTACTGGATCATTTGGAAGGTTCGGAATAAGGGCTTCTGCCGTTAAATGTAAACACGTGGCAGCTCTCTGGCAGCCCTCCATTAATAAACCACCTGCTGCCAAATGGCCACGAAGACAAACTGCCATCCATTCACACACAGGCGATCGCTCGTGGAGACGCCTATTACGTATAGCATAAATATCAATGAAGGAAACATTCACAGCTTCACACACCCTTACATATTCTTCAGGAACCATATAGAGTCAGAGCTTCTTCAGCAAGGAAATTCCCAGGAATTTTCAAGAAGGGAAACGTTTCGTGAGAAGTCATGAAAATGTATGGAAATGAACGGGAATAAATTGGGATTGTACAAACTTGCAGGTTAACCCTATAACTTAAATGTAGTTGAAAAAAAGAAAAAAAAAAACTCTTGCAGGATAAACTTTCTTTTCGGCTTCTCCCGTTAGGGGTCGCCACAGCGGATCCTCCGCACGTTTTATTTGGCACATGTTTTATGCTGGATGCCCTTCCTAACGCAACCCTCCCCAATTTATCCGGGCTTGGGACCGGCACTAAGAGTGGCTGGGGATGGTTCCCTGACCGGGAATCGAACCCGGGTCGCAGCGGTGGGAGCGCTGCATCTTAACCACTAGACCACCAGGGGACCTTGTAGGATAATTTCGGTTAAAACAACCAGATTGAATGCAATTTCAGTTGAACTTTTTAAACTTTCGTCACTACTTTTACTTCTACTAAAATCTCCGCTTTTATTATTTCTACTGCTACTATTAGTAATATTTCTACTACTAAATAGTAGATTTTACAATTACAATAGTAGATATTACACTACAATGACCTTTAATTTTATTACTACTACCACCATGACTGCTAATATTACAACTTCTACTATCACTACTGCTATTATTACTAGTTTTACTATAATAACTACTACTAAATTCTTGTAGTACTTTACTTTTTAGCACTACTACTATTGATACAATTACTTTTAATACTACTACTACTATTAATACTACTTCTACTACACTCAGTACCATTCCCAGTACTTCTACTACTATCACTTTTACAATCACCACTACTACTATTGCAGCCGTCACTAGTACTTAATACAGTAAAACCCAGTTGTACGAGCAACCTATAGTACGAACAAACGGAGACACGAGCAACCTCGCTCGCAAAATTTTACCCTGTTTCACGAGCAAATTTCGAAGGCACGAGCCAACTCACGCAGCCGGGTCCCCGTTTTCGGGTCGGATCAGTCGCTTAGTTGATGACGTATCACTCGGTCGCTCTCGTTGTTCAGTGCAGCAAAAACGTAACTGCGGGGCAGCGGGGGCGTGGCCGAGCGGCGGTTTGTGAATGGAGGGCGGGTCCGGGAGCAGATAGGCAGGGGATTGCCTCACCTGAAGTTAATGTGACCTAATGATTGTTCTCCTATTTCCAGTTTTCGG
The DNA here is from genome assembly GCF_946808225.1 of Silurus aristotelis. NCBI lineage: Eukaryota > Metazoa > Chordata > Actinopteri > Siluriformes > Siluridae > Silurus > Silurus aristotelis. Next base: position 1,594,749 of record NC_139586.1, read on the forward strand.
AGGGTGCATTTAAGGAACAGAGCGTGTGTGTGTGTGTGTGCGCGTGCGTGTGCGTGCGTGCGTGTGTGTGTGCGCGCGTGCGTGCGTGTAAGCAGCAGTAAAGCCTTTGCACCTGACCTGTTGTGGCGTTCCTTATTCCCGTATTCATACGCTCTCCCACAGTAACTTATATATTTTTATTTCACTAGAAATCTTGAAAAATGTCTCCCAAGAAAATCAGTGATGGTGCTGTGAAAACGAAAGTAAATAGAATTACCATGGAAACCGAGGAGGTTACGAGCACGCGTCCCAAACTCACAATCATCCACTACCACATGAGTAAGTGTTAAATTATGTTTACATTACGGTAATATGCGGTGTATTTGTTTGTTAAAACAGGCTACAAATACTTTTTAAGTGGAAAAAAAAGTGATCGGATGAGATCTCGGAACGGATTAAATCGCTTTTACATTCATTCCTATGGGGAAAATCAGTTCGAACGCACGAGCAAATGGACCTACGAGCAATTTTCAAGAACGAATAATGCCAACGGGGTTCCACTGTACCACTACTATTACCTGTACTACTATTATTACTCCATCTTTATCTATCACTGTTACTTTCTTCTACTATTATTACTTCTACTACTATTACTTCTACATTTAAAACTATCATACAATTGCCACTACTGCTATTACACTTAACACTATTATGATTACTACCATTACTGGTACTTCTATCGCTTCAATTACTATTAGTATTACTTCTACTACAATCAGTACTATTGCTAGTACTTCTACTCCTATTACTTTTACACTTACCACTACCATAACTACTGCTACTTTTACTATCATTACCTTTACTTCTGTAATTACTGCTATTGCTATAATTACTTTTACTTCTCCTAAAATTACTATTATAACTATTTTTTATTATAATTACTTCTACAGTTACTCCTGCTATTATTATTTTTTTCCTACTACTACTACAAGTTACTACTAGTATTACTACTTTCACTAGTACTTTTATTATTACCACACTATTGTTTTAATTACTATTCATACTTCTACTACAATCAGTACTATTGCTAGTACTTCTGCTACCATTACCTTTACACTTACCACTACCATTACTACTGCTACTTTTACTACCATTACTAGTTCTTCTACTTCTGTTAAAATTACTGCGATTACTACTACTATCACTATTACTATAATTACTTTTAATTCTCCTAAAATTACTATTATAACTACAATTTCTTTTAATTAATTTTACAATTACTTTTACAGTTACTTCTGCTATTAGTGTTATTTTTACTACTACTACTACTACTACAAGTTACTACTAGTATTACTACCTTTACTAGTACTTCTATTATTACTATACTATTGCTTTAACTACTTCTACTTCTACTTCTACTACAATCAGTACTATTGCTAGTACTTCTGCTACCATTACCTTTACACTTACCACTACCATTACTACTGCTACTTTTACTACCATTACTAGTTCTTCTACTTCTGTTAAAATTACTGCGATTACTACTACTATCACTATTACTATAATTACTTTTATTTCTCCTAACATTACTATTATAACTACAATTTCTTTTAATTAATTTTACAATTACTTTTACAGTTACTCCTGCTATTAGTGTTATTTTTACTACTACTACTACTACAAGTTACTACTAGTATTACTACCTTTACTAGTACTTCTATTATTACTATACTATTGCTTTAACTACTATTCATACTACTTCTACTACAATCAGTACTATTGCTAGTACTTCTGCTACCATTACCTTTACACTTACTACTACCATTACTACTGCTACTTTTACTACCATTACTAGTTCTTCTACTTCTGTTAAAATTACTGCTATTACTACTACTATCACTATTACTATAATTACTTTTATTTCTCCTAAAATTACTATTATAACTACTATTTTTTATTACTTTTTCAATTACTTCTACAGTTACTACTGCTATTAGTTTTACTACTACTACTACTACTACTACAAGTTACTACTAGTAATCCTACTTTTACTAGTACTTCTATTATTACTATACTATTGCTTTAACTACTAGTCATACTTCTTCTACTACAATCAGTACTACTACTAGTACTTCTGCTACCATTACTTTTACACTACTATTACTACTGCTACTTTTACTACCATTGCTAGTCATTTTATTACTTAATACCATTACTATAACTGTTCATTCTACTACATATTCTGCTTCTTTTAATACTTTTATGACTAGTACTACTACTACTACTATCACTACTACTATTAGTTCTACAGTTACCCCGCTCTTATTATTATTGCTACTACTATTACTAGAGTTACTGCTACTATACCTCTGCTATTATTAGTACTACTACTATTGTTATAATTACTACTACTAGATCTCTTAATACTACTATTATTACTCGTACTTTTATTACCTATTACTGTTGCTTTTACTAGTATTACTACTTCTACAACGATTAGCACTATTAACTACTACAATAAATCATTCATAAAAATAATAAAAAATTAAGAATACTTTGCATATTAAAAACACTCATACTGTGATATATATATATCAAGAGCAAACGTTTATTTATTTATTTATTTTTAAAGTAGACGATGCTATGCACAAGATCCCAAGCTGTGCCAGCAACCCCCATGCTGAAACGAAACCCACATCATGTAGAGTCACGACCGGGCGGGGAAGCAGAAATGAAAATGCTTTGTAAATTTTCTTTTTTTTTTAAATGAATATACAGCCAATGTTTCCTCCATATTTGAATGGCATTTGGGCTGCTTTGTACTTATGTTCCACATGCCCAGGGGATTTAAAAGTGTCTGAAACGCTTTCAGAGTGTGTGTGTGAGAGATTCTGCAGCCAGTCATGAGACATCTGTGCTCCTGCCTGAAACCCCAAAGGAGCCTTCAAAACATGGCTGCAAGCCCTTCGCTATCATCTCAGGAATTGGACGTATGGAGCTCTGACTCACGCTGGCACCAAGGCCGCAATGTACGTGTCCATTGGTATCTAATGACAGTCATTAGCCCGTGTCCCGTGATGTCCTGCTCTCTCAAAGTCAGTGTGTATTCTGATAAATGAGACACATTTATCTCTGTGGGAATGGGGGTCAGATCGGGTCAGCGAAAGAAAACGAAAATGAAAAGAGGAGAAACGTGAAGTCTGATATTACGGATGTGGCTTTGTGTGTGAATAGGACTCGAAAATGATGGAAAGAACAAAGACAAAAGAGCTGAACGGAAAAATGAGAGCGTGATGTGTACCTGTCACAGTAACACACTCCACTGTCTGCTCTTGGACTCCATGGCCACAAGCTCTGTCCTGAGGCAAGCAGGGACCTTCTGATGTCACGCGCCACAGGAAGCTCACGGGGTGATCACAGGTCATTGCTTCGCTAACGTGAGGGCAGCTTTCGGACTCCCCCCAGGGCTCCTCGACAATAAAGCGCATCCTGAACATGAAACCTGCAAAAGAGGAAAGGTGGATCAGCCTGGTGCCGTGTGTGTGTGTGTGTGTGTGTGTGTGTGTGTGTGTGTGTGTGTGTGTGTGTGTGTGTGTGTGTGTGTGTGTGTGTGTGAGGTGGAATGCTGGTGTGACAAATGACAAGGTAGGTAAGAAATGGGGTTCTGCAGATGAGCTTTTTCCTCATTATACTCGTACCGTTACGTTCACATAAAAACGTGATTGTGTTCGTCTAATATCTCACACAGGCGGCAATCTGAAACTACCTTTTTTTTTTTTTTTTCCATTATCATTTATCTGGCAAAACAAAAACAAAAAAGCGGCTACAGACTAATGTATGGAACGAGGTTATGATACAACAAGCACTTCAAAATTAGTTCACAGGAACAAATGGAGAGAAAGCTGCTAATTAAGTACACACCCATTGAGCCCTGTATACACATCATTAGGCCAATCAGCCAGAACATTAAAACCACCTTTTGAATATTGCTGTATAGGGTGGCAAAGGGGCGGAAAATTTCTGGTAAATTTTCAGAAACTTTCTGGAAACCTTCCATGAGAACTTTATTCTGTTCAATGGAAAATTGTGAAAATGTATATAATCTGTACCATTTATGTATGTATGAATATATATATATATATATATATATATATATATATATATATTAATAGCACTATACACATACATTCTTATGAGATAAGGGCCTATAGTTCATATACATCTCGAAAAATTCCAAGTTAGTAAGTATCCAAACTCACCCAGAATTTATAGGAATTAATTAGAAATTTTGGGACATTTATATATTATATCATATACAAACACAAATATAAACATTTTGTTTGGTTATAAACTAACATGCGCCTCAGTTGACCTGCAGTAAGAGTGCTCTGTGCATGAAATCTGGTTGTTTTAACCAAAATTATGCGGCGAGTTTTTTTTTTTCTTTCTCCCAACTACATTTAAGTTATAGGCTAACCTGCAATTTAGCAATTTATTCCCGTTCATTTCCATAAATTTTCATGAATTCTCATGAAACATTTCTCTTCACTAGCAATATGATCGAAATGTTATAAGGTATAATGTATGAGGAGCACACCTTCAGGCGTCTTGTGGAGCCCATCGCTGAAGGAGCTCTGACTCTATATGTTCCCTGGAGAATCTGTAAGGTGTGTGAAGCTGTGAAGGTTTCACTCATTGATATTTATGCTAGTAATAGGCGTCTCCACGGGCGATTGCCAGTGTGTGAATGGATGGCAGTTTGTCTCCGTGGCCATTTGGCAGCAGGCGGTTTATTATTGGAGGGCTGCCAGAGAGCTGCCACATGTTTGCATTTAACGGCCCTGATTCCGAACCCTACAAATGATCCAGAGCGCTTACAATTTATACATTTATTCATTTATACACCTGAGCACTTACTTGAGGGTTAAGGGCTTTGCTCATGCCCCCTGCAGTGGCAGCTTGATGGGATTCTGGGATTTGAACTTTTCAATTAGAAGTCTAATGTCTGTCCAACTTTCCTACCACTTGGGTGTATATATTTAAGATTAAAGATCACTTTGAAAAATGGCAGGTTTAAAGGTATAAAAAGATCAAAAGAAGTACGTTTTATTCTTTAATGTGAATAAATATATAAGCTTCTCCGCAGCAATATATTCCGTTTGATTTACGAACTTTGGTTACCTTTTCTCTTCTTGTCTGATCATTGCTCCCCTACATTATACTTTTTTTTATTATTATTATTATAATAGACCTTGTTACAAGCGATTGTATTTCGCTTTACTAACAGTGTCCAAAATCAGTCCCCACCTTTAAAACTCTCGTTTTTTTTTTTTTTTTTTAAATAGACCGAGGGTTAGACGTACAGCCTGCGGAGAATCAGCACCAGAACTGACATGAGCTCAACCTCAACGGGAAAACAGTTCATGCCGGGGGAAAAAAAAAGAAAAAAGCTTGAGTTGATTTAATTCTCTCATGAGCTTTGAGTGGGATGTTTCATCTCTCACCTTTCGTTCCTGGATGTTCTATAGTGTTGTCATGGATACAAGGTCCCCAAGGTGACCAAGGAGAGAGATGGCAAGGTTTCGAACAGGGAATGGAGCAAAACTGGATCAGCGATGGAGGAGGAAGATTGGAGCACAAGTTCTGCCCAACAGGTCTGCATACTGGACAAAAAGATGGAGTTTATACGGGATTCATTGTGTGCGTGACATAAATATCAAAAGTATGTGGACACCTGACCATCATTCACCTACTGTATGTGGGGCTTTTCTCAAATCCCAAAGCTTTGGAAGCTTTTAGCTAAGAGTTAGTAACCTAATTTTATTAGAATTTTTTTTATAGAAACGTGACCAGGCTGAAAGCAAGTCAAAATAGCTATCACACAGCATCGTGATGCCCATTTACACAAAACGATCATCATAAGGACATGGTCTATGAAGTCCCTCACAAAGGCCTGATCTTATGAATCCCACTGAACACATATTTAGAATAAACTGAAACACTGATCCTGATGTCAGTACCTGATTTCACTAAGGCTCTTGTAGCTTGGTGGACAGACGTTGCAGAAAAGTGGGACTGATTCTTTGTAAAGAGATCTTCAGTGGTGCAAGTGATTGTTCAGGTGAACATCTTCTCAAAGAAAACGACCTCGTCCACAATTTATGTTGTCAGAGCTGCTGTTATTAACCTTTTCCAACCAATCGGATTTAGAGATGTAACTCGTATAAAAAAATAAAAAAAAACCCACTCCAAAAATCTAGTGATAAGACTTTGCAGTTTTCTGAGCTGTCCAAGGATATTGAAATAATAGCCCAATTGTTTTGTTGGCCACGTTTTCTTAATTTTTTATTACAATCTATATAATATGTTACATTTAACCAATTTATGTGGAGAAGGAACCAGGCATTATCCTGCAGTGTCCCTCCCAGCTGTGCTGCGGGATCATCTTGTGATAATATTATTATATCAAACTTTATAACTCCCATATGAAGCCAGCTGTTTTGTTCTGAACAGCGTGACGTTAAAGGGTCGCTTTGCGAAACATTAAAGACACTGATGTCTGCGCAAATCAAAACATTCACGGAAAGAAAAGACGCAGTGCCGCACAGCAATTCGAGCATCTCATATGTCTCATAACTCTCCGGATTCGATCTAAAGCGCGACGAACTTACCGTGGGATTTTGTCGCGTTGTCAAATATCCTCACGCAGTAGGCCTCGCGGGTCTGGATCCCACCCCCGCATAGAGAGCTGCTGTTACCGTGGCGATGATCCTGCTGACTGATCAGCAGTTTCACCTGGCACGAACCCCAGTTCGTTACCTTCCAGTCGTACCTGTGTGTTCAGCGAACGTTACCGAACATCAATCCACATAAAAATCCAGTTCAATATGCTGTTATTATGGGTGTGTACCTTGGACAATGTGGAAGAAGATCTTCCAGTGTGTTACAAGTCTCGACTTCTTCTAAAGCAGGACATTCTTCTCCTCCAGCAATAGGAACCGTCCGCACACTGCGCTTCCTGCTCCGGAAGCCCGGGGATTGATCGGTTGACCTACAGGTTTTGGAGCAAGGGCTCCATTCTGACCAAGCGGAAACGTCACAATCTCTGGGCATCACGCACGAGCGAAAGTTTACAGGGGTGCCGGCATGGTCGCAAAGACTGGGAATGGAGAAGTAAAACATTCAGAACCTTGAGTCATCATGGTGGTGTTCGGTAAAGGAATTAAAAGGGGGCAGTTTGCATCTTAGCATAAAAGTCGCAATTTATTCTCTAAAGCAGGGGTCCCCAAACTTTGTCTGTGAGGGCCACATAATTATTCTTTATTTTATTGGGGGGACGGGTCGGCCTGTAACAGAGAATTCCATTTGCCAGTGTGACTAGCAGTATTATTGTGGAGCTTTTATTATGATTTTAAATGTATTTATTTTCCCTACTAATGCTGGAGTCATTTATTTTGTTCTGCACCATAAGACCATAATTACTATTATAATGAATTTTATTTTTATATTCATTGCTCTTGAAATCAAAACATTTACTTATGCATGTGGTTAGTGGGCGAATCTAACAAATAATTAGGCTACGCTAATAACTGGAGGTTGACCCATAGTGGATTTTACCGATAGCTAGGTTGGATGGTACTTGCAGATAATCGATTAATCACACATAAAATGGATACTAGATAAAAAATAAAAAAAACAAGCAGAACACTCCATGCAAAATAGTACTTATTACAAAAAAAAAGATAAAAAGATAAAACGGAATAATATAAACGTGCTAAATGAAATATATATGAATATATGTATTAATAAATTCAATTATATAATTAATAAATGATAAATGTAATATAGCGCTCTCCGTGCAGCACAATGTCTCGCATGCAGCACATTAGTGATTTGCCCCTAGAGGCCGCTTTCATAGCGACAACCAAGCTGGAAAAACTATTTGGTCAGATTTTTGTCGATAGTTCCATCATTCTATCGGTGCCTCGACCTCTATTAATAACTAAGAGCAATTTTAGTTTATTATCAAACACAGATTTGATATAAGTAAAACATATTTAAAAGTCAGGTTTCTAAATATGTCTCTGGCATTGTTCAGAGGGCCGTTACAAATGTGGACACAAAACCAAAGGGGCCATCATCGAATAAGAAAAAGCAATTAGCAAGACTTCTATGTGCTGTATGTGCTCTATAAACAGAAAGTCCCAGTATCGAACCCACAGAAGCCTGTGATTGGCTAGTATCGCCATGATTGACCGCGAGAAAATGAATGCCACTTCTTTATTGGGTGGGAGAGAAAGTGTTAGAAAGGCCAGATACTCATTGATCAGGCAGCTCTCTCTCTCTCTCTCTCTCTCTCTCTCTCTCTCTCTCTCTCTCACACACTCACACACACACACACACACACACACACACACACACACACACACACACACACACACACACACACACACAGTATGAGCTCTTGGTTTTTTTTTCTTAGACAGCAGCAGATGCATTTGTTTCATGTAATATTGGTTCACATCTTACACTTTTATATTGCATAATGCCGGTCATAAAGTTTCAAGTCTATTTATCATATTTTGTGAGAACACTATGTAGTAGGTTGAAAACCTAATAAAAACCACACACACACACACACACACACACACACACACACACACACACACGTTGCACATTTCATATTAAACCTGTGGGGAGACTGAGAACTGTAAACAGAGCGAAATATTCCTGCAGTCAGTTGGCATTTTCGAAAACAAACACACACAGTGGTGAGTATTAGCTCTGAGTGCGTGGATGAATTACTCACATAATCAGAGGAGAGCAGGGCTTAAAATAACCAGGCATGGAACGAACCGAAAAGAACCATCTGTACTCGCATAAGAGCCGAAGGTAAAACAGAGGTACACGGCTGCCATGTTTGGTTTATTCGTTAATTTGAACTCACCTCAGCAAGGCGTTCTTGCCATCGCTTTTCGTGCAACGAACCTGGCGCGTCTGGTAGCCGACGTGAATTTCCCACGGCGCCTTGAGGCTTCTGTGGTGGTCATGATGATGATGCTGTGAGTGGATATTCCCCATGATCGTGTGTGATGACTTGAGCACTATGTGCCTACTCGGATTATTACTGAAGTCCACCATGGTCCTTCCACTGGGCATTGCGCCTTTGCGTCTGCAAGGACTCCAAGGTCCTGCCCACAAGCTGTAGCTGTGTTTGTGTTGCTCGTAGGGACACTGGGCGGTGTTCTGGCTGCAGGGACGAACCTGTGTAAGGCTCGGACATGCGTCTCCGCCGTAAAGAGGAGGGGCCAACACCTGTCGTGTGCGGTGCTGTAGAGCAGGAGCGCAGGTACGGCTGCAAGGTGACCAATGAGAGAATGTCGAAACGACGCAGTCGAGCGGGCAGGGCAGCAGACACACCCTCTCAGGCTCGGGCGTCGGAGAAAAGGCTTGGCACACGTGCGAGCTCACATCGGTGCCGTTCGAACGAAGTACACACGTCGCGGTGCGCCTCTGCAGGCCTCGCTGCGCCGTCACACACTGCTCAGACGCCAGAGGAGGAGCTGGAGAACAAGGACCCCAGGCAGATGGTTGCCATTCAAACAGCTGGCGCTGCCACTCACACACCTTCGCACATGTGCGCTGGAGGGCAGGACGCTTCCAGAGGTGACAGTTGGATTGGTGGGTGCTCCAGCCCTCGGAGTGAACACACCACACAGGGCGAACCTGCAGGCCTGCAGAGCCACACTCTGAAGATATGCACTCGCCCCATGTGCCTTTAATTGGAGACAGAGAGCGAAAAACATACACTAGAAGGGTTAAACTTATTAATGTATGAAAAAAATATGCATTTATACTCATTCATGCAATTATCCAACCAGACATCAAACATAGGCCTTACAATTTGTACAGGGACGTCAGCATTTTCAGACGTTTCAGTGTAGATAAGCAACTTTTGGAAAATAATTGAAAACGAAAGTGTGGACACGGTGCGTTTTTATATGAAAAAGCCATTTTCTAATTTATCCGGATTAGTGTAGATGTAGCCGCAGTGTGATTGTGGTTTTATGGGATTTTCCCTGTTTTGTGTTGTGTTGTGCCTTCTGAGATGCTATTCTGCTCACCACAGTCGTAACAGAATGATTAATTTTCCTATTGCAGCTGTGTTCTCGTTCTCCTCTGATCTCTATCATTAACGAGGCAACAGAACCACCGCCTACAGGATGCTTTTGCATGCTTCTGTATGAACAATCGAGACTGTCCATGTGATTATTCTCAGGAGATCAGCAATTGAAACACTATGACCTGCTCAAACCTCTATGTTTGGTGCCAACAAACATGTCATAGTCAAAGACCACCAAGATTTTCAAGATTATGTTTTCCCCTTCCATTATTTAAATATGGTCAGGGCTCATTCAAGGTCTTCCACTTTAACCCATGTAAAGCATATGTTCATGGAGGTGGCTTTGTGCACAGGCACCATGTCATGCTGGAACAAATCTTGCTCAAGTAAAGGGAATTTTTATTATGTTCCTGCATCCAGTCACATCCTATACAAGTATGTGCCTCCAATAGTTCTGGCTGGAAAATTCGGGTGTCCCAAATCATGAAAATCATGATATTTATACAAAAAGAAAAAGCAAACCCCATTGTAGAATATTACTGCAGTGAACCTGCTAGATCATATAAGTGTTCCTGTAATAATAGAGGAAGGATGGGGGTTCTAGAGGTTATTGGGGGTTATACAGGAATCGAATGCTTCCCAGAAACAATGCATGACATCATCATCAAGGCCTGGGCTTCATATCACTCTCAATTCCCTGACCACAGACACATTAAGGAGGTTAGATGAGAGTGTGAAATCAGATTCAGTAAGAAAGAGACTTATATGGAGACTAGAATACTATTGTCAGCCTTCAGTCGGTGTAGGCTTTGCTTTTTTCTGGTGGGTCCTTTAAGCAAGGACCATCGACTGCTCAGGTGTATAAATGTGTAATTCGGCTCTGGATGAGGCCAAATGGCATAAATTTAAATGAAAGGTAAATGTTCTTCCAAGCTTCATCAATATCAAAAATTGATAAGGAGGTGTAAACTTTTGCAAGACAATATGGTAAATTTGTCACAATTATTTTTTTGGCACAAACCCAAAAAAAACCATTGTACCCACCCTATTGTACAATAATCAGGTTAATTACTGATTACTAGTAATGAGCTTAGTGGGCTTCAGTCTAATATTTTTGCACTTGTATTGCACTTGGTCCAGTACAGTCCAGTAAGCCATAATTATTTCACAAAGACCTGAAATAATGCTAAAGTTGTCCGTCTGAATTGGACAAGATTAATCACTTTGGGTTTTGGACATCATTAAACAAACCTCCTGGACAGTTCCAGAGCTGCAGGGTTTAAAATCTCTGGCCCGATAAACCTCGCTGGTGAGATTTACTCTTACCGCTACAAATTGTTCCTATCGCTGGGTAATGGTTGTAAATGTACCAAACAGGTGAAGGATGCACCTATAGCTTAGTGAAAGCAAATGAGAAAAGTATATGTCTTTCTTGTGTGGCTGAGTCTACAAGAATTCCAGCAAAAGTAGCTTTTATCAAATGTTGAATTACAGAAGGTACATTAACAAGCCCGGAAGGCATTATTTGCTATTCGAACTCTCACTAAACCTTGGCAGAACATCAATTCCAGCCTGTTTAATTGGATTCATGTTTAAAACTCTACATGTGAGTCCCTGGACAATCCTATACAACCATTAGTGTATGCACATGTTTCATCAATGCCGACCTCCTTACCGTTCCTTCGACCAGGAAACTGGCAGATTAAATGCTTTACGGCTGAAACTTTGGAATTTGTTAAATACTTAGTGGAAGAAACACCCAAAGGACCGATTACCAAATCTGTGTTTACTGAACAAACACGGATGGGCTCCGGTCAATAACTGTATCCTTTAATGTGTATCTATTTGTACGGTTTACCTGATAAAATGTAATCCTTTGAAAATGTGGATGCATGCAGATATAAACCAGTAGTACTATTTTGTGTTCAGAGGAACCATTGTAGGCAGTGCTTTCTGAACATTCCGTTACTCATTTAGTCCCCTACTCTTCTGGAAAGATGTTCCACTAGATTTTGTGGAGATTTGTGCTCATTTAGCTGCAAGGGTGTTAATTAAGGTACTGATGTAGGTGAAGTGAGGAGGCCTAGGGTGCAGTCAGCATTCCGATTCATTCCAAAGGTGTTTATAGCTCTACAGCAATGAGATCTTCCACTCCAGCCATGTAAATCATATTTTCATCAAGCTGGCTTTGTGTCATGCTGGAACAGGTTTGATTCTTCTAGTGAATGGGAAACTTCATGGTCACCACATCCAAAGACCTCCCATACCATTGTGTTCCTCCAACTTTGTGCAAACACTTTGAGGAAGAACCACATATGGCTGGAAAACTCAGGTGTCCCAATCCTTTTGTCCATGCTGTGTATTTCTGGTCTATGTTCCTAGTTATCGTAACTGTTTCGTCATCTAGTTTTTTGTCAAGTCAAGTCAAGTCAAGTCAAGTCAAGTTTATTTGTATAGTGCTTTTCACAACAGACATTGTCTCAAAGCAGCTTTACAGAAAACAACAGTTAAGGTAAATGGTGTGCGTTTGTCCCTGATGAGCAAGCCGTTGCGACAGTGGCAAGGAAAAACTCCCTTAGATGATATGAGGAAGAAACCTTGAGAGCAACCAGACTCAAAGGGGAACCCATCCTCATATGGGTGACATCAAGAGTTTGATCATAAATATTTTTGTTTGTTTGTTTTTTGTATCCCCTTGTTTGGAGTAATCATAACCTCCAAAGTTGTGATATATTAAGGAACAGACAATAAAACAATAATTGCTTGATTCTATCATGTCAATATTCGCCAGAATCTCAAGTAAATGGGTCTTTGTTTCTCGACGCTGTAAAAAATGTATTGTCCTGCAGGCTTGCACCGTTGGTAAGGTGTTCTTTATACAGTATATCCAGAACCCCCAATAATCAGGCAGAACATTATGATCACCTGCCTAATATTGTGTTGGTCCCTTTTTGCTGCCAAAACAGTCGTGATCCATCGATCATCAACAGCATGAACTCTTCTTCAGCAGTTTGAGATACAGGAGCTCGTCTGTTGAATTGGACCAAAAGCGCCAGCATTCACACCCCACGTGCATCAATGAGCCTCGGCTTCCTATGACCGTGTCGCTGGTTTACCACTGGTCCTTCCTTGAAGTACTTTTAATAGATACTGATGACTGCAGACTGGGGAGATCCCCTGACCCAGTCGTCTAGCCATCACAATTTGTCAAACTCCTGCTTCTAACACATCAACTTTGAGGACAAAATGTTAATTTGCCAAATGTCAAATTGTCAAATCTCTTTCCCAATCCATCCATTGTCATAGTAGCGCAAAGCAGACAGATGAAAAGAGAAAGAGATCATGTTTTTACCCATGTGCATGAGGGAGAAGCAGCTAGTGCTTTATGTGGGCAAAAGGTTTGGATAATAAAATGGTGCATTGGAAACAGCAAAACCCATACCCATATCCAACAAGTCCGTCCAAAAAAATAAACTATATTCTGTTTGCTCTAGATTAGTTTTGTCACAATAGCTAACTCTGAAACTCTTCTGCAGGGTCTTAACAAGACCAAAGATCAAAAGAGGTTTGAAGATTAAGTCTTAAATTCACTGTTCTAGGCCTTATATCATTTTAAATAGGTCCTAATTTTCGGCTGTCTATGTAACGCTACCTCTAATGCTTATTGAAATTCTCCTGCAGCACTTTAGAAGGTTTTTTTGGGGGGTTTGTTTTCATTGTGTTGTCTTTCACAGGTCCAAATGTAATTTACTGTATTACAACTAGAAATGAGACAACCATGCAACAGGCAATCAGCTTTCTGTCAGGCTTATTCATTTTGACTGTATGAAAAGACCAGTGAGGGGGGGAATTGCATCGCATTTGATGCCCCATTATTCTTTATCTAACTCTGGTTATAGGTACAGAAAAAGAAATACCACCGAAGAGTATAATGTGGCAACCTACAGTTCATGCATTTCTGACCTACACAATAAGTCCATTTAGTGTTTACTACAGGGGTCTCTAAACCTTTTTCTGTGAGAGACACATTATTTTTCCTTACTTTAATAGGGGGCTGTAACAGAAAAAGACATGGGCTGGAGTGTATTATTGGTCTTTCTGCATATGTGTCTCTTTGGCTGGTTCCATAGTGTCAGCGCGGATTGTATTCTTTGAACACAGACATTGTTTCTTGACCGATGAGACAAATTTCTTCATCCAAAAAAATAGTCAACGTTTGGTTAAAGTCCTTGATATTTAAAATTACATTTTCAAAATCTGTCTCTGGCATCGTTCAAAGAGCCGATCCATATGTGGGAGCTGTAGTTTGGGGACCCCTAATCTACTACATGACATGTTTTGTATTTCAGCACCATTTACTGAACAGCACCTCAACAATGATGGACCTGTAATTTATGGACATTTGATGATGAGGACGAGGTTCCCTTTTGAGTCTCAAGGTTTTTTCCTTGCACCATCTGAGGAAGCTTTTCCTTCACCACCATCGCCACTGGCTTGCTCATTAGGGATAAACTTGCAATTTAAACTCATATCCAAATCTATAACCGCTTTATCTCTGTAAATCTGCTTTGAGACAATGTTTATTATTAATGTCGCTCTGCTAATCTCTACTGATAAAAGTAGTCCTTATTTTTGGTTATATTAAAACCCTTCTATTGACCTGCACAATTTGCTGCCACATGATCATGATCAGTATAAATGGCATTCCTATCAATCTGAACAGTATAAATATTTCAACACTGGTTCCGTAATGACAATTTCAGGTCTGACAACTGACTTTATAGCTTTATATATTTATGCGATATTTCTAAATATTTACAGCAGTGCCATGACAGTTATTCATTTATTCATCCAGTTCAGTAAATGCTTTATCAGCTGCCACCCCCCCCCCCTTTCCCGTCGTGCATCACGAGAGAGTTATTTGCCTCTTTATATAAACCCTGAGGTCAAATGTGTATTATATTTCTGCTTACAATCCTCCTATGAATACTTCAGCGCATGATTCAATGCTTCGGCTTCAAATACAGCACAAGTGAACAGGGTTTGTTGTGTATCAGGAATGCCCGGAGAAATAAGACCTCGGGCTCAATCCAGTCTTAATTGGGGTACATTCATTTTCCGCTGCGAATGTTTTTATCGATTTATTCTGCTATCGCTTTTCTTTGCCATATATATACATTTATATTCGAAGCAATAGCGTTCAGTAGCGTAAATTCCATAACAGGATCCTATTCCTATTGTTACAGTTGTTCATCAAGATTGCATATTATAATAGTATTATAAAAGAACGTGTTGCATATGTCCACGTGTTCCTGTGAATATAAGAATCCTGTAAGCGGAATTCATCATTAATTCAAAACTGAATGTCATTGTGGTGTTATTTTATAGATCGGGTGATCAGTCTATACTCATAGAGGACCCCTAACAAACGTTTGAGGACACCTGACCTTTCCTGCCATAAGTGGTTCTTCTCCTAACTGTTACCACAAAGATGGAGGCACACAATTGTATAGTATGTGGCATTTTGCGTTCACTTGAACTTAGGAAAACAAAACCCTTCCAGCATGGCAATGCCCCTGTGCATGAAGCGAGCTCCATGAAGATCTGCTTTACATGATTTGGAGAGAAAGAGTTTAAGTGTCCTGCTATGGAAATCCAGTGGAACATCTTCCCAGAAGAGTGGAGGGACTTAATAATAGCTGTTATAGTAACCTCCACTCTTCTGGGAAGATTTTCAGGTTCTGATGTAGGAGGAGGTCTGGGGTCCATTCTTATTAATCCCAAAGGTGTTCTATAGCTCCATAGCAGGAGATCTTCCACTCCAAACCCATGTAAAGTAGATCCCGTGGAACTAGGTTTGAATCTCCTCATTCAAATGAAGGGAAAATTCAGGCGACTGCAATCCCCTGAAAGTTGGGGGAAGAACCGCCGATCAGGTCCCAATTCTTTAGCCTATTTAGCGTAAAACCTGCAGAGAGGCAAAAAAAAAGTGTTTTTTATCCACTTATTTAAAAAGAAAAACCCCTCAATCTTCCTTATTGATATTACCGATATGAACTGATTAAATTCCATATTCATTAGCATTGAGTGCATACTGTATTTCTAATCAATGAACTTGTTCCGCTGCTCACACTCTTCTCAATATTTAAGTCCGTAATAACTGCTCTTTGCATAATTGCTTTTAAAAGCGTACATTATTACGCGTCTTAACAAGCGGGCAACGGCGCTGAATTAGCGAGAGCCAAGAGGGCAGGGAGCGTCAGCACAGAATGGCGATCACAGTAAGAATTATGCGGCCCGCAATGTTAATTAGAGTACGGTTAATTATGAAAAATCTTCATGGCTTTGCCGATGGGGCTGCAGATGGAATCCGAGGCTTGATTGATCTCGTTTTAGCAGAGTGGATAAATAACATCTCTCAGATGGGCAAGACATTTCATCCCAAGCCTGTCAATCAGGCTGTTGTCATAGCAGTGAAAAGCAGACAGATGGAGAGAGGGGTGAAAGGGAACGGGGAGGGTTCGTTCGCCGACGCGAGTGTCGCCCAGGGTAAAAGCTAAGTACGTCGATGGGGTTTGCATATGGATAACGGAGGCATGCCTGATACCGAATCAGGCAGGTCAGCGTATTTCCAACGGAGGTTCTCCAATGGATGGAAAAAAACAGAACAGAAAAGAAAAGGTCTGACGAGTGTTATTTTTAGATCATTCAGTTGTGCTTCGTGTTTTATCAAGTCATGCTGAAGAAAATCCTGTCATTTGTATTCCTTGGAGGTTTAACAAAGTCGCATCGACTAATTTCAGCCGACCACATGCTGGAACAGGTTCGAGTCTTCGAGATCAAGTGGAATTCTTCTGTCCATATAGTGCACTTATGTGCAAATATATGAGGTACCAATTGAAACAGTGAATGAATGCAAAGGGGAGGTGGGAGCTTAGTGGGTAAGACATTGGGCTTTAGATCCAAAAAGAGTTCAATTCACAGCCACACCAATCTGCCACTTCTGGACCTGTCAGTAAAGCCCTTATCCCAATAACTGCTAATTTGTATAACTGAGATAAATGCAAGTCGCTCTGGATAAAGGCGTCTGCTAAATGCCATAAATGTCATTGTAAATGTCTGATTTAGGAAGACAGAAAAGTCCCAAAAAGCCATTGTAAGTCATTCAAAAACATTTTTCCTTTCATTGTTTTTATATCAAAGTAAATGATTTGTGTGTCTTATATATATATATATATATATATATATATATATATATATATATATATATATATATATATATATATATATATATATTACATATATTTTTCCAGCTGATTATTAACCGTAGAAATAATCGAATGCAGCATTAATGCGACTTCTAGTTTTGCAGAACGGATTCGGTCTTGCTGTGCTGCACTTTAACGCACCATGGTTCCCATTCAGCTTCTAAATATCACCTCTCCATCTGAGAACCTCTTTCTCTGGCACGCCAATTTAGGGCACGGCATGCACTTTCGTACTCCGAGTGATCCGTTGAAAACCCTTCCTTTCGAAAAGAAAGTGTCCTTACTTAGAACCGAACCTTTCTATCCGTACAGAGCATGCTAAACTCTGGTCCTTTTATTTTCTTCAATTTTTTTGGTTGTGTTGTTGCTATGTGAATGCACCAGACAGCACCAATAAAATTCTTCCTGAAGAAAGGCAAATAAACTGTTCTCACCGACACTTTATCAGGAGGACCATACGTGTGCTGAGTAACCCCCCCACACCACTTCCAACAATTTTGCTCTAAGAACAATTCCTTACTTATGGACTGGAGTTGCACAAGGTGTTGGATATGTTCCTGTGAGGTGAGGTTCCAGGTGGGAGAGAATAAAATTTACTGCAGATTTGTCACTATCATATTCATGCTGTGACTCTACAAATCTACCACATTCCTAAGGTGTTCTATTGGATTCAGATCTGGGGGAAGGAGGCCATAACATTTTTTTTTTACTTATTGCCATGTCTATGCAAAAAGCTTGAGGTGACTTGGCCTATGCTTGGAGTAGCCATTATAGCAGGGGTCCCCAAACGGCACTCTTAACAATGCCAGAAGCATATTTAAAAATAAATGTAAAAAACATTGTTTTACTCATCATTTCTGTATTTAATAATATCT
The DNA here is from genome assembly GCF_946808225.1 of Silurus aristotelis. Lineage (NCBI taxonomy): Eukaryota > Metazoa > Chordata > Actinopteri > Siluriformes > Siluridae > Silurus > Silurus aristotelis. The sequence continues at coordinate 1,612,994 of NC_139586.1, forward strand.
ATAAAATCCATACCGATAGTTTTTCCGGCTTCTGGTCTGCTATCATTATGAGAGCGGCCTCTAGGGGCAAATCACTGACACCAGAGGCTGCGAGCTGCACAGAGAGCGCTATTTATTATTTATAATTTATTAATGATATTATTATAGTTATTAATTACTAAATCCATATGTAATTCCTCAAGCACATTTTTATGATTCTGTACAGTTTTTATTTAATTTTTTTTAAATAAAATTCAGTACTATTTTACTATTTTATATTTTATCCATTAGCCATTTTAAAAACGGTGGATCGATCAGTTATCGGCAAGAACGATCCATTCCAAGCTATGAAGCTATTATTTGTTCGATTCACCCACCCACCATATGCATAAGTAAGTAAATGTTCTCATTTTAATAGCAATGAATATGAACAAATATCCTTATGATAGTAATAATTTTTTTTTAATAGGCAATATTTAATAGGCAATATTTTGAACCCCGCGGCTTAAACAACGAATCGGCTAATTTATGGATTTTTCCTGGGTTTTTCCCGGTTTCACAAACTTCATGCCAAAAAACTGGGCGACATAACATTAGACCAATGAAATTTCCGAACGGAAACAAAAAAAACCCCACTTCACCTGTGTTCTGAGCTGCACTGCATCGGGAGAAAAACTTCCACCGGTGCTGATTTTTAAACGCACGACGATGCCAAAAGAAAAACTCTCGAGAAAAATAGTTGTGAAAGGAAGGAGGAAGACGGTGAACAATGACTTTCTTGTTCGGCTACTGTTTAGATACAAGCCGTTGTAACGCATTGAGTCTGGGTGAAGGAAGAGCTCGCTAACTCCAGTGGCAACAGAAATCATATAAGCACAGACAGGTTTCCAAAACTCGTGCTTTTTTATTTTTCTTGGCAACAGCGTTACGGGTTGGTCAAAGAAACTGAGAAATGAGCATCAGAAAATAATAAAGACATATTCCTCGGTCTTGGACACATGCAGTAATAGCGAAAAAATGCGGCGGCATGCTATTCCCAAAATACCGCTATGCTCCTAAAGGGGCCACAACATATTTCACCCATTACACAGTGTAACAGACACTGTCTTTCGTTAAAGCCTGTGTAAAGTTCATTAGTTTCAGTATAGACACCTGCGGCTTATTTATGTTCAAAATAAAAATCTTTGTCAAATTCAGTGGGTGCGGCTTATATATGGGTGCGCTTAATAGTGCGGAAATTACGGTAATTGTCTGTTCGGTGCAGAACAGCAGACCGACCCAGCCCCCATTACAGAAAGGAAAAATGATGTGGCCCTCAGAAAAAAAGTTTGGGGACCCCTGGTTTATAGAATTAGTAACTTATACTGTGATAAACAGTGTTAATGTTAAAAACGGGACTGGATTGGTAATAGATACAGTATTAATATTCTGAAATATTCAAACCAGCCTTTCCGGCAGTAGATCACATATATCCTCATTGTGATGTTTGATGAACTGAAGTTGAACGGAAGCTGAGCCATACAGACAAAACGATCTGGACACTTGACTTTTCCAGTTGTTAGTGCATTTGCTTTTAAAAGAATGACATTTCTTTTCGATGTTTTATTGTCAGGAGTGGAATAAGTGCTTTTTTTTATTTACTTTTTCTCTCTGTCTAACTACTCCATTATAGAAGCAGTGGTACGAATGCTGAGACAATGGATACGTAGCCCTGCATTTTGCTATTACCAGGAAGCACATTAAAATGCACCTAGTAATTGAACATTAAGCAAAGTGGAGCGTTTTTCTGATCCTTTTGTTCACGCTCTTTACCGGAACAATCCTAGTGTTACGGCTGACACGTGATGGAGTCGATTGTCACAAGAATTTACATCTTTTGTTTCGAAAATAAAAGTAAAGCCATTCTTGAAAGTGCAAAATTACAGTATTTATCTGTAATCGCTCCATACTTTCATTATATAACCTTTAAGCCTTAATAAAACGTGTCGAGCGAGTTTTCTGTTCATTTTCATGATTTTTTCATGATCAATTACGCAGTTTTAATGTCTTGATATATAATACGATCTATAGACATAAACTTGTATTTATAGATTAAAATGTGTTTTCTAAACCCACATACAGGCCATATTTGCTGAGTCTCCACTCTTCTGGGGAGATGTTCAACTAGATTTTGGAGTGTAAGATTTTGTGAGATCTTTTCAGCAAAAAGGGTGTTAGTAAAGTCGTGATGAGTGTTGAGGAGTTTTGGGTTGCAGTCAGCGTTAAGGTTCTTCACTGTTAAGGTTCTTCACTGTTCTTCATTGTAAAATGATATGTTCATGGAGCTGGATTTGTGATTAAATAGGGGACTAGATATGGAATGGTATGTTTAAAATTCACATCCAAATCTTATGGTCAGGTGTCCAAAATCTTTGGTCCATATATTGTATTTTGTATCATTTAACTCTACATTATTAATTTTAGAAAACCCTCTAATCAAAGTACAGGAATCATGATGTTCTGAAGCCAGAGAAGACTTGCTGCTCAGAAGGCCATACGTTCAAACCCCAGCACCAGTAACCAGCCTCATTTGGGACCGTGAGCAAAGCCCTTAACCTTCACTGCTCGAGGGGGCGCCATACCATGGCCTTGACTTCATAAGTTTGGATGTTGGAGTAAAAAGAATTTTGTGAGGTAAAAAAAAAACATTTTCATTTTTGAATATAAATGAAGACTTTTGTTTAGGATACTCATCTAGATGAAGATGATTTTTTTCTTGCCTACGCTATGTGGCTCATTTCCCACAACAAGCGAGTTGGCATTAAAGACAGATATGAATCACTTAGAGAAGCTTCCCGATAGACAAAAAAAAAAAAAAAAAGTAAAAAAAAAAAAGTAAAAAAAAAAAAGAAATTTGTTCGAAATTGTTCAATAAAGCTTGTAATGAGAATGTAGCCTAAGATGTAATTAAATTCAGGTCAATGCCTGAGCTTTAATCAAGTCTAAAAGCCTTTATTAAGAGTGCAGGAAAGGCGCTTTTTTTCTAATAATGAGAGTCTGTTGAGATCCCGCTATTAGAATAACGATCTCCGGGGAACGAGAACGGCGATATAAAACCGAGCGACGAGACGGAAACCCACAACAGCAAGAAAAACAACACAACAAAATGATCGTTTTCACAAGGACAATAGGTCTCTTTATGTCACAATGGCCTAGAGATCTCACACACACCACACACACACACATCAGTGAGAAGTGTGAAGAATGTCAGCTCTTGTCAGTAGTAACAATAGGGCAAATGACAGAATAATTACACAGTAATGGTCATAGAAGCAATTACAGTGTTCGTTTTCCTCACCCAGGTTTTGGCAGAGAGGATGTGAATACTTTTATCTTGTCATTGGTGTCGCTTGGAAAATGATGTCTAACCAGCTTAGGGGAAAAAAAAGCATGTGTGCACAAAAACTACGCAACTGAAAGACCGCCGGAAAAATGTAGCCGCGTCCAATCTGCTAGTTAGGATCACTATTTGGCAGCAACGGCATGACCTACCACATGGACCCAACAAGAATCCAGTCTGGTGGAATTGGTGGAATGATGTAGGGAATGGTTTCTTGGAACACGACGTGTTCATTGATTGCATAAATGCTTAATGAGACATGTTGCTAATCATGTGCACGATATTTATTATTTCCGAATGGCGACTCCCTGCAAGATAATGCGCCACAAACGAGTTTCATGAACTTTTCTGCTGGCTTAAACTTTTCAGAACTTTATCAGACTTATGTTTTAATATATTTTTGCCCATGAATATGTATTCAATTAATCCCAGTAGTCTATTCTTTTCGTTTTATAGAGTTTACGTTGGAGTTTTTATCCAATCTGATAGCCGTCACATCATGTGTTCCCAGGTTCAAACGTATCTCCATTGAAGGCCTTCAACACAAACACTGTGCAGTTAAAACTATTTCAAGACTGTTGGTTCAACCAATCAGGTTGCGAGCTGGATTCACTGAAGCGCTGTCCAATAATGTCAGTTCGATTTAATGGTGCACTAGTCAGAACTCGCAAACTGCATATGTAGCAAACTGCACAAGCTCGAATACATTCCTGTGGATTTGATAGCTTTTTTTTTTTTTCCTTCCACAACAGCTGACGGACGAGAAGAAATCGATTATTAGATCAGTTAATAGGACGGATTTTATCGTGAGGATCAAAGCAGTCACGCGTTTACATGAACCCTTTATCAGGAAAACTGTAATTCACTGAAAAAAAAATAAAACTTCTGAGCGAAGTTTTGATGTTTCTTTTAGAAATGATGTACAGTAGGTGCAGCTGTGGCTACAGTGAAAGAAGACGTGTTGAATTTTGTTCGTTGAGTCTCTTGCATTAGTAATGATATTCCTTCTCCCTGTATGAGATTCCTTCCTCCCGCGTCTCTCTATACCGCCGATGCTTTTTATAGCCGTGGCGTCGTAATGACGGTATTGAGAGGTGGATTGATTTATGCAGGACACCACTGAAGGCCTGGGGGTGAAATGCACGACCCAAGAGTGCGTCACAGTGAGTTTAGCGTTCTTCAGAATCACGTAGATCACCTTTGGGATTAGGGTTAGGGACATTCAAAAATAAACAAATCCACAGGAATTGCATCAAGGGATCTTTTGAACCTAGAGAACTCTTGCGGAATCAATTCAGGACAGTGTTCCTAATAAAGTGTTCAGAGATTTTATATATAGAAAGAAAGGAAGAGAATGAGAGCGAGAAAGAGAGAGAGATTGAGAGAGAGGAAGAGAGTGGGAGTTGTGATCGTACACCCATAATATTATGACACGGATTTTTTATATTGTAATAACATGTAATTTTCTGTGCTACTGGGTTTTATATTTATGTATATGTATATATAGATCTCCAAATACTCGACATGACAGCTAATATCTCTTCACTACTCTTTAGAAATGCAATATGATTCGCATAATTTGAAGAAAATGACTTCAGCTGCATTGTACTTTGTGCCAAGGGCATGCACTTACTGATGCGAATTCCTTTTCCTACCCCTGCCTTCTTTCTCTCTCTCTTTTTCTCTCTCACTCTCTTTCTCTCTCTCTCTCTCTCTCTCTCTCTCTCTCTCTCTCTCTCTCTCTCTCTCTCTGCTGCATGTGGGTGCTCCTGTATCAGAAGTGATATAGATGATAAGGTGATAAGAGACTGACGAATGCGATGAAATGGCATCTTGATATACTCGATGCATTACACACAGACAATAATCAGTGAAAAAATATTATTATTGTTCCCACATTTTATCTATATGCCATCATTTATTTGCATATATATATATATATATATATATATATATATATATATATATATATATATATATATATATATATATATATATATATATATATATGCATAGTGCCTCTAGCCAGATTTTATGAAAAAAATCATGATTTGGTGCCCAGTCCTTTCTCTCGAGGCCTTTCTGAAGAGTGTGTAAGATCAGAACCACGAGGAGAAAATGATCATCAGAAGACGGTGCTAATTTTATGGTAGCTTTTCTCTCTGTGCCCATTAAATAATCCAATTTCAAGACCAACTGTGAAGTAAATGGGAAGGTCATGAGTTCACATCCCAGCACCACTAATCTGCTGCTGGGTCTTAAAATTTTTGATACCACCCCTGTGTACACAATACACACGCATAACCTCCAAGTGTGTATAGGTGTTTGGTATATATAAGTGTGTGTGTGTGTGTGTGTCACTATTTGCTTCTTGTTCTCGCTGCAGTAATTAAAGAATTGAACGAACGAAAGGGCGTGGACGCGCGCTTAATTAATAAAGATAACAGAAAACAAAACGCGGAGAGGGATGATTGCGCCGCGAGACGCACGGCTTTATCACGTCTCCTTTGATTACCGCTCCAATTCTTTTTTTCTTCCTGTCCTGGGGGGGGTGGGAGGGGGCTATCGCTCCTATTCTTCTATTCTGTCTATCCGTCACCCGTAAAATGACCGCGAGAAAGGGGGAGAAACAAAAACAAGTCGTGGAATGAAAAAGGTCAAAAAAGAAAAATACAATGAAAGAAAAACGGAACGCTCAACAGAACCGCGGGTCCAGACGTGTTTTCAGCGTGTCCTTGCCCTTTGTGCCTGATCTTTCATGTCAAACGAGACAGGGCATCACGGCAACACTGACGTTGTCATGGCGATGGAGACGTCTCATTAGCGGGAGGGATGTTTTGCCTGGTAATGAAATGTACATGCACAAAGACTCATGGGATACGCAGGACGATTCGGATTGGCGCGTGTGTGTGTGTGTGTGTGTGTTTTTATTATTTTTCTTTTTTTTTTACTTTTTTGACCACATAAACACGGCTGCCAATCAAACCCTGGCTTTTTAAACGAATGCATTCAGAACCGATTTTCCTCTCTTTTTTTTGTCAGCGTTCGCTTGAAACTTTGAAGAATTCTAAACGAGCCGTTTGCTTTCTTTCGCATGCAGATTTGTTTGTGTGGCGCCACACTTTCTCGCTGTAGCAACACTTTAATAGCTGGAGCTCCTGCCCGATAATCCTTCTTCCCTTCAGTCGAAAAACGAGAAGGCCATTTACGACATCCTGTTAATGACATCGGACAGAGAGATGTGGCTCTCGGGGGGCAAACCCCAGCGACGACATCGACACATTTACATTTTTGCCTTCTTCCTTGCCTTTTGATCCACTTTTATCCTACCTTTTGGTCAGCCGAGTGTAATAAGAAGGAATACACTTCTCCTGACTGTAAGATTGCTATGTGCTTTTCGAACACGCCATTCCACATTTAGATCTTATTTGTTGTTATAGTATAACCTCCATTCTTCTGGGAAGATGTTTGACAGGATTTTGTTGAGATTTCTCTGAGATTCAGCCACAAGGCTGTTAGTAAATTCGGGTACTGATGTAGGTGATGTGAGGAGGTCTATGGGAAGCCACTCAAGATCTTCCAGTCAAACCCATGTAAAGCAGTTATACCTGATGAGCAGCCATGGCGAATGTGTAAAAACTCCCTTAGATGTTATGAGGGAGAAACCTTGAGAGGAACCAGACTAAAAAGGGAACCCATCCTCATTTGGGTGATATCAAGAGTGTGATCATAGTCTTCAAACAATACAGATCACTGGAGTGAGAACTAGATTATGAGTAATGATCTTTCTACAGACTTCTACAGTCATTTGTGGTTATAAAACCAGGAGCTACTAAGCAACTCATGAAACAGCTCAACATTTGCAATCATCACAGATCCAACACCAGCTCCTCCATGCCAGAGCCTTTAAACACTCAAAGAGGTCCAATGTCCTAACTCTACATAAAGTGGGATCCAGTTGGCGCTGGTACGTCTCTAGATGGTTCGGGATGTTTGGGGGGTCAGCATCTCCTTCTTTAAAGGTCCACCGTTGTCCCAATACTTTTGACTTGTTTTATGAGTAATATAACCATAACCATAACTAAAATCTCATTCTAGGCAATGTAGAAGTAATATGTTGTTTCGGAGTCAATAATTTAAGTCCCAATTTGAGAAGGTCCACTTGGACAGCATGTCCAGTTGGACCTCACATAAAACGAAAAAAAAAAAAAAAACCCACTGATTGGCTGAGAATGATTTGTTTTTTTCCAGTTGTCCTTCTTGTGAGACACATTAGTTTCCATGGTGCTAAGGATCTGTGTAGCAGTGGAGCTCCAGCTGGGCTGTAGGCTCTGGCCATTCTTCTCACATTACACGCACAGATGGACCAAAACGCTTCCTGCTACAGATTCACGTTGCTGATGGGGATCAATACAGCTTTGTATTTATTTGCTATGTATGATTTCAACGTGTCCTGTAGCTTATAGAACACACACTGATGGCCTCATGTCCGTCACGTTCTGACACAAGCGTCTAGACAGAGATCCCGAGTTCGAAGCTTACAAAAGGGTTCAAATATGGATTTGAAATGCATTTAATACTTTTTTTGTGTTGCATTGTCACCATTGTTTCGCCTTTAAGATCAATAAATTTAATATAGCAGGTTAAATAAATATATATATTTTTTATTATAAAATGATATATATATATATATATATATATATATATATATATATATATATATATATATATATATATATATATATAAAATATATGTTCCACTTGATTTTGTGTAGATTTGAGCTCATCTATGCACAATGGCATTAGTAAAGTCAGGTCCTGATGAGATGAGGAGACCTGGAGTGCGTTCACATTCATCCCAAAGGTGTTCAATAGGGTTTAGTTCAGATCTCTATAGCAGCCCATTCAAGATCATCAGTTCAAACCCGTGTGAATCATTTCTTCATGGTTTGTGAAACAGGTTTGGGTCTCCTAGTTGTAGTAAAGGAGGACATTTTAATGCAACGCATCCAAAGGCACCTTATACAATTGTGTGCTTCTAACTAGATGTTCCAGTGGATATTTGGTGGTTTTGGTGATTGGTGCTCACTCAGACACATAGGTGTTGGCCTGGGGTGCAGTCAGCCTTCACATTAATCTCAGTAGGATTGAGGTCAGCGCGCTAAAGCTGGAGATCTTCCACTCTTACCCAGACGCAAACCCGCAAAACAGACAAACTTCCACTAAAATCTCTCGAAATTGATGGGAAAAAAAACACACTTATTGCTTCCAAATCACACAATTGAATCTTTAGAACCAAAAAAAGAATGTCCAGCAACATTTTAGTGGACCGGTAACTCCTCGAATAGCCTCGGCTCACTCTCGGGTTTAGAAACGCCTGAAAAATCGAGCGGGCAGAGCAAGAAATGAAGTCGCACCTGCTTTCCATGAGAATGGATTCTTCTTGGGAACATCCGTGCTCGCTGCGGTGGCAATTAGGGAGAGGCAGAGCAGAGAGTTCTGGATGGAGGAGAAAAAGACCAGGTCGTGCTTCAGAAACCACATCCTTCCTTGCGTTCGGCTTCGACACCCCTGAAAAAGAGAGAGCGAGAGAAAGAAAGAGAGGAGCACATTGAGATTTTAAATTAGCGGTCATTAATTATGAGTCCCAAGGACTTGCAGTAGCAGCAGGGCTTTGGTCATTTCTTTGCTTTTACACACCTAATTAACCTAGCGATTAAGCGGAGGGTTGAAACGGGGTACTTTTAAGGAGCCATGTTTTCTTCTTTGAAGTGCCACCCTGTGGAAAATGTGCCCTCATTAAATCGTGTGTTTCGGAAAGTGGGAACGTTTGGAAATAACTGCGTGGTCACCCGAGTGTGAGATACATAAGATGTTAAGAATAAGCTCCACTCTGCTAGGAAGATGTTCCACTAGATTTTGAAGTGTGCTTATGGAGATTCATTCAGACACATAGATGTTCAGTAGGGTTTGGAGCGCTGCAGAAGGAGATCTTCCACTCCGATCCATGGAAAGCTTACAAGCCGGCTTTCATTGTCATACAGAAATAGTTTTGGGTGTCGGAAAAAATCGAACGCCTCCCATTAAAAGCGTTAAACAGTTTGGCGAAGAACTGCATATGGCCGGGAAAAAGTCATACTAAATACTAAATACGTTCGTCCCTGCAGTGTGTATGAGAAAAGCACAGTGCAAATCCCATCTCCAGATTTTCATGTTAAACCGGATTTGATTAAATTGCATTCTTCTCGATACAACACCGGTTTCGCTGCTTCAGGATCCGAATGCGCATAACGAGAATCCGAACTCTGCCGGACACCACATTCGTAGACGACCATTCACACGCAGGCACGTTTCAGCAGGAGGAAAACATAATGTGTCTGCAGTCTCCTGCTTGAGCCAGCCACAGAAAAGGCTCTCTCAGTTGGAGAGGTGATATTTAAGAATTGAATAGGGAACTCAGAGAGATAGAGAAAGAGAGGGTTATAAGAGAGAGTGGGAGAGAGCACGATGAATCCGTTCAGCCAAAAAAAAAACAAAAAAAACCCGCATGAGTCAGATTCACACCATGAAGAAGAAGAAAATAACCGAGAGATAACACGCCGCCATGTCATTATATGACTCCAGTTTTCTCTCTTGTCCGCAGGAACACAGAGCAGACGAAAGTACACGCAAAGTACACAGCTCATTAAACCCATGTCCTCCTGGAAATGTGTTTCAGGCTAGACGTGAAAGCAAGCCGTGCCACAGAAAATAGTTTTTTTTGTTACCGTGTGCTCTAGTTAGCAGTGATTTATTTACGCCGGCAGATTGCATGTTAACCCGATTCTCGTATTAAATGTGAAACGTGTTTCGGCTCGAAACCGCGGCAGACGAATCTACCGAATCAAATCGATGGCTCTTCGATTGATGCAGACACTTCATCTTCGCCTGTGTTCCTTTCAGTACACGCTGTTGTTGTTTTTTTTAAAGAGAGAAACAAATAATTGGAGATGTTTATCAGAAGAAATACATGTGGAATTTCCCTCCAAAGACAATTGATGCGCAGAAGAAGGACCATGGTTAGTTAAGCATGAACTAGATGGAGCTCTGAGAGGAAGAAAACAACTACTACTACCAAAAAACCCCCCCAAAAAACATACAATATGAATCTGTTGGACAGTAAGAGTTCATCTGGAGTTCTACGGATTTCTCCAACCAGCGCAGGATCGAAATCGTCCTTGATTTAAAGGGATCCTGGGAAAAACCAGACACAATATAAATTAGCCTGAAAATCAGCACGCTGGGTATTTAAGCCTGCGAAGCCTTCAAGTGTGTCTGAATCTGATCAGACACATCCAATTAAGTCATTGCAATGGTGATTGGCTGTCTCTCTCGCTCTCTCTCTCTCTCTCTCTCTCTCTCTCTCTCTCAGTGTCCTTCGTGCTGTTATCTAAACGCAAATCTGATTTGCATTTACGCTTCAAAAACAGGTCAGATATGAAGCTTTTAATGCTCTTCACAACAAACGACTGGATCATTGGTCAGGAAATTAGCAACAATAAATGAAATGCTAAAGGCGGGTAAGAGTGGGCAAGCATGCGGGCAGAAAGACGAGACACTAATGTTTTAATTAATGTTCACAATATAATATAACATAATATAATATGACACATCCCAGTATAGTTTAACATTTAATAATTGTTATATAATATACATTAAATGATGTATCCATAATATACTGAAAAAAGTTTGAATAAAGTAAGTTTGGACTTTTGAAACAATATTTACACACACACACACACACACACACACACACACACATAAATGTGAGTAAAGGAGACTTAATTATTAGAACGTAATATAGTATATATAGTTGTGTATTGTATACATATAGTATTCATAATGAATAGAATGCAATATAATATAACTGTATTATATAACTAATATAATAATGAGTTTTTTTATATAAACACACACACACACACACACACACACACACACACACACACACAGCAAATTTTCTGCCCAGTGATCCAGACCATTAAAAGCTTCATATTTTGATATTTGAGGTTTTTTTTTTTGTTTTTTTTTTGCTCAGGAGCGCACAAACATTTAAGTCATTTTGGAATGTTCAGTCGTTTCTCAGAGGAAAAACTCCAGAGTTATTCCAAAAGATCCTGTGGATTGTCTCTAATCTGCCTCTTGAACTGAATCCTTTTGATCTCATTCCCAGTATTCAGTTCCATGCCAGCGGTCCTTCTGCTGTCTCCTCCCATCTTAAACACACACAGACAACACTTCTGTGCTCTTTTATCTCTGCACCGTTGGAGAACAATATTAATTTGTGGAGTTCATAAGCAGAGCATAATTGCGGAAGTTATTGAGTCCTCAGGGTGTGAGACGCAGAGGCCGGTAATGGCCCTTTTTTCGGCTATCAGACCTTCAGCTGTTATTTCCGTCTGCCCGTGGAACACATAAACGTCTGCAGACTGACACTTAGCGTTGGCCTGGACACTTCGGGTTGGGACTCTTGGCCAAGCCTGAGTAATTACAAAGCTAATCATTTCAGACACGAATCCATTCAAAGACACACGCACAAAGACGGACCTCCGAAAATGTAGCCTGATTAAAACGATCAATCTTTTTTTTTCTTTAATTAAATAGATTTATTTTCAAAACAGGAAGTATCTGTTAGGACGTCTGATTAAACTGTTTGTTTGACTAATTAAAGGCAAACCTCCTTTTCATTACATGAAGCATGATGTAGGCAAAGAGACACATGTTTCCTCCATATTGTTGATGTGTTCCTGATTGATCAGATGATGCTGAAGTTCTATAACCGCAGCTCTAAAAGTTGTCTGGAAGGTTGTTCGAATACCTTCAGGTTTCTATAGTAACAGTTGTTCCAGCATGACAATACACCTGCGCACAAAGCCAGCTCCATGACCTCGAGTGGAATCTTCTAGAATGTTCTAGATCTTTCTTCTTTTAGACGTGTGGACGTTATTATAACAGCGCATGGAAATTTAAAACGTGGATGAAATGTTCAAAAAGCTTTTAAAGTGTATATACGATATGAAACACCTCTCAGGTTCTAACAGAACTTGCTAATATTCGCCTTTCCTCGTTTGCACGTTTCTAAATACCAGAGAAGTTTATCGAACCCGATTGCTAACGCCTTTGCTTTAATTAACCTGGACGAGACTCGAATTAACCTCAAGCTCCTGCATCTGGAATGCTGCGCAGATGTTGCCTTTTCATCGAAATAAATAAATGAGTAAACAAACCTTATCTAAATAATAGCCTTACAGCAAAAGGTCTTCGGTCGTGATATCAGCAGGGAGCTGGGAAAAAAAAAAAAAACGGCTAAATATCAAAGAATCTTTGTTGAACTATGATCATCATGACCCCATGAGATCCGAGATTGCAGAAATAACCTTCTACATATGCCGTTTGTCCATCGTTTAAAGGCTCAGGCATGGAGGAGTAAATAAACTTTAATTGAATCTGAATGACCATGGAAAGATGGAATTCAGACTCTAAGAGGTCTGGCACCTGCCACTTCTCATGTGCTCTGTGCTGCTGTTTTTAGAGCTTGTGGTTGTGATCGGTACTGCAATTGTATATTCAGGTCCTGAATGAGGGTCTACCATCGTGCACGTTACACAGACTTGTTGTGTTTGATGAATGTTGCACAAAATTCACAATGGAGGATTAACAGGACGAAGGAACCAATTAGAAAAGGAACGGGTCTCTGCGGTCTTCGGCGCATGTGTGTTAAAGCTCAAGCAAGGAACGTATTTATTTGTCCTTTTCATTGGACACCTCCTGAAATGGCCACTAATGTCTAATCAGTTGTGGTTTTCTGGTTCTACCTTGTCATGGAGGTGTAAAATGAGGGACGAGGGGGTGAGGCTCGACAAAGGCAAATCTTTTGCCATGGAGGAGAAATCTCTGAAAAGGTTCGAGAGAGAGTGCTGAGTCGGCATTCTTTGTCCAGTTTTATTCAGACGCTGAGTCAGCGTGATGATTTCAAGAATCTGAACCTCCACCCCAGAAAAATGATACAAAAAAAATAATTCTGTTGAAGTTGCTTCAAAGAGGAACATTCTAGCTTGGGCTCACATCCTCTGTACTATCGTACATCCTATCATGATCGACCACATATTCTATACGTACTATATGAACAAAAGTATTGGGACCCCTGACAGCCCTATTATTTGCATAAACTTGGAGGACGTCTTTGGATACAATAGCATGAATTAGTCCCTTTCCTTGAAATAAGAGAACTTGATTTATGAAGATATCCGACCAAGCACACTCCGAAATCTAGTGGAACATCTTCCCATAAGCATGGAGGTGCGACATGAACACACTTGGGATTGATTGGACCACTGACTGCACCCCAGGCCTCCTTGCATCACCTACATCAGTACCTGTACTTTACAACCTTGTGGCTGAATGAGCACAAATTTAGTTTACATGGATTGATTCAAAATCTAGTGGAACATCGTCCCAGAAGAGTGGAGGGTATTATAACAGCCAATGGAGACTCAATGTGGAATGTTCAAAAAGCCACTTACCAGAGCCACTTCCATTTATCTCATTCATACATCTGAGCAGCCATGTGGTTAGGGGCCTTGCTTAAGGTCTTAGCTTGGTGACGCTGGGATTTGAACATATTACCTTCGAATTTTAATCTACCACCTCCCTATGACAAGTGACAATTGTCAGTTCGGATCGTCGTCAGAAATGCTCATTAAACCTAAAAATGTTACCCCTTAGGAAAAAATATTATTAATTTAGATGATATCGTCACAAACTCCCATGTCCATGGTTATTAAACCGATTAACTATCCTAATGTGATCACCTATTTTGTGTCTTATCTCTATTGTTTTCTGATTTAGATCCTGTTATTTTTCTTTTTTCTTTGGCTTCATGCCTATCCCTGTTTCCTGTTCTCTATTTCTCTTTGTACTTCCTGGTTATGACATTGATGCCTTTACCTGATGAACCGAGTACTACTCCTGTTACTACACATTAATAACACGTCTGGAATGAACGAGAAGAATCTCTGGTGCGATTTTGAATTTTTTTTTTGGAGGCTTTTAAATGTTTTCCAACTAATCCTTTCATCCCAGAAACCATTCCTCTGTGCACACCATCAGGCTCCATCTGCTCAATCATTTCTTCTCGTGACTTGTGCGCACGTGTGTGCGAGCGTGTGTGTGCGCACGCATGTGCATGTGCGCGTGTGCGCCTTTCAGCATAGAGTAACAGTTGACATGGTGATGAATCATGGCGTACAGTGACATGCTAAACTGACCTTCCCTGCTGTCGAGTCAATTACTGTTCAATTAGGACACGGGGAACTGGTGGAGAGCTCGGAGCAGAAGCATATGGCAGATACGCACTAACCCGCTGCAGGGATGCGCCACAATATCCCGGCGTCGCGAAAAGTGCAAAGTGAAGCCTTTTATAGCAAAATCCGGAATTGAACGTGTGGTTAGGAATGAGCAATATTGAAAAATGTCATTTTAGAAGAACCGAAGAAGTACTCCAGCATCGAATTCAGTTCTAAAGTGAAAGTATACAATGATTTGCACAAAAAATACAACCCCAGTTAAAAAAAAAAAAGGTAGGACAATGTGTCAATATGCATGATTTGCAAATCTTATAAATTTACGAAAAACATTCTAAGACAAAAATTAAGGTCATTTTGAATTTGATGTCTGTAACAGGTCTCCAAAAAATTAGGAACATCACATCTTCTGTCTATATACAGGAGAAATGAGAAGACGAGTTGCTGGAAGAGGAATGTTGTCCCATATGTTGTGCCATATGTTGTCCCTTGGTGTCTGATACCCGATTCTAGCTGCTCAGCGGTTCAGGGTGTCCTTTGTTGTGTTTTTTGTTTCCACTCTCTATAGACTCTATATAAGACGGAGATCTTCCTCTTCGACCCACGTTAACGGTTTGTTTACGGGGCATGTGGGTTTCCAAGAAGGGAAAATCTCATGCCACCGCATTTAAAGACATCCTATAAAACTGTGTGCTTCCAAATGTGGGCTCACAGTTTGGGGAAGAACCACACAAGGCAGGAAAAGTCGGGTGTCCGAGTCATCATGATCTCATGCAAAAGCTTAGATTTTTTTTTTTCCAGAGCATTCCAAAAACACGGACAAAGCTTTAAATCTTACTGCATCAGAGAAACAGAAAGTTTCAGTATTAGACACAGAGATTGTGGCTGCTCTGGGAGCTATAGACTTTGTGCCGAAGACAAAAATTGCTGTATGAGAAATGACAAAGCAAAATCTGTAACATTTCAATTTGGAAATGGAGAAATGGGGTTAACCATGATCCCTTACTATTAAAATCAGGCCTTTGGATATCTATATTTTTCTGTATGTAAATAAAACCCTCTTAATGCTGGTGAAGGGAAGATCGGATCATTTTAGTTAATTGGTTCTTCGAATCTCTTTCATCAAAACGAACAAACCTTTTTTAAATCATTTAGTTCTTTCGTTCTTTTGATCAGAAATGAAATAAAATGTTCCATGTTCAATAAGCAGATTCCCTTCAACACGCCTACAGACACCAACTTTGATCAATCATTACTTTTTGTATAGCCGCCAACAAGCGACTCGGACCGGAAGAGTCGAGAGATGAACGACTCAGAGATTTCGCGATGATTTGCTCATGCGCATCAATCAATGAATCACTCTTCCAGACGACTCGTTTTTCCGAGTCACTTTAAAGAATTGTTTGAAAAGGAACGAATTCGTTGACGTCAATAACTATTTCCAAACTGAGAAGGAAATCGAATTAACATTAAGCATGTGGAAAATCGAGATAACGATGCAATAAAAACTACGAGTAGCATTCATTTGACGTCAGTACAGGATTCATTCGACTGTACAAATGTCCGTGGCGAAGATTAAAGACCTTCTGCAATCCTACTTATGATGGGGAAATTAATGGAGTAGAAATAAAGATGAAGAACTTTTTTATCTGAGATCTTCATACTGCTTACACAGTCAAAAGGTTTCTAGCTGGGGATTTGCATCCAAACTATAGGGAAGAAAATGACTTCTATGACAACGGATAGATAGATAGATAGATAGATAGATAGATAGATAGATAGATAGATAGATAGATAGATAGATAGATAGATAGACAGACAGACAGACAGACAGACAGACAGACAGACAGACAGACAGACAGACAGACCAAACTAGCTACATGGGTTGTTTTTTTGGTTGCCTTTTTTGCTGAAGGCTTCACGAAGCAGGACGATAAAACAGATGTTATAAGCTGTTATGAAAGGTTATATCAATAATAGGTAGAATTCAATTATTGACCTTAATCCTATTAAATAGATTTAATTAAAACCAACCAAATAAATGACTTTAGTTCGTTAATTACACTTTTGAGGCTGAACAAATCTCCACATATCTCCAAAAATGTTGTAGAACATATTCCCAGAAGAGTGGACGTTTATTTGGAAGGTGATTTGAGGGCTGAATAGGATGTTCAAAATGAACATACAAATCCAAGTGTCCACAAGTGTTTGCCCAGAAAGTGCAGTTTCTTCCACATCCCTACTTTTACTTTACATCACTTATAAAAGTGGGAACTTTAAAAAAAAAATAAAAATGTCAGTAGAAGTGTAAAAAAGGTTTGCGGATTTAAGCAGGGGATTGTTGGTTTTATTCATCACTGCTGTTTTCATAGCATTACTGTACACGCACCCTTGCTGCTGTGTTCCAAAGCGTTAATTAGGAACGTAGGTCTACGTGGTTTGCGTCTAATAAGGTTTTAGAGATCCGTAGCCACAGTTCTTGCATAATTAAAAGTAGCACTGGTACCGAGCGTACGACAATGCGCGAGTGTGTGTGTGTGTGTGTGTGTTTTGGCTTGTGCTCGAGCCCCACGGGCAAGACTTCATAATGAGGCTAATTAGCAGATTAAAAGATATGCTCTAGACAAGCTCTCGTGAATAGCAATGAGAGCGAGCGGTACACGCGGAAACGCACGGCCTGAAACACGCGGAAACGCACGGCCTTTGCTTCTCTTGTTTTCTTCGGAACGCAGGTCATGACAGGCGGTTCACAGACCCAGCATGGATTTCGATACGGTCGCTAATGCCTTTTCTTGACGAAACGGCGAAGAAGAAGCAGGAAAACCATGAGCGTTTGTATGAACACACTTGGATCTAATTAAGATGCTGAATATAATTAGGAAAATGAAGAGAAAACCAATTAAATGGTAGAAAACTCACTCATTAAAAATAAATCATTTTCCCAAAGTAATGAAATTTTGAATAATTATAAGGGTGATCGCTGTGGACGAGTCTGCCGAGTCTGCTGTACAGCCAAAAGTACTGGGACACTTTTCCAGCCACATATCATTCTTCCCCTAAAAATGGACGGATTATAATTTTTTATAATCACCTACATCATGTGACTTTACTATGTGACTATGTTCAAAAAGGCACATACCAATCTTAGAATCAGGCATTGAACTTTGGACTTTGAGTTCAAATTCCAGCTACACCAAGATACAATTTCTGGGCCCCTAAGCAAGGCCCTTAACCCCAGGATGAAATCATTGTAAGTTGCTCTGAATAAGAGCATTCGATAGATAGATAGATAGATAGATAGATAGATAGATAGATAGATAGATAGATAGATAGATAGATAGATAGATAGATAGATAGATAGATAGATAGATAGATAGATAGATAGATAGATAGACACAGACAGACAGACAGACAGACAGACAGACAGACAGACAGACCAGTAGTGTCCACACATATTTGTGTTGGTACATGCAGTGTTTTATACCGATATGTGTTTGTTTTGCCAAATCATTTCTCCTGTTTTCACTGGACGCCGCGTGACCCCTTCTGCCCCCGCTATGAATAATTCATAATCCGATTGCATACATTAAGTCTTTTCCTACACGACTTAAACGCTCGCATTTGGATTCAGCCCTGAAATATGTCCGTAAATGAATCGTTTGTTCACCAACCAGCATTTACAAACACTGTATCTGTAACAGTTTATTGAACCAAATCTAGACAATTAATTAAGCATTAAAAAAAAGTTAATGTTAAAATTTAAATATTTGTATTTTATCAATAATATCAGAACTATCAATCAATCAATGAATAATTCATATGTGCTTTTTGAACATCTAGTTCCACGTTTTGCCCCCATTCGCTGTTATAATAATCTCCATTCTTCTGAAAAGATGTTCCACTAGATTTTAGAGTCGGTTCGGATGCGGTAGCATGAAACCTGTTAGCGAAGTCAAGTATTAATGTAGGTGAGAAGGTGAGGAGACCTGGGGTGCGGTCAGCGTTCACATTCATTCCAAAGGTGTTCAATAGGGTTGAGTTCAGAGCTCTATAGCAGGCCACTCAAGATCTTCCACTGCAACCCATATAAACCATAATGCTGGCTTTGCTCACAGGTGTTCCGGTAAAAAAATTGTCGTGTCCTTCCATCTTTGTAGTAACAGTTTGTGAAAGAAAGACATATGGCTGAAAAAGTCAGGTGTCCCAATACTTTTGCTTATGTGGTACATATGACAAGAACAAATCTCTTTTGCCAATACTCCTGAACAACAATAATGTGAATGGAACAAAAGCTGGATTTCTGAACGTGACTGAAATCATAGCAGGAAAATGCCAAGAATATGAGAATGGGAGCTTTTGAAGGCTCTCAGACCTTCTTCTACGCTAAGCTTTTATTATCGTTCAGACCAGTACGCAGTCTTATCTGTCCATCAGGCAGAGCGGCGGGTCGTAAACACCAAAGCGGGATTTGCGACAGTGATAATTGTGTGTTCGAATGAAATGAAAGCACCGATTTTGATGCTTCTGCACAAATCGCACCATCTAATGCGAAACATTTAAACTATTTAAATCTTTTGACGTTTCGAATTTTACTTCTTTACTCCGGGTATTAAATGCTTTTAAATCCGAATACGGATTTTGCGAATACGAAAGTTTAGCTGTGATGTCGGACGCGTATGACGCTATACGGACCACATTTTTTTGACACCTGAGTAGAAGATTTAATAATAACTACTTCCAATATACTGGGAAGATGTTATACTAGATTTTGGAGTGTGCTTGTGGAGAATGGAGCTCATTACACTACAGGTACTGATGTAAATTAACTGAAGATGCCTGGGGTTCCAATTCATTGTTTAATAGGTTTTAGAGCTCTATATCAAGAGATCTTCCACTTCCAGTTTCATGCTGGAACAAGTTTTGGGTCTCCTAGCTCAAGTGACAGGAAAATTTCACGCAAAGACATCCTATGTACCTCCAACTTTGTGCTACCAGTTTGGAATATGTCTGAAAAAGTCAGAATCCATAGTGGTAGTGTTCCTCATGTGAAAATTCTTCTTGCTGGTTAAACACTTTTTCTACAGTAGGGTTAACGGCATCACCTTTAGATGCGAAAAAGCTCTTTTTATTTGTAGAGTGCAATTAAGAATGGGCATTGTCTCAAAGCAGAATTAGAGATAAAGCAATTTTATAAAATAAAGTTGTATAAAATGATCATAACATCATATAAAAAAAAAGGTTTAGAGCCTATAAGTTTGTTCCTTATAATTCCCTTATTATTGTTGATCCATAATGAGATCCATAAAAAGTTGATCCCTAATGAGCGAGCCAGTGTTGCCTGTTGCAAGGAAACCCCCTCCCCCCCCCACCCCCTGTGATGGCATGAGGAAGAAAGAAACCAGAAGCAGGAACCAGACACAAAAACTCATCCTTTTTAACAAATGTCCATTCATTACAGTTCCATCATTGTTGAGGTGCTGTTTAGTGGAAGGTGCTGAAATGCAGAATTTTTCATGAAACCTGTGGTCCTGAACTGTTCTTCCACTGTTGATGCAGATTACAACGGATTACACTGTTGATATTAATTACAGTCCAAATCCATCCTCAAAAGTTTTTGAGTTGCTTGAGTCACTTCAAACCTGTACACTTCAAACTTGTTGGAAAATTCAACCACGACTCAATTAACAAGGTTTGCATCAAGCAACATGCATCGCATTTGAGCATCTCGAACTCCTGACTCCAGACTCGCACCTTAGACCTCCTACAAATTCTCCTCCTTCCCTGTTCACTTCTCAGAGGCTCATTAATAATTCAGGGAAGTTCCTAAATATGTTTCGAGATGAATAATTATCCTGGTAAATGTCCAGTATCCTGGGAAGTCATTAATTGACGTTGCGGTCTTTTGTTACATAGGAATCAATAAGCATTGTGCAATATGACACTTCTTTTCTGTTCTTCTCACAAAGTTCACGTCAATGCATGTGGTAAAGACCAACAGTATCGTCACAGATACATCAGGAAAGCCTACTGGAAGCATCAGCTTCTCAAAATACACTCACACTCAGACACACATATACACACATCCCACATTCTTACCTGAAGCTTCTGTCTTGCTTTCTGTGTTTTTTTTTTTTTTTTTTTTTTGCTACTTCACGATCCTATGTGAAACGTCTGGAAGAAACAAAGAGCTGCTAGAGACATACAGAGAAAGAAAGAGAGAGGAGGAATTGAATGAATCAGATGGAGATATGAAGAAAAAAAAGAACCAAAATCAGGCTCGCTTGGCTGTAAGGACAAAGTAGTAAAGGATGCGAGGATCCTTGTGGGTGTGTGGGTGTGCGTCAGCGAGAAGATGCCGAGCGTAGTGGCAGCTTCACTACCAAGCCCTCTCTCTCGCTCTCTTCCTTTCTCTCGCGTCTCCTCACTCGCTTTTCTCTCTCTCTCTCACCCTCCCTCTCCCTTCTCTCTTTCTGTCTTCCCCCTTTTTGCACACCCTCCCTGACATCGTTTTGAGTAATATAGCACCATTCACACAGTGCCCTCTGGGCACTTAAGGGGCTACAGGGGCACTTAAGGGCTTTTGTACTCATTGCACATCTTCTTATGATGTGGCGGAAATCTGGTCATCACACCTGCAGCTTGCATGGAAACGAACAAACATGCGGTTGGTTTTTTGGAGATTTGTGTTCATATATTAAAAAATCTATATATTATACTGAATCACAGCAGTGATGGCATGACTGATTTATTGCATTCATCAATTAGCTTAGAAGCAAAAATTATGATCCCCCTGTATCCTTTACTACACAGATACAATTCATAGATTGGGGGGGGGGGGGGGGGAATCTATATTTCTCAAATATAGTTTTATATATATATATATATATATATATATATATATATATATATATATATATATATATATATATATATATATATATATATATATATTAACATAAACTCAAAATTAAGTACCAGAAAATAAATTCTGTCCAAAAATATATAAACATAAGGGAATATTTATATATTATATATATATAATACAAACACATGCATGCATTTCTGTAGTGACCGGTTTTATTAAAAATATAAATAAATATAAAAGAGGTGAAATTAAAACCTTCAACGCAACACACTTTTATTCTCGTCTTGATGCCCGTTCTTTACTGAGATATAAAAAAGTTTTAATAACTAAACTTTTGTTTCACTGATGCGCCAACTCTCGAATCAAGCACCAAAATCCGCCATGGTGCGCACATCCGGCAATTAAAACCGTCCGTGTGGAAACATAGCAAAAGTTCTATTACTTGAAAACATTTAAAAGAGTATTTTTACGAGCTGCACCTTCATACATGAAAATGTAAACTGGTTTATGTGCCTATAAGACATGAATAATTCCTTTGAAAAATGCCCAGTCTTTGTGCTCTATGTTGAGTATGGTTCCACTAATAATAAACATACATTTGCATAAAGCATCCATATGAAAAATGTTAATTTTAGGTACATTTAGAACAGATAAAAACGTGCAATTAAGTTGCAATTAATCACGTCAATTATGCGATTAATCATGAGATATATATATATATATATATATATATATATATATATATATATATATATATATATATATATATATATATACATATCATACAAATACAATATATATATAAAAAATTTTATTTTTTTTTGTTTTGAATGATTGCTAGTAATAAACATTTTTACCCAAAAGCAATTGAATATAAAAAAATATATATAATCCTGAATTTTATAAAAATCGTTGATCGATTTGTTTAATTAATTAAAAAGAAATACGAGTAATACGCTTCTGCGACACACTTTGGTGAATGTCTTTTGTTTTTGAATATACAATAGTATAATGTTATATATATTGAAGGCATGAAGACATGAAAACCTACTCAACCCCCTGTTTCCTTATCGAAAGCTACCCAGGATTGAATAATACAAAATATTCCTTAGTTGAGTAACTGATGTGCAGCATTTTCTGTACGAACCCCTGTGATTGGCCTCCGTCTACAGAAACAACGAGCTTCATAGGGTTATAGGGGTCGTACTACAGCAGTGTTGTTGAGCTGCTTGAATCTAGAACGTGAGGATTCATTATTTATATCGGTGCAGCTCCGACAGTGGTCGAGGCTGTAATTTAAATGAGGACTTTTTGCGTGACGGATTCGCTGCAACATGACATGCAGTGTGACACCCGGCACCCGCCCACCCACCAGTTGCAATCGGGGATAGCAAAGGCCACGGTTTCGCTGAATCGTGCAGTAGAAAGAGGCAAAATGCCCCTTATTTGAATATTAAGCACTTCCGTAAGTCGTTTTGGATTCGTGATGGGTTGAGGTGAGATCACCACTCGAGATCTTCCACTCCAAGCCATGTAATCTTTATGAAGCCGGTTTTGTTATGCTGGAACTGGTTTGGGTTGAAGAGTGAGGGGGAAAATTTCATGCAAATGGATCCGAAGACCCTACAATGGTGTACCTCAAAATTTGCGGTAAAAGTTTGGGGGTATAAAAACGTGTGGCTGGAATTTGGCACAGATTCAGATGCCCCCATACATAGGTTTATCCAGTATTATGACAAACAGAATTACCCTAAGGTGCCACAATGTGCCTTGTGAACATCAAAGTATCGTAGCATTTTCATAAAGTGAATTATATCAAGTATTAAATTTGGACTTTGAGTGTTTCTTGTTTCTGTAATAGACTCAGTGAGGACATGTGTACATTTTATTTTCACTTCGACTCCTATTACAGCCACTAACTCCTGCTCTCGAGAGGAGAAAGTCTCTCATGAGCCATAATGCGCAATACTCGATACCCCATGAAGGCCCTGCCATTCTTCACCGACCATTATCAAGCAGTAGAGGCCACATTAACGCTCTTCTGAGACATACAGAGCTGCATTATTAAAGCCCGAATGCGAGCCCCTCACTTTCTATTGAACCATGTATCACACACATATTACACATCACAGAACGTTATAGGACGTTTCGCTGGAGGGGGAAAAAATGTCGTGTTTTTTCTGTCTCGATGGCATTATAAAAATATCGCATAAGGACTTTTAATTCCAGGCGTCTTTTTTAAAAGTCGAATCGAACGAAACGGCGTTAAAATCCAGCGTGCGGACGCTTATCTGGGCGGGCAGTGATCATTTACCTTCCGTCCAAAAGTCTCCAGTGATAAATGTGATGGCTTTCAAGACTCGCCAAGCAGCAATGACCTTGAAGTGAATAATAGAGGTGTATTTTTTTTTTTTTTTTTTTTCTTTCTATTTGACATTATCATCTCATTTTATCTTACTACACCCAAGGCAGACTGTAATTGGACTATTTTGTATGACCATGAATATTAATTAGAGGCCAGATGTTTCTGTCAGTCGTACGAGGCAGGTTCAGTCATTTTGCGCGGACGTCGGTTGAACTGCATGATGTGTAATTTGTCGCTCGTCATCATAATATTGGCCTGATTTTATTATCAAAATCAGAGAGATTTAAAGTAGGAATAGGAGGATTTTTGTGAGAATTCGGGACAATCTCAATGTTTTCAAAAAACAAATACAAAAGCAGCTGTTCAATCCAGAGGAATATGTTTGAGCTTGTGCAGTTTGCTACAGATGCGGTTTGCGAGCTTTGACTAGTTGCTCTGCGAAGCAAATGAAAATCCCGAAGTGATCGGACGCCTTCTAGAGGGCCTCTGAGTGACCAAGTTAAAATATGATTAATCAACAGCCTTTGAGGATCGTGGATTCGGGGCTGCGGGTAGCCAGTTTTCATAGTTAAGAGCTTCTAACGACCCGACACTGGCCTACATCCCAGGCTTCCAGCACTGTGGCAGGTTAACGGTCACATGACTTCAAAGCTTAGAACATCAGCTGACCACAAGTACAATATACTGCATATTCTATTCACAGTAAAGAGAATGTTTGGTTGGCACGTTGCTTCCGTTCTGTTGCTTCTTTAGGACCACTGGCTTTGGGGCAGTTGCACTTTAGGGCTTTAGTACAGTGGCAGTTTAAGGCTCTGGCTCACTGATCAGATGGTCAGAAGGTTTTCGGTTCAAGCCCCAGCACTACCAAGCTTCCAGAGGTGGGAAGTAACGGAGTACAAATACTTCGTTACTGTACTTAAGTGGATTTTTTTTGGTTTCAGTACTTTACTCCACTATTTATTTTTCAGACAACATTTTACTTTTACTCATTACATTTTTACACAAATATCTGTACTTTTTACTTCTTACATTTTCAAAACCGGCTCGTTACTTTAGTTTTAATCCATTGATTTGGTGAAATATTGTTTTTATTTTCACTGTGCGCCGATTTCAGCCGAAAAACCGATTTCCCTTTACTGCGCGTCTTTTTCAATCCGCTGGTGTATAAAGTCCTGACCCTCACTCACCACAGATGTAGACTAGTTTACGGAGATAAGAATCAGCAGGCAGAAGGCAGTAAAAAGTTTGGGGTTAATGTGGATGAGACAGAGGGAGTCATTGATGAGAACATGACTGAGAACAGACACATTCCTGATCATCATCATCTTTTCTCTGCTTGTGTTCTATATGTGGATCTTCAGCCTGCATACATTCATTAGGTAACAACATTTTTAAATAGTTTTGTATTAATATATATATAAAAATATTTTTAATCAGTAAACTTTTGTTTTATTTCTGCGCCAAGTCTCAAATCAAACACCAAATCCGCCATGTTTTACACAATTCACCCTCTAGGTGGCGTTTTGTGGGTTTTTCCCTCATAATGGCGACACAAACTCAAATTACTGTCTTTATTGATCGTACAGATAAAAACAATACATCATTCAAATCTGTAAAATGTCTATAATTTTATATATATAAGCTTCCTGACTTCACTTGAAGAGGTGCAGTTTCTCCGGTATCACCTGATTAACTGTCTGTGTGGAAACATAGCAAAGGCTCTTAATGATGTCCACACGTCTCTGCACTGATACAGCCTTTATATTTAATCACTGTACATATGCTTACATACATATCACATGCTGTAAATATGATACATGTTTAACACCTCCAAGCTGCCAGTTTTGGGCACCTGAGCAAGCACTTAACTCACTACTGCTCATTTAGTAAATGAGATCATTAGTCGCTCGGGATAAACACTTCCAACAGGAAGTGGCTATATCTCGCTATCTTTGTCTCTCTATTTTCTCGATCTAATTGTCTCTGTGTCTCTTTTAGTAAATGTCTCTGTCTCACTGTATATGTCTCTTTCTTGCTGTCTCTCTATTTGTTTCTCACTCTTTCTAAAGCTGTGTCTGTGTCTCTTTGTCTTTGTCTCTGTCTTTCCTGCTTATTTACATGTCTAACAAAGTTTTGGGTTTTTAAAGTAATGCCATTAGCGATCTATGATGAAAGACTTTCCTGGCTCGATTCTTACCTCTAGTTTCATATTGAACATAAGAAGAAGTTTTTAAAAACAGAACAATAAAAGGTCATTAAAATTGGTTGCTGGTAAATCATGGTATATCAGTGGTGCAGGTGTTGGAGATGTGGTTCTTGTACCTGAGTCACTTCTCATAGACTTCAAGTAACTGAGAGAATGTACAGGAAGGAGAAGTTTTGACCCTCTACCATCATGATCTAAGAGAAAACGGTGGTCTCTTAACTATAGAAAAACCAAGAGTCCAATTAGCAAAGCCTTGTTTGTCACCCCTCTGGTAGTGTAGTGGTTAGTGATGTGGCCTCTGCTATCTGACTCACCCGGTTCAATTCATACCCCTCAGCTTTCCTTTAAATTGTTTCAAAAATTTTATAAAAGAACCAAAAAAGGTCCCAAAAAAGGTCCTAAAAATCAGGTTCTTGCAGGAGATCCTGTGGCTCAATTGGAAGAGCTTTGCCTCTGGGTTGAGAGGTTGCCGGTTCAAACCCCGGCCAGGGCTCAAAGTTAAGAGTGTGGAAGGTTCCGGTGACCATAGTGATGAATTTGTCAGAAATGGCTGCGTGGAAGGTCAGATGTGGACGGTTTCAGAGGGCATATCCTGAACCAGGGGGGCAATATTCAGGCGTCTGCCCCCCTGGCATCTGAGAAGCTGAAAACAGGGGGTTATGAAGCAAAAACATCCAAAAAAGTTTCAACATAGGCTCCAGACAAAAATTTCTAACTTTTATCCCTTCTCTCCCACCTAAATGCAAAAATCTTTTGTCTTTTCTGAAGCTGTAACCCAGCAGGTCTTCACAGCCTTTATTCACAGTCACCCACTCCATTATTCACCACTAACTTCCACACAACTTACCCAGTGTGGGGACAAGCCAGATTTGAACCAGCAACCTCTGAATTCAGAGGCAAGGCTTTTACCACAAAGCCATCAAGTCCCACAACTCACCTTCTTTTTTTGGGGGGTTTATCCTTCGTTTCATGCTTCAAAGCAAGAAATTCAGACCAAAAAGAAACACAGAAGCAGGATTCAAACCCTGAACCCCACCAACAGCAAAATACCAGTCTTAACCCACTGAACCATCAGGAAGGCAGGAATGCCAATTGTTTAGAGCAGGTCTATTTTTTTTTTCAAACAATCAACACAAGAATATAATGCTAAAGACAGACTTAGGAAGCAAACCCATATTGTGACTAGCAGGGACAATGCAGGATTTGAACCCTGATTCACGCCAGGCATTAACCCACTGAACCACCAGGAAGGACAAGCTTGTTTAGAGCAGGTCTATCTTTCTTTTTACCCATCAAAACAAGAATATGAAGATGTAGGAATCAGGAATTTAACCTACCTCATGACTAGCAGACAGAAAGCCAGGTTTGAACCCTGACCACCAACATTAGCAAAGTACCAGCCTTAACCCACTAAGCCATCAGGAAAAAACAGGATGGGAAGCTTGATTATAGCAGGTCTATCTTTCTTTTTAAACCATCAACACAAGAATTTAACGCTAAAGAAAGATGTAGGAAGCGAATACAGATGTAAGTAGCACAAGTTGAACCCACATTGTAAATAGCAGGGTTCGAACCCTGATCCCACCACCAGCGAGACACCAGCGTTAACCCATTGAACCATTAGTGAGGACAGGCTAGGAAGCTTGTTTAGAGCAGGTCTATCTTTCTTTTCAACCCATTAAAAACAAAAATATATCGCTAAAGAAAAATGTAGGAAGTGAATCCTGATCGTGACTGGCAGGCAGAAAGCAGGATTCGAACCCTGAACCCCACCAAAAGCACGACACCTGATTTAACCCACTGGACCATCAGAGAAGACAGGCCAGGAAGTTTGTCTAGAGCAGGTCTATCTACCTTTAAACCATCAACACAAGAATAAAGAAAGATTTAGGAAGCAGGAACATAACCGACATCGCAACTAGCAGGATTCAAACCCTGATCCTTACCATCGGGGAGGCACCAGCCTTAATCCGATGAACCATGGAAGAGATCAGACTGGGATGCGTGTTTAGATTAGGCACAAGCCTTAAACCACTGAGCGACCGCTGCTGAAAAGCATGTGTGCTTTTTGGAGGGTTCATACTTTGTTTCATGTAAGAAAGAAGGCATGTAGGACCGGCTTTGAAACCTTATCACCAGCGTGGACTATATTAAGGACCATATTCAGGCACAAGCCTTAACCCAGTGAGCTACCACAGAAGTGCTTTTTTTCTTTTTTTTTTTTTTTTTTTGGTGGGGTTATCTTTCATTACAGACCAGGAAATCAAAAAAATAATCCAAAACAGAATTGAAATGTTTTCAGAGTGTTTTATTTACCAACACAGCAACGAGGAATCAAACTCTCAAACTCATCCTCGTGGAGACCCTGACATTAACCCACTAGGCTATCACATCCATCCATCTATCCATCCATCTATCTATCTATCTATCTATCTATCTATCTATCTATCTATCTATCTATCTATCTATCTATCTATCTATCTATCTATCTATCTATCTATCTATCTATCTATCTATCTATCTATCTATCTATAATATGATGTGAGGTCCAGTTAACAGCTAAAACAGGTGGAAGTAATAACTACTTTTTACTTAAGTACATGTCTGAGCCAAAACTTCTTTACTTTCACTTGAGTAAAAAAGTATAATCAGTACTTCAACTTTTACCCGAGTATTTTAAAACATGAGGATCTGTACTTCTACTTAAGTAAAGGATGTGTGTACTTTTGCCACCTCTTCAAGCTTCCACTGTTGAGCCCTTCACCGAATTTAAGAAAGCTGGGATCCCAGGAACACTGATTTTATTTAGGAATGAACAATGCATAATAAACGTTTATAGGATTACTGTTTTATCGGATGCAAGAACCCGAAGAAATCCAACAACAAACATCTAAAGAACATGAAAAATCTGAAAGCTTCTGCCGCGCCACAATAATGTGCAATGATTATTACATTTGTCTATTTGTACTGGTGTTATTTTACTTCTGCTCAAATTACTGAATAATTCTAAACCTTTTAATATCTACCTTATCTAGTGTTATTTTGAAGGCCCTTCAGACCTTATCTAGTGTTATTTTGAAGGCCCTTCAGACCTTATCTAGTGTTATTTTGAAGGCCCTTCAGACATTCAAGCTTGTTGTCCTGCTGAGTTGTGTATGACACTGCCATCCTGTGGTTGTAAATGTAGTGCGCAAACTAATTCGATTTTTATTTAAATTTCGAGCTCATTGTTGTCCTATTTCTGATATTTAAGGTAGTTCCAATCTTATATTTCTCATGTATATTTCTCTAAACCGGTTTTAGAGATACAAATGAGATCATACGTTCGCATACATTTTGCAGAAAATTTGAAAAATTAAAAAATAGTGCAACAATCATGCAACAAATTATTTAGTCGTTGAGTTGCCCCTAGAGTGCCCCCTGGTGGCGTGATGACAGCACTCCCAGTTGCATATGACGACGCACAATATAAAACCATAAAATAATGTGGTCTTTTAGCACTTTATTCTACTGTTTTCAGTACACATTTACATATGTAAAGGCTTTTACCTCATATGTTACAAACTAAAATGATTAAAGAGCCACTACACTAAAGCCAGTTCCAAAAAGCCAATGCCAAAACTATAGTGGCACTGCCCCAAAGCCCCATTGCCCCATTGCCACTACCCTAAAGTCACTGCCCCAGAGCCACCACTCTGAATCCACTGCCCCACTGCCACTGCCTCAAAGCCACTACCTGAGGCTTTTTCCCCCAAAGTGCAACCAATGGCCCAAAGAAAGAGACGGAAGAAAGAGCCATTACTCCAGTGCCACTGTCCCAGAGCCACTTCCCCAAAGCCCAGTGCCACACAGCCATTGATCCAAAGCCAGTGCCCCAAATGCCACTGCCTCAAAGCGAATGCAAATACCCCAGAGCCACTATCCTAAAGTCATTCCTCCAAATCATACTACCCCGAAGCCATTACTCCAGTGCCTCCCCAAACCCCAATGCCTCAAAGCCAATTCCCCTTCCAATGCCCTTGCCTTAAGAAACTGCATTAAAAGGAGTAGCACAGTGGTTAAGATGTTAACTCTCTGATAAGAAGGTTGTGAGATCAATCCAACCACTAAGCACTTGTGCAACTGTTGGGTTTAAACCAGTCAGTAGTTAGATAATTATAAGCAGTACAACCCAGGCAACACTAGACATTTTATTTTCCATGTTTGTAAAGTCCAGTCCTTGATATTGTGATTTGTGGTGAGAGTAGAGAGCAGGTTGAGAAGAGCCTGGAGAGGTGGAGATATGCGCTGGAGAGAAGGGGAATGAAAGTCAGTAGGAGTAAGGCAGAGTACATGTGTGTGAATGAGAGGGAGGGCAGTGGAGTGATGCGGTTGCAGGGTGAAGAGGTGGAGAAGGTGGAGGAGTTCAGGTACCTGGGGTCAACAGTGCAAAGTAATGGAGAGTGTGTTAGAGAAGTAAAGAAAATAGTGCAGGCAGGGTGGAGTGGGTGGAGAAGAGTGACAGGAGTGATTTGTGATAGTAGGGTATCTGCAAGAATGAAAGGGAAAGTTTATAGGACTGTGGTGAGACCTGCGATGTTGTATGGATTAGAGACAGTGGCATTGAGTAAAAGATAGGAGGTGGAGCTGGAGGTAGCAGAGCTGAAGATGTTGAGATTTTCGTTGGGAGTGACGAGGATGGACAAGATTAGAAATGAGTTTATTAGAGGGACAGCACATGTAGGATGTTTTGGTGACAAGGTGAGGGAGGCGAGATTGAGATGGTTTGGACATGTGCAGAGAAGGGACATGAATTATATTGGTAGAAAAATGCTGAAGATGGAGCCACCAGGTAGGAGGAAAAGAGGAAGGCCAAGGAGGAGGTTCATGGATGTGGTGAGGGAAGACATGCAGGTAGTTGGTGTGAAAGAGGCAGATGTAGAGGACAGGGTGGTATGGAGACGGATGATCCGCTGTGGCGACCCCTAATGGGAGCAGCCGAAAGAAGAAGAAGAAGAAGAAGAAGTAAAGTCCAGTCCTTGGTTAAAGTCCATTTTTGTGATTAGTGTCAGTTGTACGTGGCTTAGAAGTCATTGC
Organism: Silurus aristotelis; assembly: GCF_946808225.1. Lineage (NCBI taxonomy): Eukaryota > Metazoa > Chordata > Actinopteri > Siluriformes > Siluridae > Silurus > Silurus aristotelis. The sequence continues at coordinate 1,644,206 of NC_139586.1, forward strand.
AGCCTTCCTGTAATGTGTGGCCCATTGCTGTTATTTTTGTAGGCCATTGTGTGTTCTGGGAAATTGAGTTCCCCGACAAATAACAGGGTCGATTTTACACGTTTTTGCGCTTTTGACGGAGAAGCGCCTTTGTAAATAGTCCCTTATTCAAATGGTTGCGTGTGTTGTACACGACACCTAGAATTCGCGTTTGCGTTGGGGGCGGAAGTTTGTTGACGGTCCCTTGGCGAAAGGGTGGGGTCAGTGAAAATTCGGAGGAGAAACGCAGAGGGAGGAAAAGCGTTCGGCTGCGCGGCGTTTCAGCGCAGAACTGATTAATGTAAAACTGGTTTCAAAGTCGCCGAGTCTTAATCTTTTTTCCTGGATTAGCGGTGTAATAGGGGATGCTGGGTGTCTCAGAAATGACGGGCAGGTAAGATAAAGTTTAGCTTCGAATCCAAACACTTCGCTTTTCTTAGCCACAGATGCTACCTGGGTTCTAACTAACACCCATTTTATTGTTTATCAGCAATATCAACTTCTCTCTCTTTTTTTTTTACAACTTTAAATGCGTCCTCTTTTATTCAATGGATAAACATGAGCTAATTCTTTGTATAACTTTATATATAACTTTGTATAACCGCACATTGCTGAATATTATATGGCGGCCATCTTGGTTTACAAACGACGCGTCCCAAATCTCTCCCTACTCCCTATTAAAGTGCACTGCGCAGGGTGTGGAAGTAAACGTAGAGAATAGCGCGCCCTTTCATTAAGTCCGTTTGGAAACATTTGCGATGGAACCAACGTTCATAAATCGATTCAGGGGGGGAAAATGCCCTTATTTGGTCAACAGTTTGGGGGCGATACCATTTACGTTTTAACAGTTTTCTTTGTACATTTTCGAGGAAAATAACAGAATCGCGTACTTTTAAAAGGTTTTATCTTTTTTATTATTATAACATGTTTAATACCTGTTTTTCTTGGTTTATTTTAAATGGTTGATTTTGGACACGCCCACTAACATCCCTCCCCTCCCCCATGTGTACATATTTGAGCAGACATAAGGGAGTTTACACACACACACACACACACACACACACACAATCACAATCTCTTTTGTGAGCCAAGAGCAGAAACAGGTCATAAAACCCATAGATGTGCTCTATAGATACTCTATTTGTTTAATGCAGCACTTGAGGCACACAGGAAGTCCAAATCCGGAGAAGATAAGTGTCCTTCATGGGTTCCATGTAATGTCCATATTAGGGAACATCTCCTCATCCCCAGCCACATCACGCCTTGTCGACCTCAAGCGAAACCCTGAGGCAGAATCCTACAGGTCTACAGTTTTCCAGTCCATGTAGATGTATGGAAAGGTCCGGGTCCTCGTGTCCAATCTACAATTATTTTTTATTATAACGAAAAAACAAGACATACCGTATTTCGAAAGCACTTCCTTTTCCCCGGTCAATGGGTTTGAAATCAATTTCATGCAGAGTTTCTTAATATGCTTCATGAGGTTTTATTTGGATTTGCATTAGAATGGATACTAAATTCCCCGATTCTCCAAACTTTAACAACATGGGCTGTAACTGATGTTTTCACAGAATGTCATTAAGACGGGCGGGGGGGTTGGATGGGGCGCCCAAACTTTTGAATCCACTTACAGTATTTTAAAAGCACTCCCCCCCCCCCTCACCCACAGTGTTTACATTACTGTAGGTCGAGTTGCAGCTCGGGGAAGCGGGGAAAGTTTCCTTCGGGTCGCTCGCAATCAGGAGTATTTCCAGTCCAGAAATCACCATCAGATCTGTTCATTATTGTTCCTACTTCACTCTGCAGTCGCGTTTTTTCCTTCTCGATTCAACACAAGTCATTAGATCACAAAAAGTATTTGCCGTTCTTCTCCCTCCAGCAGCAACATGGCCAATGCCCTGGCGAACGCGGCGTGCGAGCGCTGCAAAAGCGGCTTCGCCCCGGCCGAGAAGATCGTCAACAGTAACGGCGAGTTGTACCACGAGCAGTGCTTCGTGTGCGCCCAGTGCTTCCAGCAGTTTCCGGACGGACTCTTCTACGAGGTGGAACTTAATTACTATTGTAATAAAACTCGCCTCCCAATTCCATTATTGCCTCATGTAATAATGTTTCCTATCTGGATGAACTTTTGTATTAAGCTAATGTTTTACACCAGAGTCCAGAATTCCTTGACATTTTGCTCTCTTTATTTATTTGTAATAATTTTTTCGCTCTGTTTCTATAGTTTGAAGGCAGGAAGTACTGCGAGCATGATTTCCAAATGCTGTTCGCCCCCTGCTGTCACCAGTGCGGTAAGATTGATTTAAATATAACACTCAAAAATAACCCCATGGTCTTTTCTTGTATAATTATTTCGGGTGGTAAGGGAGGAAACATGTCAAGATGCAAGAGCAGATGACTTACATTTTGTCCTAAAGCAAAAAAAGCACTGTAAATTGAGTGTTTGTATGTATAGAGTACAGAAAAGTAATCGGCGTTGATGCTTTTTTTTGTCCGTAGGCGAGTTCATCATTGGGCGTGTGATTAAAGCGATGAACAACAGCTGGCACCCGGACTGCTTCTGCTGTGACATTTGCCAGGCGGTGTTAGCCGACGTCGGATTCGTCAAAAATGCAGGCCGGTAAGTTTTCTACGAGGCTTTCTTTCAGATTGTATTGACGGTTATTGCGCTGAACGGGGGCATTTTATGAGAGCTGCTTTTCAGCTGAGTGCAAAGTGGAAATAGTTTGTTTAAAATATATAAAAGAATGTAATACCAACAAAAATAAATTGTTCGTTGTTGCAGTTTTATAAATGACCAGTAGATGGCAGTCACGTATGTTGAAGCTGCTATTGTTGGTACAGCTAAAGTACCTAATTAAAAAAAAAATATATTCAATTAAGACTCACAGTGAAGCAACTGTGCCCTTGTGTGTGTAAAACATTTTTTAAATGTTTATTAAATATGGAGAATGAATGTACAGGCACAAGTGTACAGGTTTTTTTTATTTTTTTTTATTCAATGTCAATAATTACTATGATCGAATCATTTATTAAATCTGGTCACATATGTATCATGTCATTTTATATCAGAAATGAGAACAACTCTATGTACAGTATATTCGTGTCACTATATTAATACTACACTATCCAATGTTTTGCAGCCATCTGTGCCGTCCCTGTCACAATCGGGAGAAGGCTCGCGGTCTGGGGAAGTACATTTGCCAGAAGTGCCACGCCATCATCGACGAGCAGCCGCTCATCTTCAAGAATGACCCGTACCACCCGGATCACTTCAACTGCAACAACTGCGGGTCGGTGCGCCGTCCAGGACTCTGTTGCCAGAACAAGTTAATCTTACGCGTGTGAATGGGAGCTGATAGGAGTGTTCTGGATCTGTTCCACAGTAAGGAGTTGACTGCCGACGCGCGGGAGCTGAAAGGAGAGCTGTACTGTCTCCCGTGCCACGATAAGATGGGAGTTCCTATCTGCGGCGCCTGCAGGAGGCCCATCGAGGGCCGTGTGGTCAATGCCATGGGCAAGCAGTGGCATGTTGAGGTGTGTAAACATTTATACCATTATACACATTTAGACATTGTTTTTAAGATAGTCAGTATTCCAATTCATCCCAAATGGGAATAGATTCGAGTTCAGGGAACTCCAACCCACATATCTTCATCAAGCTGGTTTTGTACACAGGGTTTATAACTTTATATATGATGATATTGAGATTTAAGCCATTCATTTAACAGCATCGTGTTTGTGTTTGCAGCATTTTGTGTGCGCCAAGTGTGAGAAACCCTTCCTGGGTCATCCGCACTACGAAAGGAAAGGGCTGGCGTACTGCGAGACTCACTACAACCAGGTACCACCGTCCCCCTCGTCTTCTGCCTCCGTCTTTTCCCTACAAAAGGACATTAAATATCCAGTGTGGTCATTTGAATTATGAATCTTCTCACCACCCCCTTTTGTTGTTTGACAGCTTTTCGGCGACGTCTGCTACCACTGCAACCGCGTGATCGAGGGAGACGGTAAGTACAGGAACCATGTGCGCTCTTGTTGTGTGAAGAACGTGCCATTTTATTAACATGATTTGTGTTACAGTGGTGTCGGCTCTGAACAAAGCCTGGTGCGTCAACTGCTTCTCTTGTTCTACGTGCAACACCAAGCTCACGCTGAAGTGAGTCTCACACACACACACACACACACACATTCACGCTCTCTTCTGTAGTGTCTGCTTGTTCTTCCTCCTTTTCTAAAAACACTTCTGTCCCCTGTTGCTTCCTTCTTTCTCTCTTTTGCTGGACCTCCACATCCCCCGTCCTCCTCGTCGTCACAGGGACAAGTTTGTAGAGGTGGATCTGAAGCCCGTGTGTAAGCACTGCTACGACCACCTGCCCGAGGAGCTCAAACGGCGTCTCGCTAAACGCGAACGCGACACTCGCGAGAGGAAGAAGAAGCCGGTCGCCGTCTGACTGCTGTCCTCCTCCTTCTCCTTTTCCCCCCTCTCCATCTGTACTCTTTCCTTTAGTGGGGGTCAGTGTGTTTCTCCTTTTCACCTGCTGTGTTCACCCTGCAAAACATGAGTTTACAGTGAATTCAACACTTCTGCAAAGCCCTGTAGGTGATTATTTTCTGTACAATCAGGAGTAAACATTTCTGTTCGCAGGAACAAGTTTGTGGAGTTCGACATGAAGCCCGTGTGTAAGAAGTGCTACGAGAAGTTTCCCCTGGAGCTAAAGAAAAGGCTGAAGAAGTTGGCCGAAACCGTGGCCCGCAAGTAGACGTCACCCGCAGGGAAACGGAACGAGATATTCTGATATTTTTGCGACACAGTGGGATTCAATTCAGTCGGCAGTATGTTAACGCAAGTATTATAATTCAGCCTGTGTGAAGCTTCACAAGCAGCACAGTGAGAGAATGTGCGATTTACACACTAGAATTTAGCACGAGACACTGCTTTTCTCATATAACCAAAGCCTGAGCTAGATATACACAGACCTACACAATGTGCGTATATATAAATGTTTCCTTTTTCTAACCATATGATCTGTGAGGTCAAGAAGTCTTACAGAAAAAAAACCCCTACTTTAAATAAATGACCCTAAAAAAAGATGAATCAAAAATTCCTACTATGCACAGTATTAAATACTTAACACTCAGATGGTCTTTAGCATAGTCTACACACACTTCACATTCCACAACCTCATTCTTAAGTGTTCCCTGAGAACATTCCCAAGAAGTCTTCTACATCTTAGACCAAAAAAATAAAAACAGACCACGAACACGTCGAAGGGACCAGCCCGGTAACTCAGTTTCCATTTTCATGCTGAAAAAAATATGTAACCACAAGCTGAGCATTATATGCAAATATATTCCTCTTATTTATGCAATACCATTTCATTGTATCTGCTGATTAATGCTTTTTAAAAAAGTGTGTAAATAAAAGCATGCAAGTATGTATTTTGGTGTCATTCTGAAACTCGTCACTAGATGGCGATGATGCTCAGTAGTAAAAGTGTGTTATGCAACACTACCTACCTTCAGGAAGCCGCTGATCTTAATGTAACGAATGTGACCTACATCACTCCTAATGACACCATTTGAAGTCCTGGTGTGTGATGTGGCTTGATGTTAAACTGAATTCTCCTCAGGTCTTTCAATCAGATCCTGTAAAGCAGAGGGGAACATTAACTGTGCCTTTTAAGCTCTAGAGCCCACCTCAATAATTCATGCCATGGAAGAATAGCCATCCTTGCCCGACTTTGTTATTCAAAGGTAAAAACAAATTGATTTACTGCATTAGACGTTTGGTTCTTTGCACATGTCCAGTTTAATGATTTGCCTGTGTGTGTGTGTGAGGTTCGGGACAGTGGGGACTAATAGTGAGTGACTGAAAATCTATCAGGGGGGCCGGATGCAAAGAAAATGCTGGTGGTTCAGGGCATTCGAGCAAGTGCTGAGGGTGTTTTTTGAGTTTAAAGGATCAACATTGGAAGGGAACATGGCAGAAGCCACGTGATTAGTGTTTAAATCGACCTGATGTTACGGGTTTACGAGGACGAACGCAATACGACAAAATCGCTCCGTTTTGCTAAATAAATGTAGTGCAATTTGTTAAATTGGTATTTTACCCCAGACTGAACAACATTTTTTAGAATCCTGGGCCAAAAGTCGACATGCGATATTTTAAAGTAATGACTGTGTCCTCGGAAAACATGAGTCCTACTACAAACAATTTTACGATGTATGCAGCTTTTTTTTCTCGGGGCATGGTGTGCGTAAATCCTGGCTTACATGGGGAAGAGAGAGCATCAGGATGCACTTTGAAGGTGATACACTGGTTGGAGTTCTGCTGGGAAAACCTCGGTACTGGTCTAAAGAACTTTTCACTTTTCCATCACCTAGACAGGCGAGTGTGTGTGTGTGTGTGTGTGTGTGTGTGTTGCTTACCCGGTGATGTTCTGCCGGAGAACACTTGGGTCCTGTGGAAGTTATTTCAGTGTTACACCTCTTGAAGGCCCTGTTGCAGCAGGATCTGTGCACATCCACACTGCAACACAATAGTTCAGAAACAGATAAGAAGTTCAAGGATGTTCAATCAACCTCCATATTTACCAGGACCTACTTCTATAAAAAAAAACTCGTACCGTGACACGAGCTCACGTCTCGACGGGCCTCCTGTGGCATACGAGCGAGGCACGAAACTCCCTGAGCCGGCAGCAGCCTCGGCCTCTTCTTCATCTGCTAGGAAAGAAATCTGCTAGGCTTACAGTCCCAAAACAAACAGGGCCGAGTCATGCTCTTGTGGCGAAGAAATTACATCAGCAGATGGTTTTTCCAGTGTTCAATTAAAGAAACCTTTGTACCTTTTGCTTGTTTAAGAAGTCAGAGTAAAAAAAAAATAACACTGGCAGTTCCAGCCGCTTTCAATAATAAAAGTATCAGTTTCTTTATAGACTCGAACGCGGGAGGGGTGGCTACAGATTTAGTAGGGCAATTATTGTTACAACTACTGTACGATCCATATCACGGCATGTAAAGACAAAGACGATCCAACACTAAGAAACGAAGATCAGTCAATATGCAACATTTCAATAACATTAAGAATAGGAAAAGGAAGACCAAGAGCTACCTCTGCTGCAGAAGATTTCACATGAATGCGCCTTGAATGAATGAGTTGGAAGAAATGTAGCTAAAATCAGATGCATGATTATACAAATCATAAGCAACATACGATTGTATAATTTAGCATTAACCTGACCATAGTTACAAGGCGATTAGTCAGGAAGTAGAGCAATTTATTGATATTAAAATATTACATTTGGGAAAAACAGCAGCAACAAGCAGAGGAACTTACTTGGGCCAAGAAATACAAGGAATGGACATTAGATAAGTGGAAAACTGTCCTTTTGTCTGATGGGTTTTAAAACATACGAAGGGTAAACGGACGGTTTCTGAAAGTGTGGTGAGGAGCAGCCGTGATCCCGTGGAGACGCTTTGCCCCAAACGGGACAATGACCCCCAAAACACACCTCTAGGTTCTGTAAGAGCTATCTGTCCAGTAAGGAGAGTAATCATGCAGCATTAATCTAATGCAGCATTTCAAGTCCAATTGGGTTTGGAATGAGTTGGACCGGAAAGTGAACGAAAAGCAGCCAACAAATACTCAATGCCTGTGGGAACTCCTTCAAAACTGCAGGGGAAACATTTTTTGGTGAGGCAAGGTTTTGGAGAACGGAAAACACGGTCACTTGGTAACATTCTATACATGTTCTTCCAAAGTTTGGATATCATCAGTATACAATGTTGAGAAAAATAAAAGTCAGTTAAAACCTTTTTTTTTTATCAAAGAAAAAAATGTCAGACATTAAAGAACTGAACACTTCTATATAAACACACGCATTTGAATCTAAATCTCGTTTAAATATCAGAATATGCCCATATATACTCATCAGGAATATCGATAGAAAAAGAAGAGAAGGAGAAGAGCTGAAAACGTTATATCATAAATTTGCTAAAAGCTAAATATCATCAGGTCAATGCGATGTTGAATATTTGTATCCACCTGTACAAAGCTAATTTTTCCACTTTATGATATGATGACTTGGATAATCAGGATATCCCATTTTTTGGCTTTTTCTCGCCTTATTCTTGAGCTCAAAGCCTGTAGTTTGAGAGCAAATTCGGAGTAATAAAGCTCTAAAACTATGCAAAGCTCCAGGATCTACACCCACTCCAGGAGCAGAGCCGAGGCTGCGTCATGATGTTCAGGGGGTTTTGGTGGGATTCTGTTGGTCTTAATACAGCTTAACCTTTCTGCCCCTTTCACTTGCTCGGGTGCGAGTTTTAAATGTCATCGGCGGACTCGTCTGATGAAAGTTTCCCTGCCTTCGTGATTTCATATGAAGTTATTAAGGCTGAGCAATCGGCTGTCGTGCGCCGATTTCAGTATCCGCACAGACACTGACATTATCATTGGATTATACGGAGACTGTAGTGGATGTTCTAATAAGTTTTGCTCGGAAACCAGGCTCGATCCCGGGGAGGCTGCAGCTCGTGTTATGACATTTACTCCGTTATTCCTGAACTTTAAGATTCCGCGGACCGCATTAAGCGGCGTAATGGATCTGCGGGGCTTCTCGCCGCTTAGCCTCCAGATTCATGGCGAAGAAATTCATGACTCTGCTCACATTCAGTGTCGGACAAGCGTTTATTTTGCAGCTAACGCGTCTAGAAAGTATAGTAAAGTACGGATCCGGCTGATGATGCCGGTTTGCACATCCGTTCACGTGTCGAAACCGTTTGTCAAATATTGCATAAACTACGAATAGATCTTTTTGAAGACGACGAAAAAATAATAAAAATGGTGTTTTGAGTAATATGTCTGATTAGAAAGTGGGTACAAATGTTTACTTTTTGGGAAAAGTCAAGGACAAGGATTAGATGTGTTGGGAACAGTGATAGTTAGTGATTCGCTGCTGGGAACGGTGGTGAACAGTGATTCGCTGCTGGGAACGGTGGTGAACAGTGATTCGCTGCTGGGAACGGTGGTGAACAGTGATTCGCTGCTGGGAACGGTGGTGAACAGTGATTCGCTGCTGGGAACGGTGGTGAACAGTGATTCGCTGCTGGGAACGGTGGTGAACAGTGATTCGCTGCTGGGAACGGTGGTGAACAGTGATTCGCTGCTGGGAACGGTGGTGAACAGTGATTCGCTGCTGGGAACGGTGGTGAACAGTGATTCGCTGCTGGGAACGGTGGTGAACAGTGATTCGTTGCTGGGAACGGTGGTGAACAGTGATTCGTTGCTGGGAACGGTGGTGAACAGTGATTCGTTGCTGGGAACGGTGGTGAACAGTGATTCGTTGCTGGGAACGGTGGTGAACAGTGATTCGTTGCTGGGAACGGTGGTGAACAGTGATTCGCTGCTGGGAACGGTGGTGAACAGTGATTCGCTGCTGGGAACGGTGGTGAACAGTGATTCGCTGCTGGGAACGGTGGTGAACAGTGATTCGTTGCTGGGAACGGTGGTGAACAGTGATTCGTTGCTGGGAACGGTGGTGAACAGTGATTCGTTGCTGGGAACGGTGGTGAACAGTGATTCGTTGCTGGGAACGGTGGTGAACAGTGATTCGTTGCTGGGAACGGTGGTGAACAGTGATTCGTTGCTGGGAACGGTGGTGAACAGTGATTCGTTGCTGGGAACGGTGGTGAACAGTGATTCGTTGCTGGGAACGGTGGTGAACAGTGATTCGTTGCTGGGAACGGTGGTGAACAGTGATTCGTTGCTGGGAACGGTGGTGAACAGTGATTCGTTGCTGGGAACGGTGGTGAACAGTGATTCGTTGCTGGGAACGGTGGTGAACAGTGATTCGTTGCTGGGAACGGTGGTGAACAGTGATTCGTTGCTGGGAACGGTGGTGAACAGTGATTCGTTGCTGGGAACGGTGGTGAACAGTGATTCGTTGCTGGGAACGGTGGTGAACAGTGATTCGTTGCTGGGAACGGTGGTGAACAGTGATTCGTTGCTGGGAACGGTGGTGAACAGTGATTCGTTGCTGGGAACGGTGGTGAACAGTGATTCGTTGCTGGGAACGGTGGTGAACAGTGATTCGTTGCTGGGAACGGTGGTGAAGAGTGATTCGTTGCTGGGAACGGTGGTGAAGAGTGATTCGTTGCTGGGAACGGTGGTGAAGAGTGATTCGTTGCTGGGAACGGTGGTGAAGAGTGATTCGTTGCTGGGAACGGTGGTGAAGAGTGATTCGTTGCTGGGAACGGTGGTGAAGAGTGATTCGTTGCTGGGAACGGTGGTGAAGAGTGATTCGTTGCTGGGAACGGTGGTGAAGAGTGATTCGTTGCTGGGAACGGTGGTGAAGAGTGATTCGTTGCTGGGAACGGTGGTGAAGAGTGATTCGTTGCTGGGAACGGTGGTGAAGAGTGATTCGTTGCTGGGAACGGTGGTGAAGAGTGATTCGTTGATGGGAACAGTGATTAGTTGTTGGGAACGGTGGTTAGTAGTTGGAAACGGAGATGAACAGTGATTCATTGCTGGGAACGGTGGTGAACAGCGATTACTCATTTGGAACTATTAGTAAAATATTTTTACGGACGGTTCTGTACTTCACGCTGGAGGTATTGGTATCTGGTATATGACTTTGCAGGGCTTGGTGAAGGAGATAAGAGGAAGCCGTGTCCTTAATTAAGTCCTTAATTGTACCACAGCAGAAGCACAGAAAAGAACGCCAACATGGTCTGTTGTCTGTGATGTCTACAGAAATGAAGTCTGCCCCGTCTACATGACGTGCTGCAGCAGAAACCAGGTGTCTCTGTTTTTGAGGGGACTTTCCTCCCCCTCCTTCTTTTTTTCCCTTTAAAACAAACTGTGTAATGAGTGCAGATGAAAGTGTAAGTCAGAGAGACATGAAAAGGCAGATTTGATCTCCCAGCAGGGCAATCCCCTGTACATCAAATACATCTAAAGAAAGAGCTTTAGAAAACGTCCTCGGACCTCTCCCACCCGGCACATCGTGCCTCGTATTTCACAATCTCCCCTCTGGACAAAAGATACAAGCTCTTAATGAATAAAACAAACACCTTCAGAAACTGTTCTCTTCTCTTCTCTTTCAGCCATGAAAGAACTCGTAACTGCTCTTCAGAGACCACAGCAAACAAACGGTCCTTCAGGAGCGACCTGGTGGGACATTTGCATTGGCTCTACTTAATAATCCGTACTTGTATTCCAATTTAAACCAGTGCTGCTATTGGAACGTTTCCGCAAGAGCAAGTTCGGCCTAAAGGGGGTGCTGTAGCACAGCATGGTTCGTGTTATTCCTTGATTAATAAAAAAAAAAAACTAACAAAACAACTAAACACCCAGAAAGATTTAAAATCATACATTATAGTGCATTTTGCATAATATGTTCACAATTTCTACTACAAATGCAATTTGTAATGTAAGGATTCACCTGTCAATCACGGGATAAAGATAAATGTACATCCTAGGGTGCAACTCAGGGTGGCGTTCTGAGCCCGCTGGTGTTCCGCAGGGTTGGTGTTTTGAGCTTGCTCCTTTTCTCTCTGTTCACCAATAACTTTGTGCCTTTACAAAACCCAAGAGTCATCATTAGATCACATGAAGTTGGCCTACAAGGAGTAAAAAAACATCAGGTGAAAACCAGCCAACACATTCGACACATTACAGGTGCCCAATTACCAGCTTTTAAACCCCTTCACCTCAGTAGATTTATGTCCTGTTGGGAGTTTTTTTCATTCTGATATGTTCACACTTTGAGTCATGATTTCAGGCGAAGTAAAAAGATCTTAATGAAAAAGAGGGGGTTCAGGGGTGGATAGCAGGATGATAGATAGCAGGATGGATGGAAAGGTGCATAGATGGATGAATTTTACTAGCAGTGATGGATGGAAATATGAATGCATGGATAGTGGGATGGATGTAAAGATGTATAGATTGAATGATGGATAGCAGGATGGATGCATGGATAGCGGGATGGATGGAAAGATGGACGCATGGATGGAAAGATTTATAGATTGAATGATTGATAGCAGGATGGATGGAAAGGTGCATAGATGGATTTATCTTACTCGCAGCGATGGATGGATGGAAATATGGATGCATGGATAGTGGGATGGATGGAAAGATGGACGAATGGAGGGAAAGGATTGATGCACGGACGGAAGGCTGGGAAGATGGACGCATGGATGAAAGAACGTATAGATAGCTTGGATGGAAGGCTGGAAAGATGAATAGACGAATGAATGGATAACAGGATTGATGGCTAAAAAAAATGGATGGATGGATGCATGATGCGATAGAGGTATGGAAAGATGCATAAATGGATAACAGGATGGCTGGAAAAGTGTGTAGACAGATGAATCGTGGCCAGATAAAAAGATGGGTGGACGGATAGGGGTACGGTAGAATTGAGGGATGGATAGCTAGATGGCCAAATGCTTGGATTACATGGATGGAAAGATTAGAAGGGGTAGAAAAATTGGAGGAAAGGATGGATGTAAATTCAATACTTGTAGGAAGTGTGTATGTATATATTTATATATACACTGCTGGTTGACCGTAGTGATCTTCTCGTGATCTTGCAGTGCAGTGCATCATCTGTTTTCATGTTATTTTAACATGCTCTTGACTTCACAGCCAAAGTCGGGTCATCCATTTTAAATCCAACACCACAGGCACAATCACCTGATTATTTCAGACAGATCGACAGGGGAATTGGACAGAATACCAAATGAGAGCATGCTCTCTCTCTCTCGTGTCTCCGAAGTGCAAAAAAAAAAGAAACGCAGGCAAATCCAGGTGGTGAGAGCGAGTGATTTATTCGAGCTCGACAGAAATTCGATGTGATTGAAGCTGACGCTTTCATCCCGTGGAAATTTGGTTTTATGATCAGTAGAATCGCATTGTGCGCCGCTACGGCGAGGAAAACAAATAAATAAATAAAGCTTTGTTTTTTATTGTCGGTTCCCACTTGTTCAGACTGTTCAGATAATATTACCCTGATGTATTGTCCGGTGTATCGGCGTCTACGCGGATTTTGGAACGTGGATTACGGTATTGAGTGCGACACCTTGCTGTTGTTCAATCTGTAATCAGTAACGACTTTGAAACCTGGTTGTTCTTTAACAATATACTTTGCGCACTCGATGTGTTGAACAGTGATCGCATTTGCTGTGGGTTTTTTTGTGTGTGTGTGTGTGTGTGTGTGTGTGTGTGTGTGTGTGTGTGTGTGTGTGTGTGGGCTTTATACACCATCAGAAATATCAGAAAAGGCACAGTGACTGGAAGATTCCAGTGAGAATAATAAAAAGCTCTTCATTCAAACCTGAAGAAACCAGACAAAGTTGCCAGATCTGAGCTTTTAATTCGATTTAATCCGCTTCCTTAATCTGCTCGTGAAAAATTATTCATTAAATACAAATTTGGATTTGCATAATTAATGACATTTTGCGGAATATTTTCAATTCTGTAACATTTTGGATGGATAAGTGGACAGAACGATATAGGGATGGAAGATGGAATGATGGTCGGAGGGAGGAAGTGAAGGATGGATGGTTGGAAAATAGGGAGCGATAGATGGTTGGCAAGAGGGAGGGATGGATGTTGAAGGGCAGGAATTATGGATATTTGGTTGGAAAATGGAGAGATGGATGGATGGTGGGAAAGAGAGAGGGATGAATGTATGGAGGGCAGGAAGGGATGGATGGATGGAAAATAGGGAGGGATGGTTGGTTGAAAAGATGGAGGGATGGATGGTTGGAAGGGGGGAGCAAAGGATGGTTGAAAAGAAGAAGGGGGGATGGATGGATGGTTGGAAAGGGGGAGGGAGCGATGGATGGTTGGAAAGATGGAGTAAGGCTCCAACATCAGCTCTACAGATCACAATGAATTGTACTGGAATGTGAGTGCACTCCAGACCTCCTCACCTGCATCACCACCTGACTTTACTAACGTGGCTGAATGAGCACAAATCTCCAAAAGCAGCTCTAGTGGAACATCTTCCCAGAAGTGTGCAGGTTTTATAGGTGCTATTTGGGACCAGACATTCAAACTGCAAAACCAATCCCATGCCCAAGTGTCCACAAACTTTATATGTACATGGACTGAAGAGCACAAGAAATAAATCCTGGTTCAGATGAAACTTTTCTGATACAAGAAAAGAATCCAAGCAGAAGGTTTCCGTTAATGAGTGTTTACAGTCATTAACTGGTAGCTGCTGTCAAGTTGTGCCCAGAACCTGCAGGTGTTTTTTTTACAACAGCTTATAGAAACAATTTAACGCTGAATAATTAATTTTAATCGAGACACAACATACATCAGCCCCCATCAGACTAAAAGTACAACCCAGAGGGAGCGATAGTGAATTAGCAGCATGCGTGGGTCCACAGATACGATCACGGAATTGGTTTATTTAACCTTCAAGTCAAACCAGAATGGCTGGTTTAAGAACAGCAAGAAAAGCCCTAAGCTTCATAACTCTGCGATCATGTAGGTTTCAGCAGCATGTGGCTGTTTACGGTTCCACACTCTGCTCTGCAGTAGGACCAGGAGGAAAGTCCTTCTCATTGGAGCTCCAGGGTTGCGGAGCTATAGGGTTTCTATAATTAGAAACCTGGGAAATCTATTTTCCGTATATAATAGTAGGGAATGTGACCGGAATTTACAGCGAGATGGGAGGCGAACTTCACTTACATGAGTTTAATCCAGACAGAATCGGGAAGATACTTTGGTGTGGATAAACAGATGGGTAGAAGGATGGATGGTAAAGATATTTATTTGGATGGATGGAAAAGAGAGATGTTGGATAGACAGAAAAGATTGTACATATGGATGAATGGAAAAATGGTTGATGGATGACAAAGGTGTGTATTTAGATGAATGGAGAAGACAGATGGATGGACAGATGGAAAAATGTATGGTACAAAGAGACAAAAAAAAAAAAAGAAAATTCACATATGGATGGATGGAAAAGAGATGGGTTGGAGAGATGAAAAGATGGTCATATGGATAAACCGTTGGATAGACGAAAATATATATAGATGGATTGAGAGATGGACAGATGGATCGATGGGTAAAAGGATAGTGTATTGGGTGGCCATAAATAGGACAGATGGCTGCATTCATTTGAACATAGAAAGGCACTTTAGAAGAGCCCTGACTTGCTTTTATCGGTAACAACCTGCACCTAACCGGAAAAGGCCGAGATCTTGATCACCCTAATGAGGCAGTTGTAGCTGACAAGGCATTTGTCTAACAACAGATAACAGCTGACTAGTCTTTTATCAGGTTTAGACTCCGAGTGCACCTGCCTTTAATGAAGCACCAATTTGGAGTCTTTTTAAGTTCTGAAAATGACCAGTTCCAAGTACTTAAGTGTAAAGAATCCTTCGATGGAATTCCTTCGACACATTACAGTGTTCATCCGAGGAAAATATTCATTTAGGATAAAAGAATACTCGGTTTTAGGTGTACTGTAAAAACCTTATCCAGATTTGAGTACTCGAAAGCAGAAGCTTGTTACAGATTTGTAGTGCCTTAACATTAATTGATACAACACACACACACACACACACATCAATACTGTGTCACTTGACCCTCATGTGGGCACTGCATTCCCCAGTTTGCCTAGCAAAGGTAGACTCAAGGCCTTGATACATTGTAAAGTCTACTTCATCTATTACCTCATGTTGACTAGAATACCTCCATTAGCTGGGAATACCGGAAACCATAGAACTGAACTGGCAAAATAAACACATTAAATGGACAGGTCTTCAGCTGGTAACTAGCATATGCATAAATTGTGCAATCAATCTGCATTTTAGAGGATATTTGCCTCCTGCGATAATACCAGAAATACCTGATCCTGGACCACCTGAACCTACTGGCAAAAGAAGAGTATATTAAACGAACAGGCCTTTTGTTGGTACCTAGAAAATATTACCTGCACATAAAAGAACCACGTGGTGACGATTTTGCACTGCCGAAGCTGAGCCTACAGTCAATCCGGTCTCATAAAAAATTACATAGTTCAAATTGAAAGATGCCATGTCTCTAACGCTACCCAATATGAACTGCGTACAAAATAAACACACGCCATCTCAGACTTTTTCTCCTCCCAGGCCTGTTGATGTTCCCAGAAACCACTTCAGCTTGAAAACATGCTCTATTAGGCGTTCCGTTTTTACATTAACCGCGTATTTGTGTAGTCAATTCGATTCTCCCAAAGCCTAACCAGAGCAGGCTTTTAAACTCATTCTGAATTTCCATAAAGTCATTATGTAAAATTTTGACTCTATTAGAGTAACAATTCCCAGAATCTGCTGTATTCAGTGATTTTTATTTATTTATTTATTTATTTATTTATTTATTTATTTATTTATTTATGTTTTCGTTCCACTCACATTTCGAAAGAGTTTAATGTTCACTATAAACATTTACTGATGAATTTCTGTTTGGAAAGAGGAAATGAAAAGTTTGCTGCAACTAATATTTATCTAAAATATGACAAAATAAAATATTATATACTATATATATATATATATATATATATATATATATATATATATATATATATATATATATATAAAATGCTATATAATATTTTATATACACTTGGGCTCTCACGATACCAGAATTTTGACTTTGATGCGATACCTTAATTAAATATTAATGATACCAATACCAAATCGATAATATGGCAAAAAAAAAAAAAAATGTGAATAATTAGTAAATAAATAATGATTTATTTATTAATATTCACCATGTTTGCTGACTGTTTTATTTAATTACACAGTTTTATGCCTCGTTTGATCACCAACCAAGTCGGAGCGCATCTGATAAAAAAAAACACACACTCGATGCGAGATAAAAGCAGAGCGCTGCCCAACACACTGCCCCTAGTGTCGACCACTCGGAACGACAGCTGTCTTTAAAAAAAAAAAAAAAAGGGTACTAATAAAATAAGGCATCTTATCAAGCAGGGCCATCGCGATAACTTTTTAGTACCGGTATAGGCATATAAGGCGTCTTTGGATGCAGTAGCATAAATTTTCCCTTTACCTTTTTCTTCCTTTTCTAGGAGACCTAAACCTGTTCCAGCACGATAATGATCCTGTGCACAAAGCCAGCTCCACGAAATTATGCTTCACATGGGTTGGCGCGGAAGATATCGAGTGGTCTGCCATAGAGCTATAAACCCTAATAAACCTCCATACATCACAACCCTGAATGAGCACAAATGTCCACAAAATCTAGAACATCATCTTCCCGGAAGAGTGGAGGTTAGTATAAAAGCAAATAGGGGTTTAGGGCCAAATTATGACAATCAAATAATATTGTCCACAAACTTTTAAACATAGTGTAGACTGGATATTTTACTACCTGGAACATCTGCTTACCTGCTTTTATATAAAACTCTGGATTGTGTGAAATCCATCTTTGATGGTCACAGTAGGGGGAGGGGAAGGAAAGGTGTATAGAAATAAGATAACCCTAGAAACAAGATTTATTCCAACACTACTGGAGCAACTTTACACAAATCCACAAACATGACAAAACCTAATTTCATGCGCTCAGAATCAATTATCATCTTTACAATCCTTATTTAAGAGAACTCCAATCAAAAGAACTGCTACTACTTCTTTCGGCTTCTCCCATAAGGGGATCAGCGAATCATCCGTTTCCATACCCCCTTTGTCCTCTACATCTGCATATTTCAACCAAACTACCTGCATGTCTTCCCGCACCACATCCATAAATCTTCTCCTTGGTCTTCACATCATAGTCTATGGAGACTCCTGTCTGACCTCGTCCGTCAATCTGTCCACCACCCTACAAACAGGAAAGGGCTCAGAGCCTAACCTTGATGCAGTCTGTCGTTCCTACTGCACACTTTACTGCTGTCACACTGCCCTCATACATGTCCTGCACCACCCTCACATACTTATGACACACCTGACTTTCTCATACAATACCACAACTCCTCTCTTGACACCCTGTCACGCTTTCTCTAAATCCACAAACACACACTGCTCACATTTTAACTGGTTTTTACAGGGGAGAAGAAAACTCTTTCGGTGGGGTCACTCCAGGTCATGGCTATGAAATCACATGTTGGATAGGTGAATGTGAGTGATTTTGGACACGGGACTCCAAGGTGTATGCATGTAAATATGTAAATAAAATTTTTATTTTATAGTTAACTTTCGAACGACCTGCATATGTGCCACCAGCCACCCACCTCCACCAGCCACTCAATGCCTCCAACCGCTCACCTTCAACCTCTTCCACCAGTCAGAGAACAAGTCAAGTCAAGTCAAGTTTATTTGTATAGCGCTTTTCACAACAGACATTGTCTCAAAGCAGCTTTACAGAAAACAACAGTGAAGGTGAATGGTGTGCGTTTGTCCCTGATGAGCAAGCCGTGGCGACAGTGGCAAGGAAAAACTCCCTTAGATGTTATGAGGAAGAAACCTTGAGAGGAACCAGACTCAAAGGGGAACCCATCCTCATATGGGTGGAACAACAGAGAAGAGCCTTGAAGTATACTTACCACTTATCCTGAGAGAAGGTGGTACCAGTCGAGCAGTGCTGGAGGATCTCAGACAGCGTGGTGCAGTGCAAGGTGCAATGACGTCTTTAAGGTATAAGGGTGCTGGTCCATTTTTGGCCTTGTAGGCAAGTATCAGTGTTTTGCTCATCTATGAAGATATGTCCGCCAAGCATGCCAAGATCCGAGTGGAAGCCGTGGTATCTGAGGGAGGGAAAGAAATGAGTTGAGGATATGCAAGGATATGACTTCACCAAGAAAGTGGGTATAGAGAGAGAAAAGGAGGGGACCAATTACTGAGCCTTGTGGGACACCAGTGTAGAGTCTTCATGGGGCAGATGTTGACCCTCCTCCATGTTACCGGGTACGAGAGACCTTACAGGTGGGAAGCAAACTATTTCCATGCTGCTCCACGGATACTGAGGAGGAAATCGCTCACTCATTGACACAGTGCTTCTCAACAGAGTTTACTTACTAACTTTTTTTTTTTTTTTTTTTTTTTTTTACTGTTCTTTTGTTACACTTTTACTGTATTTTCATATTAAAGAAAAAACATGGCAAAATACAAATTAAAACACTGCCAATAAGAAGAAACAGGTTTATGAACATGTACAGAACATTGTTGTAGGGTTTCCCGACACCAGAGGTAAACCAGCGTTAATGTACAGAGTCTGTGTTTCATTAGTGATTCATTTCAACACGTTTCCTCCTCACTGGGTGTTTTAATAAGTGAGGGTTTAATGAGTGAAGTCTGCTTTCTATCCTGATTACAGCCCGAGAGTCTGCTGTTTAAAATTCTGCTGAAGACACCAACCATCTCTCTTTTTATATATCACTCTCGCTCATCAGTTTTCAGGTGCTTCATTGGCATGACAAATAATTGTAGATTTGTACTGCCAAAGCATCACAAATAGAGAAATACAAATAATTAAAATTCCAATAAGTTCAAATAAACAAAAAAATAATGCACATATATTAAGAACAATATAAAAGTGCTACATAGAATATTTAAAGAAAACAAATATATATATTATATATATATATATATATATATATATATATATATATATATATATATATATATATATATATATATATATATATATATATATATATAAATTCTAACAATTAAAAGAAGGATGAGACAGATCACCCACTATTCCTAATATTGTGGCAGTCAAACATCTATACAACAGTCTTGATCGATTTCTTAAAGGATAGGGAATTTATTTATTTATTTGACATTTTATGCTTCTGTCTCTCTCACACCCTCACCAGAGACGTGCGACTTAACTTTAAAGAAAGTTCTACAGGACCGACCAAATGTACCTCGTCTCAACCAGCTTCTTCAAGGGAACAGGATGAACAAATTTCAAAGGTGACATTCAGCTCTTTGTAAGAAGTTTTTTTTCTGTTTCGAACATCTTTCTCCTGATCCTCGACTTCGGAATGGGACCTATTGAGAAATCGCTCTCCTCTTCTATCTGCAATGCCGCATTCGAAATGCTCCATCTGTCCATTCAAACTGCATCCTAATTTCTCTTCCATTCTCATGCCTTGTACCGAAATGTACAATACGTACATGTACCCGAATGTGTTTACTCCGACTAATGGAACTGACCGAATCCAGGGCGCTCGCAGAGAAGTTTTAGGAGGAAAAAAAAACAAAAAAAAACCCCCACCAAAAATAGTTTTTTTTTTCTCCACGCTCGAATCGTTAAGTCACACAGACCCTCGTTATATAGGAACAACGAGCTCAAATTGGTACGTAATAATGACAAAGTGAAATACATTTTCCTCTTTAAGAAAAAGGACCATAAGATTATCATCCAATTCCACATCGTATTTTTTATGTTATAACAACCTCCACTCTTCTGAGATGTTGCCAATGGTGACAGTGGCAAGCAAAGCTGAGATGGCATGAGGAAGAAACCTTGAAAGGAACCAAACTCTAAAAGGAACCTCATCCTCATCTGGGTGGCAGCTTGTATGCCAATCACAAGACCGGTCATTCAATTAAGACCTCTGTCTCTACTTTACCTCTGGATTGATTTTTCTTCAAATGGAGACCCACACTGTGCAGCTGATTATGGTTCCACCTAAACAACCTAAAGATCCATAAAGTTACTGAGCAACTCCAGAACTGTGAGGATGGATTTGTACTTGAATGAATATCAACATTGTGCTACAATGGATCAGGACCACAGGTTGCATTAACAGTTCTGCATTTCAGCACCAATCACTGAACAGCACCTCAATGACGATAGAACTGGAATGAACAGTCGGTGCTGAGGATGAGGACGGGTTCCTTTTTTGAGTCGGGTTCTTCAAGGTTTTCTCCCTCATGAAGCATCAAAGAGATTTTCCTAGCCACAGGCTCAATCATTTGGTATAAATTTCCATTTATAAGGAACAAATAAGTGCTTTATCTCTGTAAAGCTGCTTTGAGACTAGGGGTCTCTCTCTCTCTCTCTCTCTCTCCCCTTTACAGTGTGGAGTGTTCGCAGCCATGGATCATGTCCTGTGAAATTTACACTGCAAACTCATCTCGTCGCCGTTTCACACACGAGAAAGACATCTTCACTCGAGCAAAGCTCAGAGACCAGTCATGTTGACAGCTCCAGTTAGCTCAAGCACTCCTCTCGGAGAAAAGCTCACAGGAGGGCAGGATGAGAAAAGATGTTCGCTGGATTCCTGATATGGCTGGACGGACTGGCGAAGAACCCGAAGGCCCGGATGTTTAAATGCGCAATTATCATTCAGTAATCAATGCCTGATATGAGCTATAAAAAAAGGAGCAGACAAAAGGCTCCGGATTCTCTTCCTGCGATGTTGTGTGTTGGCCTGAGCGACGCAGCGTGGCGCTTTAATCTACAAACCAAAGGCGGCAAATCAACTGGGATGCAGGATGCATCATGCACAGAGAGAGGAGGCTTTCGAAGCGTGCGAACCCGAGCGACGTGTTCATTACCGGGACGTGCCTTCGTTTTATTCGGCCTCTTCTTTTAATGAGGACCTCGCAAGCTTCCAGGAGAAGGTGGCTATTGCATGATGAAATAGCAGACACCGGTAGTGTGTGTGGACATCCAGTCACCAAAACTGACGCATTCATTCACAATCTCTACGAACACACAGGCTTAAGATCTACACAGGCACACGATGCAATTAAATATAAAGTGTTGCTTTCAGGAGACATCTTCAGGATCCTTTCACAGGAACAGGACAAACTCATTTCAGTTCCGAATGTTCCTGCTTTAAAATGCAATGTACTGGGAGACGTCTCTGCACTGCTCCACTATCTCGAATACTGCGTTTGAAATCTCTCTTTTCAAACTGCATCCTCATTTCTGTTCCGTTCTCGCACTTTATCGTTCGACTGAACCCTACAAGTCGCACATCTGCCCGAAATACGTTCGCCTCCGAAAACCTTGGACAACTTGATTAAATCCAGGAGAAGATCCTGGAGAAAAGGGACAGGCTTGTCGTGGAGAGTAAATGCAAAAAAATATATATTTTTTATAAAGAGTTTATATATAAATAAATAAATAAAAAATTGGGCCAGAATTTCTTATACAAATTTTATAAACATTTTCTAAACATCAGATAAAAAAATAATACCAATTATGGTGTTATTGGTGTGTGACGTCTTTGGGCGTGCTAGTATGAAATTTTCACTTCACGTAAATTAAGAGACCGAAACGTGTCCCAGCATGACAGTTATTTTGGGTCTTCTGCTATAGAGCTCTAAGCTCAACCCTACTGATTATGTGAACGCTGACCGCACCCCGGGCGTCCTCATGTCGCCTACATCAGTACCTGACTTTCTAATGCTCTTGTGCCTGAATGAGCACAAAATCTAGTGGAACATCTTCCCAGAAGAGTGGGGAATATCATACGGTTTAGATTAGATGAGTTGATTGCACAAGCAAAAATCATACTGCTTGCAGTCACTTAACGCAAATCTAACAACACGGATCCGTGCGTCAATTGGAGAGAGCGAGTCTTTCGCACCAAACTTCAATCAACGAATCTGTCTGCTAGAAGAACACGATGTCACAGGTGTCTAGAAACAGCTAATCAAATTTTTCACACAACCATCAAATACGAGAGGCAGAGCCTGGTTTTGCGCTACCTTGACGAGCGAGGTTAATGAGTTTCCCTCGGCCTTCGAACAGCTCGGATCGACATGCACATAATTGTTTTGTTTTCTTCATTAAGCGAGGATTTAATCGAGGCATTAAACAGCTGCTGCGGTTAAAGGCACCCCGCTCGCTGCGCTTGATTTATTTCTCTCCCAAGGGTCAATTGTCCACTGTACCCCATCCAAGGAAGGACTAATTGTATTTTGCAGTAATTGGATTTCTGTTTTTTTTTTTTACTCGCTAATAATCAATTAGAGCAGTGAGACGTGAGCTGAAATGGACTTGTGCAGCTCTCTGGGTGCTGAAAGCGCACAAACGAAGTAACACGTACAAAAACAATGTAAGTAAAGTGTTTAGCCGGCTTTGAACATTAATGGCTCAGTTAGAATATGTTTCCAATTGAGGTTTTTTGTTTTCTGGACCTGAAAAGTAAAAGGTACCTCTAGAACACAGAGGGATAAGGACCTTGTTCAAAGGGTCCCAAGAGTGGCAGCTTGGCAATCCCAGGGTTTTAACCTCTGACCTTCTGATCCGTAACCCAAGATCCTTAGCCACAGAAGGTTCAGAGCCTTGCTCAAGGGCCCCAAGAGAGGCAGCTTGGAGATTCCCGGGGCTCGACCCCTGATCTTCCGATCCACGTAACCGCTAAGCAACAACTTCCCAGTAGGAGACCTGGAATGAGATGTCAAAAAAAACTACAGACGGAGGGGGCAAAACTTTTGCACATAGTAAAATTGTAAAGCAGAACTGAGCCATTGTGAGCTTTTGGTGGACACCTGAGTATAAGATTAAATTTTTGAACATCCCATTCTACGCTGTTATAATAAGCTCCACTCTTACGGGAAGATGTTCCACTAGATTTTGTGGAGATTTGTGAGAGATTCATTCAGACATGAAGGTGTTGAATCAGGTACTGATGTCAGGGTTCCAAATCACCAAATATCCATATTCTTACTCCAATTCTGGAACTAATAGTGTTTTTCTTGGGGGGTTGTTTGTTTGCTTCATGCTCTCTGCTCAATCAATTCCAGACCATGATTTGGATCCGTTCAATAAACAGCCTGCTACTGTATCCCATCAACTTCACCTCAAGCAGACCTGCTGTGAGCTAAAATATACAAACATCTAGGAAATCGGTTAAATACAGTGGCAAGAAAAAATAGGGGCACCTTTCGGAATGTAATGGTTTTCTGCATAATGCTGATCTGATGATCATCTAAGAGTACTGACAAATATAATGTGCCTAAATAAAACCGCCCAAAACATTTGATAATATAATATATTAAGATCCAAAATGGCTTCAAAAAAACAGAGCCCAGACCTGACCCAATAGAGAATCCCATGGAATGACTTGAAGAGAGCCATAACACATGAGCTGTCCAAAGAGAACAGAGCTAAAGCAGTTCTGCCAGGAAAACCTTTGGGCAAAATAGTGTATCTCCAGTATGGTTTAGAGACAGTTGCATTGAGTAAAAGACAGGAGGTGGAGCTGGAGGTAGCAGAGCGGAAGATGTTGAGGTTTTCGTTGGGAGTGACGACGATGGACAGGATTAGAAATTAGTTTATTAGAGGTACAGCGCATGTAGGACGTTTTGGAGACCAAGCAAGTGAGGTGAGATTGAGATGGTTTGGACATGTGCAGAGGAGGGACATGGGGTATATCAGTAGGAGAATGCTGAGGATGGAGATACCAGGAAGGAGGAAAAGAGGAAGAGCAAGGAGGAGGTTTATGGATGTGGTGAGGGAAGACATGCAGGTAGTTGGTTTGAAAGAGGAAGGTGTAGAGGACAGGGGGGTATGGAGACTGATGATCCGCTGTGGAGACCCCTAATGGGAGAAGCTGAAAGAAGTGTATCTCCAGTATAATGTGTTGTACAGAGTTGCACAGGGTTGATGTATCATCTTTGACTTGATTAAGCACTGTGTTGTAATAAAATGTTGAAAAGCGTTGGTTAAGCAGGGTTGCTAAGAGACTAGTTTCAACTCCACTCTTTTTTTTTTTTTTCTTTTTTTTTTTTTCCTAAAAGGCAAGACCTGGAAAAAAGTTTCAAGATTTTATAAAGGCTTCCAGAAGTTCTGGATGTTAGACGGGACAGTAAACAGCATGGTGTCAAAAATCCTTCCAGTGTAATGATTCTTCCAGCAGTGTCTTCCCTCATGTTCTTCAATTTATTTGAGCTGTCATGTGCTGATCTGATCTAATCTGGATCTAAAGTAAGATTGGACGGTGACGTGAGACCTGTGGGTTGTAAAGGGGTGTCTGATCATGACTGTTTTTTTTTTTTTTTTTTTTTTTGCATTTACAGCTTTTGTGGGAGGAATTGTGTTAGGTAGCGAGTGGGTGGGGAAAAAAAAACGCTCACGAATTTTCATTTTATGCGAAGGAATATTACAGTGCTAAAGAACCACTAAAGCAAAATAAATAAATAAATAAAATTAATAATACTACAACAACCACTACTAACACTACTTATAATTAGAGCAAGAAAAAAGGAGAAGTAAAACAAAAAAAAGTTAAAGAAACAAAAGGAAA
The DNA here is from genome assembly GCF_946808225.1 of Silurus aristotelis. Classification (NCBI taxonomy): domain Eukaryota; kingdom Metazoa; phylum Chordata; class Actinopteri; order Siluriformes; family Siluridae; genus Silurus; species Silurus aristotelis. The sequence continues at coordinate 1,669,462 of NC_139586.1, forward strand.
AAATAGGAAGAAAGAAGAGGAAAAAGAATTAGAAGAGATGGCATCAGAAGAAGAAAAAAGAAGGGGAAGAGGGAGAGGAAGAAGAAAAAGCTGTAGAAAAAGAATTAAAAGAAGGGAAAAAAAGGACATGACAGAAAAAGAAGGAAATGAAGACAGGGCAGACAAAAGAGAAGCAGAAGAAAAAAAAAAAAAAGAGAGAAGATGAGGGGGAAGGACACTTTTCAGATTTTTTTTTAATTCAGTGTCTGGTCTTCGTCGTTATATAGAAATGACTTATCAGCATTAGCGTCTTTTCTTGTCCGTCTACTTCTTACTCCATCTCACTTCCTCCAGCACTCAGGAGTGGATTATCAGTCACGTCTCAAAATAAAATCCCCACCGTGTGTGTGTGTGTGTGTGTGTGTGTGTGTGCACGCGGCTGGACAAATGCCGGATTTGCAGTTTAAGGATTTAATTGAATTCTGAGCAAATCTATTCAGCAAGTTGATCTTTAGACTCTGTTTGCCATCACCATCTCCTTTTTCAGCTTTACAGAGAAGAACAAGATAAGTTTCAGCTCGGTAATGGCACGTGTGTGTGTGTGTGTGTGTGTGTGTGTGTGTGTGTGTGTGTGTGTGTGTGTGTGTGTGTGTGTGTGTGTTAAATATTCATTTTAACTCCTGTCAAAGCATTCCTAAAAAGAAGAAAATGAAGGAAGAAAAGAAGAAATGGAAGTAAAAAAAACAAGAAACAAGAAAAAAAAACAAATGGAGAAAGAAGAAACTGGAGTAGAAGGGAAAGAAGTGGAAGGCGATGGAGTAGAAGAAAACAAGTAGAACAATAAGGAGGAGAGGAGGAAGAAAAAAGGTGAAGAAAATGGAGAAGAAAAAGAAGGGCAAGAAGGAAAAGAAAAAGTAGAAGATGTAGGAAAGGAAGAAGGAGGAAAAACAAAAAAGAAAAAAATGTGAAAGAGAATAAAAAGAAAAAGGAGATTAAAAAAAGGAGGAAAACATTGAAAAAATAAAACGAAGAAGAAAAAAGAGAAAGAAGTTAAAAAATGTATACAATTGTGACCAAGTTTGCAGTAACAGTTGTGGAAATGACCTCACATGGCTGCAAGTGTCAGGTGTGTTTAAGTTTTTGTTACTTAATTATAACATTCAATAACCTGTAATTAAGTCACTCATCATCCTCCATAGTGCTCGAGTGTGTGCATGGTTTCAATCCCCTCTTTGTCAGTTTCTTGCACACACACAAAAGCAGTGAACTCTCCATCCTTAACAAGAACCTTGCCTTGTTCGACAGAAGGCACGACTTCAAAGTGCCCCCTGAACGTCGTGACAGGTTTTGCAATCAAATCCGAGCCGTACCTCCTGAGTAATTCGGCGTTGTCTGTAGGCTGCCTGGTTCAGCAGATGGCCAAGTAGAGGCGGTTTCATTACCAGCACATCCTCAGGGCTCTCAATCAACACACTCTCTCTCACTCACTCTCTCTCTCTCTCTCTTTTTCGTCACTGCTTCTGTCTTTCATCACCAGGAGGGAGTAATTCCAGCTCGGCTCGCTTGGGTTTTCTCTCCTGCTGTGAGCAAAAAAGCGGGGAATCGACACATGGCATTGTTGTGTTACACTGGATGTGGTGGTTTTATCAATTAAATATTAACAGAACCATGAAATATCGACTTTAGATCAGATTTCTAATTAAAAAAAAAAATTCTTCTTCAAAAACAACACAATAGGGTCAAAATTCCACATTCAGTCACTATTTGCCGTTATATCAACATCCACTCTTCTGGGAAGACGTTCCAGTAGATTTGTGCTCATTCAGCCGCAAACTGATTGAGAAAAACCCGATTGTCGCCAAGCATCACCTGCGTAGGGCCCAAGTAAAAATTCCGCTAAAACACACCGGACCGAAAACAAAAAAATCTAGAACTATCGATATATATATAAACCCGAGCGGCATTTACACCGGAGCTGCCCGGTTAGTCCTAGTGCCTTGGCTCTAGATGGCGTTCTCTGTTTGATTGGAGGCCACTCTCTGCACCTGGAGATGGTTTCGCATCAACGGCATGGCGATCTATGCGATTAGGGAGCAACACGTGGTTCAGGACCACAGGTTGCAAGAACAGTTCTGGATTTCAGCACCAATCACTGAACAGCACCTCAACAATGACAGAACTGTAATAAATGAACATTTGGTGATCAGGATGAGGTGCTCTTTTGAGTCTGGTTCCTCTCAAGGTTTCTTTTTATGAAGTCTGAGGTTTTTCTTGACACAATCACCACTGGCTTACTAATTAGGGACAGTTATAAGGAACAAACATTTTATTACTGCTTTATCTTTGTAAAGTTGCTTTGAGACAGTGTTCATTGTTAAAATCGCTCAAAATAAATTAATAACAGATTCCTATAGATTATTTTCAATCATGTCTGTTAGGTTGCAAATGACACTGGCAATGTCTTAGTCTTGTTCTGGATTAGGAAATGTCTAGAGGAGAAAGAAGAAGAATAGGAGGGAGGAGAGGAGAGGAGAAAAAGAAAGAAAGAAGAAAAGGAAGAAAAACGAAAAAGAGAAGAGAAAAAAGAGGTGTGGAAAAAAAAGAGGATGAAGAAGAGGAGTAGGAATAAAAGAAGTAGAAAAAAGAAGACGAATGACGCCTTGATTTGCGGTTACATTAAAATAATACCTTGTTTGCTTGTGTCAGTTCCGTTAAATTTTTTCCTCGCATGCTCATTTGCTAGGCTGAATAGCCAATCGGATTTCTATTTCTGCGGCCGATCCACTAACATGAAGAATCGGGCGAAAAAAAAAAAAAACTGACGTTGTACAACTAGAGCCAACAGTGTGGACCTTAGTAGGTTTTATGGAGGTTTGTGGTCAATTCACTAAAGGTCACCTGAGAACTCAAATGACTTCCACCACAGGCTTTGAGAAAAAAAAAAAAAGCTCTTTTTATTAAATATACTTATGAAATCGATAAACAGTCATATACAACAAGAGCCATATAGAAAACCGATCCCCTGACCAAAAGAAAGAAATTTTAAGTAAGAAATCATTGAATGGTCTCAGGGGGGCGGGGTCATGACAAGGTGGTGGATAACGTACATGATCGAAAGGTTTTTTTTTTTTTTTTTTTCAGACGAATCGTTTAAATCGAGGACTGAGCTGCGTTACGGCCGCGACCCGACGGGCAGCCGAGGACAGACGCCGAGCGTTTGCTGATCGCTTGCTAGTTCCGTTTTTAATGTTGAACTGATTGTCTTATTTGGTCGGATCCTCGTTACGCAACTGATCTTTCCTGAACGTGAATAGTCGTGCATTTTAGCCACCAGAACGTCGTGTCCTTGTCAGATCGAATCTCAAGAGGAAACTGTTTGTAAGCGTGTGTGAGTGTGGGTGTATACCGTACTGCTTCCCGACAGCACACATCTGGCACAAAACTGGCACCGTTTCAAAACTCTCGCATATCGGTGAGCACATATCCAGCGACTGGAGGGAGTCTCCTGCATGCAGACCCTGTCATCCTGTCCGACTTCCTGACTCCGACAGGAGGCCTGGATTAAAACAACAGCATTGAAGTGTCAGAAAGGCTTAGGGTCAAGCGCTCGTGTGCGGCTGTGAAGAGCCGCACTTCTGCACCTGACGCAACTTGTGTGCATGCAGAAGTCAGATCCTGTCAGATGAAGTATTCCTTGCTGACGGGACTCGGTTTGCACGGTTCCACATCCAGACTGGGTCTTTTGCTCTTGACGACAGCGGCGGCAGGTCGAGGCCGGGGTTCCCTGTGCTGGTAGAGGAAGCGGATCAACACGGCCAACACGCACAGCGCCGTAAACACGACGCCGGCTACGACTCCTGCGGAAGAAACAGCGTTCATTAGCAATTCCATTCGCTGATTTCAATATCCAATACATTAAGGTCTGATCGTTTGCATGTCTAATTTCGGGTTCAAGTGCATGTGGGCATGTTAGAGGTTATCTACAAAGAAGACCTGTTACCCACTGACAAAAATGGTGTTCATTTATCAGGCTGGATCCAAAGGAAGGTATCTGAACTGCCACAAATTTCATATTCATAAAAATAAATAAATAAATAAATAGTGTTTGCATCCCACTCAGTTTGCAAAAATAAAACTGATCTCAACCTGATGAAAACCTGAAAAAATCTGACATCTGACAACAAGTGTAAAGATTGACCCAACGAAAGGAAACCAATGCCTCAATTATTAATTGTATTCATCAAAAACGTCTCAATATCACTCTGAATTTTTTCCATCTGCTATTTGTTTTCAATGGTCAATCCTCCTTTGGTTCTCAGAGGATCCTTCTAGTCTTTAACACCATCATGAACCCTCCATCCTCTACGATTGCATCACAAACTCTATCCTTAACTACTGATCTTCCATCCCTCAACCACTGGTCCTTCCATCCTCTGACCCACCACTAATGATCCTTCTATTCTTCAGCACTGCTCCACTGACCCCCCCCCCCCTATTCTTTACCAGTACTTCACTGATCCTTCCATCCTCTACCACTCCTTCCATCCCCTACCACCCATCACAAACACTTCATCCTTAACCACTGCACCAATGGTCTTTCCATCCTATACCACTGCTTCACTGATCCTTACATCCTCTAGCATTGCACCACTGATTATTTTATTCCACACCAATGCTTCACTGATCCTTCCATCATCTACCACTCCATCACAAACTCATTCTGAACCACTGCACCATTGATTCTTCCATCCTACACCGCTGCACCACTAATATAGTATGTGCCATATACATGTAACAATGCAGGTGGTGATGAAAATATGCTGAAAACCTCAAAGCACAATATGAACGCAAACTAAAAAAGTGTGTGTTTTGTTGATAAGGTAGAACACTACTTATGAAAACATTTTCCTAGGCTCTTCAAAGGTATTAGCAAAACAGACATAACCGCATGACTCGGAACTTAAAAAACAAAACAAAAGAGTGATTCTGATGAAGGTTAGACAGTGTTTCACGATATACAGGTACTAGAAAGGTATTGCGATACCCTGCTTTTACATTACCATTACTCATTTTTATAAGTACCGGGACTTTAAGAGTGACCCCTGTAGTTCCGAGTGTTCGAAAATAGAGGGCGGTGTGCAGGCAAGTCGCAGCTTCAACGCGTTGAGTGCGAGCCGAAATTGTTTATTTTTCCCCCTCAGATCCATTTTGACTTGCACGGTGATGAAACCAGAGGCATTGAACTTTGTAAATAAAAATTTTTATTCATATATTTTATTTTTAATTCTACTTTGTTTCAGCAGACAGCAGTGTTTATTAATTAATAAAAACAAAGTTCCATTATTCAATACATTTTTCAGTTTTATAATTTTTTTCCAAAAATATCGAGTTCATATCGGTATCATGATATCGAAGTCCAAATTTTGGTATTGTGACGACCCTATTCAGAAGGACGAGCAATTGCGACGGCCTTCACCGACGTCAGGGAACACTCTGCTTTTCCTTCCGAAATCAAAGCTCCTCACCTCCGATTAGCGCTGAGTCACTCTGAGCGACCTTCGTCAGAGGCGCTTTACCTCGGTCTGATTGTGATGATTCATCTGCAAGAGAGAAACAAGATGAAAGACAGACACCGGAGAAGGTCCGTATACCATACATTTATCGAGCCATGATAGAATAAGTCACACGTGCATGTGAGGGATGTGCGAGTTTGGAGAAATTAGTACATCGGCTCAAAGAGGGAATTGGTGTAGTTGTACCCGAGTCTTCTCCGGGAGTAACGTGAGGGTCAGGGTGCGATTTTGTGCCGCAGTCGGACTCCTCCAGCCGGCCGTGAACGCTGACGGCGGAGCTCCCCTTGTTCTGGAGCGCTGCTTTTAAAGGAGCGGCGTGATTAAACTGGACGGATGAGAGACAGCCGACGAATCCTCTCGAGCCGGCACGGAGCACTTCCTCATCAGTGATGTCACTTCCTACAAACATAGGAAGTGGGAGGTGGTTGTTTAGTGGTTAGCGGTTTAAGTCACTGGACTTCGGATCCAAAGGTTGAGAGTTCAAATCCTAGCCGCACCAAGCTGCTACTTCAGGACCCCTGAGCCAAGGCTCTAAACCCCAAACTGCTCAGTTGTATCAATGAGATAATGAGAATTCTTTCCTCTTGTGATCGAACTTCAAATTCAATGACCATCTATTCTGATCCTTGATTGAGTTCTCACCAATTAGAAAACAAAAGCTGCTGTTCTCCACATGGAAATAAACACCGATTAGTATAGATGGTTCCACTTAATAACCATTAAGATGAGTGTGGACCGGAATGAACACTCAAAAGGTCTTCTATAAAGGCTTATGACTACAACTGCTATTTGATGGAACTACAATGAACGGATATTCAGTGTCAGGATGAGCATAGGTTCCTTTCTTAATCCAGATTCCTTTCAAGGTTTCTTCCTCATTCACACTGTCATTGGTAAGGGTTATATTTTTTGCTGCTTATAATTATTGAACATGGTTATAAGCACTGTAGAAATAACAAAATTGAATTAAAGGTTCATGAGAAAAAACATGCTTGTGTACATGTGAAGCCCCCCCTAAACAAAACAAAAACGATTTTTGAGAGAAGCATGTTGAAGGCTACTTAAAGACCTGTGGTGTAAGATGAAAGGACTAGTGGTTGAGAATGAAAGGACTAGTGGTTGAGAATGGAAGGACCAGTGGTGCGGTGGTAGATGATGGAAGGATCAGTGGTTAAGAATGGAAGGACCAGTGAATCAGTGGATGAGGATGGTAGGATCAATGGAGCAGTGATTGAGGATGGTAGGATCAATGAAGCAGTGAAGCAATCACTGGTTTCTCATCCTAAATCACTGATTCACTGGTCCTTTCATTCTTAACCACTGGTCCTTCCATCATCTACCACTGCACTACTGGTCCTTCAATTCTCAACCACTGGTCCTTCAATTCCCAACCACTGGTCCTTCCATCCTCAAACACTGCTTCACTGATCCTTCCATCCTCAACAACTGGACCACTTGCCCTAACATCCTCAATCACTGCTTCATTAATCCTATCATCCCCATTCACTGGTCCTTCCATCCTCAACCACTGCACCACTGATCCTTCCATCATCTACCACTGCACCACTGATCCTTCAAACTTCAACCTCTGATCCTTACATCATCCACATCAACTTTCATTCGAAAACGTAGGGTTGTTTTTTATTTTATTGGATTTATAAATAAATAAAATCCCTTCTTAGGCAGAGAGGGGCAAAAACTATACCCCCCAAAAAAACAAGAAGTATTGCAAGAAGCTCGTGGAAAACTACTTTAAGCGTCTGATTCAAGTAGCCAAAAATAAAAGACCATCCATAAAAGCAATGTACACTCCAAAATCTGGTGGAACATCTTCCCAGAAGAGTGGAAGTTGGGGAAATGAGGACTCAATGTGGAACAGGATGTTCGAAATGCAATACCAAGAGCCCAGGTGTCCTCGAAATTTTCTCCGTATAGCCTGTGTTAGTAAATCTTTTTTTCCCCCTAAAAAATACTTTTTAACATCCAGCAGTGTTTCAAAAATAATAGGCAGTTTGTCTAGGAACTCAAGGCAGCACAAACTCGGAGAAAAAAAAAAGGACTTGATGGGTTTTTTTTGGCACGTTTCATCAATATAGATGAGTTCATTACTGTAATCTCTCGCCGTCGAGGCTATAGCGGAATTGCTGGAATCGATATGTTCCATTTTTTTTTTCCTCCTCTACAGTGTTTAATGACTACGGATGGTTTTGTTGGAGCTTGTTTTGCCGTAAATTTATCTCCGACGTCCTGCTGTCTCCACCTAAGGACGGTCAGTCCTGTCCTGCTTATTAGTTACCTGTTTATAAAAAAAAAAGAAATAAAAAAAGAAAAAAAGGTATTCTAGGCAACATGGTGCAAATCCATTTACCCTTCACTCAACCCATCTGTCACAGTGCTGACAGCTTAGAATGTGCTCTTTTGCTCCCTTTCTCTCTGCCCTGCCAACCACCCACCCACCCACCTCACTCGAACCTGCCTCGGAAAAAAGAAAAAAAAAAAACCCACACCACTCAAATGGCTCTTTATAGGGAGGGGAGATGCAGAGAGAGAAAGAGAGAGAGAGATACTGCTCATTAAAATTCTTAGAGAATTATATTTGTACTGATTGCATGCAGCTTTTGGGGCGGAGCCAAACACGTGCACACGCGGATGTTCCTCCCTGAACCAACGCCGGAACTCACCTCGGAATCGTCCCAGTGTTAAAATCCTGACCGGAGCAAGAGCAGAGCCAGGAGACAGACTGTACTGCTGCAGCGCTGTATTATCGATCTGAAAACACACACGCACACACACACACACACACACACACACACACACACACACACACACCTTTTATACCACTTACAGAAACGGTACGATTCATTGGACAAGGCCATTCTGAAATTCTATTAAAAGTCAGAGTCCCAAAAGGGGTTCCATAAAACGAGTGTCTCAAGGTTGCATTAATGTGCTCCAGCCCAGTATCTGGTCAGTCTCCTGCACCTGTAGTGTGTGTGCTCCAGTTTCAATAAACAGATACTGCACTGTAAATACACATCTGGACAAAAGGTATGTGGATAACTGCTCATAAGAAAGAAAGAATCTTTTACATTTGTCACATGCATGGAGGGTTAAGGGCTTTGCTCAAGGGCCCCCAAGAATGGCAGCTTGGTAATTCCAGCACTCAAACCACTGGCATTCCAATCAGTCACCCAGAGTTTTAATCACTAAGCATACACTTTCACCTGAAATGACTTGAGCGCTGCTGTATTGGTACCGTGCGCCAAACAATTGCACATTTAATCCCCATTTGCTCCCAAAATAACTCCCAAGTCTTCTGGAAGGATGTTCCACCAGATTTTGGAGAATGGTTGTGAAGATTTGTGCTCATTCAGACATTAAAAGTCAGGTAGTAATGGAGGCCTGGAGAGCAGTCAGCGTTCACATTCATCCCAAAGGCGTTAGAGCTCTATAAGCTGGAGATCTTTTATATCTAGCAACCCGTGTAAACTAGATCTTCATAGGGCTGCCTTTTGTGCACATAGGCATCGTCATGCTGGAACAGGTTTCGGGTCTAGTTCAAGTGAAGGAAAAATTTTGATGCTACCGCATCCAAAGACGTAACAGTCTGGGGAAGAACCACATATGGTGTTTTTTTGTGACTGTTTAACAAAAGAAATTTTATGATTTTCTTTTTCAGATAAACATTTATATGATATAATTCAAGCTACATAATTAGGATTCTGTTGGTTGTTTGCTTGCTATAATTAATTAATTTTGTTTATTTTTTACAACAAGCTTCAGTTAGTTCAGAATGCCGCAGCAAGAGTTCTTACTAGGTCAAGAAAATACGATCATATAACCCCAATCTTATCGTCCCTACACTGGCTTCCTATTAAGTTTCGAATAGACTACAAACTACTGCTACTCACTTATAAAGCACTAAATGGTTTGGCTCCCATGTATCTATCCAGTCTTTTAACACGCTACAATCCGTCACGCTCCCTGAGATCTCAAAACTCTGGGCTTCTAGTAGTTCCTAGAATAGCAAAGTCCACTAAAGGCGGTAGAGCATTTTCACATTTAGCTCCTAAACTCTGGAATAGTCTTCCTGACAGTGTTCGGGGCTCAGATACACTCTCCCAGTTTAAGTGCAGATTAAAAACATATCTTTTTAGCAAAGCCTACACATAACACACATCACACACATCACATCACAACCTTGTGCTCCAGAATATATGATTACATGCACATTATCAATGTGCTGTTAATATCATGAACAGCAGCTACGCTAATTCCTCTCCACTGCTTCTCTTTCTCTCCCCATCCCGAGGCATCCTGAGGTTTGGCCAGCTCCAGTCACGTCCCACCTCGTGAAGATTATGGACCTATGGATGATCATGGAGAAGTAGATGCCGAGTGTTTAAAGGCCCTGGCATGGAGAAGCTGATGCTGGATCTATGATGATCACAAATTGTTCAGTATTGTTGAAAGATTTATGACCAAACTCTTCAGGTCACCCATATGAGGATGGGTTCCCCTTTGAGTCTGGTTCCTCTCAAGGTTTCTTCCTCATATCATCTAAGGGAGTTTCTCCTTGCCACTTTCGCCACGGCTTGCTCATCAGGGACAAACGCACACCATTCACCTTCACTGTTGTTTTCTGTAAAGCTGCTTTGAGACAATGTCTGTTGTGAAAAGCGCTATACAAATAAACTTGACTTGACTTGACTTGACTTTTATTTGGACAAAATCATGATCAAACCCAGCATGCCAGATGTCTGTGTATTCTTGAATCTGAATACTTTGACTTGATATAACAAACCCATCAAACAATGGTTTCTTAATATACTAATACAATTTATTCACTTTTTAGGGCATTTTAGGCTAATGGTGTTTCAGTGTTTAAGACTCTGGGTTACTGTTTAGAAGGTCCGGGGATCGAGCCCCAGAATTGCCCAAACTGCCACTGTTGAGGGCACTTGAGCAAGGCCCTTAACTTAAGTGCTGCAGAGGTGCTGCATCATGGCTGACCGCAGTTTCGCTAGGATATGTGAAGAAAACATTTTACTGTCACGTACATGTGACAAGGTGAAATTAATTTCTAAACATCATGCTAAATGAAAAACATCATAAAATATTTCTGTATGTTACAATTAAATACACTCGGTAAGAACTTTATTCCCCAGCTTCCAATATGGTGATTGATTGGCTTTATGGTCTTTGCACCACCTTTGGACTGTGGCCTGAAGATGAATATTCCTATGACCTTGATTTGGACCATTTCTGCTCACATTCAGCCGCCACAAACAAAACCTGAGCCAAGCGTTTGCAATCGGACTCGTGTACAGCAAAGCATTCGAAGACTAACAGACGGGGAACGAGAGTGTGTCTATGTGGTCTGATTACCAACTCGCTGTGCATTCATGTGTGCAAAGTTGAACAATGATAAATACACTATTGGCTGAGTTCCTAGTGCTGTGATTCGAGACGTTTTTGTGTGAAAATGTTTCGCAAACATGGTCTACGTGGCCAGGTGGGTCATAACGAGCTAGAGTCAATATTTATTGAGAGATACTCTGATTTCAACATCTCTGGGGGGGAAAAGCATCGATCTTTACTTATTCGAATCCACTGATATCCAGCAGATTCCGTTACGTTTCAGAGTGATGCGCAATTGACTTTTCGTTGTCGGATATTTGATGCACGATAGATGTAGCAAGGTTCTGTAAAATCCTCATTAGTGTCTTTGCTGTTCTGACGGTAAGCAATAAAGAAGCTGTGGTTATTGTATACGTGCACTACATGCAACAAAGACTGGCTCGTTTACGTTATAGCCATTGATGTTACGTCCATGCTAATCCGAATTACAAAATCCATCTAAAAACGATCCAAGTCCACACTTTTATTCGCTTCCAAAAGATGCTCTTTGGCACTGAAATGCTTGAAAAAACACTTGCATCCGTAAGGAATGCTGTGTGAATGTAATTGATGAATGCGCAGAAAGTATTTTGGCTAAAATTGCATTAAATCTGGTTGTTTCAATTTTGTAAATTCACAGGTATTCCTATTAATTCCCATGGAAAGTTTACAATCTTGAAAATTCCTGGAATTTTGCAACCCTAGTGTAAAGCTGTGTAGAGCAAATCTTGCCCTGGAGGCAAAAGGTGCACTATAGATGTAGCTTTTTTACAACATACAAGCGTAGGGTATCCAATTGGTTCCTATTGAAACTGAGCTTAATGCCCCTGGAGGGAACTCGTTCTTTTGGGATTGGATGTGGCCGAGTTTGTTGGTCGCAGCGAAATACGCTGTACCTCAAAGTTTGGCAAGGGCCCAGAGTGCCGGTGACTTTTAAAGTAGAAGCCTTGTGGCACCAAACAGATGGGGTGGATTTTGAGGACTGTGTAGGGGGGAGTGGTAGCTCAGTGTTTAAGGTGCTGGGTTACTGATCGGAAGGTCGGGGTTTTAAACCCCGGTATCACCAAGCTGCCACTCTTCGGCCCTTGAGCAAGGCCCTTAACCCTCTGTGCTCCAGGGGCGCCGTATCATGGCTGACCCTGCGCTCTGACCCCAGCTTCTGAGCAAGCTGGGATATGTGAAGAACGAATTTCACTGTGCTGTAATGTATATGTGACAAATAAAGGCTATTCTAGACAGATTCTATTTTAGACAGAGGGCAGTAGGTTTGTTGCGTTTAATCGTTGCTTCTCGTCTTCGCTGCTGGATAAAAGTTATTGCTTGCTGTGCAGAGCAGAGCCTCGTTCAACAGGTGCACTTGCAATATGTTTTTCCACCTACATCTGGCCTTTACATCCTGGGGGACACCGTGAAGGACAAGGTCGTTTCTACTGACCGTTGTAGCCCAGGTAGGGGGAAGTGCTTCTGAATATTCTGATCTCTCAATGCCATTAGCAAGCAAGTAGGGGGCCGGATTAAATATGCATAGCAAAGCATATCTGAGCTGCTGCATCATCATTGTTTCCCCCCCATCAAAGTCATGCTGATCAGCATTATAGCTCAAGAAGGCAGCTACTATAAGTTTATGGCCGAAACAAGGCTGCTTTTTTTTTCTTTTTATGTGTTTTATAAAACCACCAGGCCAGGATGGAAGCAAGTAGGTCTTACAGACAGACAGCCTCGCCAGTGCGTCAAAAAGTGCTGACTGTATGCCGGCAGTCCAATTGGAGCCTTTCTTACCACTAAACATATGATTCTGTCTGTCTTGGTGTAATTGGAAACTTCTACAGAAATCTGATCTGGGTGTTTGTTCAATAAGCCGATAAGACAAAATCGTAAAAGAAAAGTTGTACATAAATATATTTTTTTAAAATCTTGAACAAGGAGTTACAGGGTACATTTAGGGCATTAGGAAGATGCCCTTTTATGCAGATTGATCTCATTCATCCCAATGAGCAGCTATGGCATTGGCAGCTTGGTTGATTTGGTCATACAATTAATGACAAGAAATGTTTATTTCTTGACAATATATTCCATAGGATCCAAGAAATACATTTGTGGGGTACCCTTGTTCATTGTTGAAATTTGGGGGGTACACGTGTTCATCGTCGGAATTTATTTGTGATGTCACACTCCGCATTAACGAATAATAAATGGATCATATGCCCAGGTATTGCCAAGTTGCAAATCTTGTTGCCCCCTTGAGCAAGGCATTTAACCCTCTGTGGTCAAGACTCTGGGTTACTGATCAAAAGGTCAGATGTTCAAGCCTTGGAATGGCCAAACTGCCACACTTGGGGCCCTTGGGCAAGGCCCTTAACCCTGTTTGGTTAAGGCTCCTGGTTACTAATCAGAAGATCAGGGGTTCACGCCTAGGATTCGCCAAGTTGCGACTCTTGGGGCCCTCGAGTAGGGCCCTTAACATAATAATAAGAAAACAACTTTTGTTATGTCGAGATCATAAGGAAAACCGAGTCATGCAAACAAGAAACCAACTTACGGCGGGAAAATGTTTTGATCTGAAGAAAATGGCGAGATCACAAGAAAATTAAGTTGTGATCGCGAGCAAACAAGAAAAAAATAATTACCCCTCCACACATATACGCACCTTTTTTTTAAATAAACAAATGCATTGAAAGGCAAAAGATGACCACGCCCACAACATAGAATAGAATATTCTATTGAAATTCATTTTTCGCATATCCCAGCTTGCTCAGAGGCTGGGGTTTAAGTGCAGGGTCGGCCATGTTATGGCATCCCTGGAGCGCAAAGGGGTTAAGGGCCTTGCTCAAGGGCCCCAAGAGTGGCAGCTTGGCGATACCGGGGATTGAATCCTGACCTTCCGATCAGTAACCCAGCAACCTTAACCACTGAGCTACCACTCCCCCTGGAAAAAAAAAAAAAAAAAAACAGTCACTGCAATCAAGTTACCTGAACATGAAGCTGATCTCCATCACGATTTATTCGGACCCAGTGGAAGCGTCCGTCAGCAAGATTGGCAGGCTTAAGACGGAACGTGTCCGGACCCGTCTCCTGGTTCAGTCTGTACCAGATCTGCAAACTGCCTGCAAGGCCATAAAAAAGCTTTAAGGATGTACAATGATGGCCGGTGGATGCTGCCTGCTTCATTTAGCCACATCATGAATCTGCAAATCTCACACCTGACGTTTCCCTGGCGTACTTCTCGTTTGCGAGGAAGAACGATGTGTCATTATCGGTTAGCATGCAGCGACTACTTAGCATTAACCTGTCCACTCTGTCTCTCTCACTCTCTATCTGATTCACAGAAAACGTGGTTGCTGTAAAGGATTTCCAAAAGCCAGTCATAGCCACTTGAAGAAATGGTGTCTCCCCTCGGTCAGTCCATAAAAGATTAAGAGGAGCAGAAGTAAATGAGAAGGAGAGACCGAGTGAGAGAAGGAAAGAGAGATGCCAGTGGCATTCCTTCTGTATGTTTAAATGTGTGCAGATCTTTTTTTTATACTCCTGATTATAGACTGTTCAGTAAAAATGGTAGTGTATGCAGGAAGACATATTGTGTGCTTAATTAATATACAAGTCATTTCTTACCATTTTGGGTCAGTATAATCGCCATGTAGCGCTGGTCATAGGACTGTGCAGACAAAAGCAAAGCCGGCACGTGTCTGGTCAAGAACCCGAACGCCACGTTCTCCCGGGACCGAGTCGCATCCGCGTGCTGATTTCTCGCCTGCTGTTTCGGATCCTGGTTCCTCATTACAGAATAGGGTTCCTGAAGAGCGTACGTCACAGACGTGCCTCTCTCAAAAGACGCAGAGATCGCTGAAAAGAGACGAGCGCAAACGTGTGATACCGTACAGAACGATCCCGACACTCCATTAAAGCTTTTTACGACTTGTCGTGATCTCGACGGTAAAAACACGTATTCTCACAACGTAATTGTTATGCGAGAAAATCTCACGCCTCGTGAAGGTTTCTGGCGTACGTTATGGAGTTCTTGTTGATGTGTTAAAAAGTTACTCATTTCCTACTGCAAATATAGACTTTATCTCTGCATTGCGAGCGACGGGTGTCCCAGGAGAACCTGACAAAAATAGAGGCAGATAAGGAAGGTTTATTGTGAAGATTCAAGATGAACTTGAAGTTTGCTATTCCTGATTTATGGCTATTGAAAGTTTCATAGTAACCTTTTTGACGTCGTGAGAATACGACTTGGGTCGAGATCACAAGAAAATTAAGCCATGATAATGACGGAAAAAATTATGTTGAGAAAATTAACTCGTGATAGCGAGGGAAAAAATTATTATAACGCATGGCCTCTTTTTTTTTTACAGACTTATAATGTCGATTTATTTTTTATTCCAGAGGTAAAATGAAACACCGCTAGAAAGCGATCTGTCTAAATTATAAATTGGACTTTATTTTGCATTATTGGTCATAGCGGCTTCAGTACTTGTTACTAAAATGAGATCGCTCAGGTACTTGCCGCACACATACACGTACCTTTCTCTGATGCATTGAAATGAAAGTAACTGAATACTGAACCTACAAAGCGTTTCTTTCTCTCTCAAAAAAAATGCAGCGAAAGCTTAAAAAAAAAAACGACACCACCACGAATGCGGCTAGAAAAAAAAAAGAGAGATAATTGCGTGAAACAAAAAAAACAAACCCCATGCTAAATGCCGGAAAACTTTTTTTTTTTATCGCCTTTCCTTTCCGATGCTGTGTGACTCATCGAGCTCATCAGATGCATGAGAATTTTTTTCCCTCCTCGTTCCTGATTTTTCCATCTAATTAGGCAGCTAGCATTCAGAAACTTATTGCTGTGATAGACAATTATTTTCTTTCTTTCAGTTGTGTCAATTTTCATTTATCAGCCTTCCGCCACACTGAGCTGTAAACAGATGTGGTGTAATCGGCCCCCTTTCTACAATCAGACTGTAAAGAGACAGAGCTATTACATGACTAATTTGATTGACAGGCCATCGGGTGAGTTCGAGGGAGAAGCCGGGAAGCTGTAATTAGGGTCTACTCGGCAGGTGAAGCTTCTCCTGGATGGCCCAGCAACTCCATGTCAAATTAAAGAGAGCTGACAAGTAAGGACGTGCTGTCAGCGGACGGAACTCCTCCCTTCTCACCAGGGCTTTGAAAAGTTGAATTGATCCCTGAGCAGCTTTTAAAATAAGGGGCGTAACGGTACACGTAGTCGTACCAAACCGTTTCAGTACAGGGTGCAGATGTGTACCGTACACTGTTACACAATAAACTGGTATTAAAACGGTATCGCGATACCCTGCTTTTTAAAACTAAGCGATTCCTTATTTTATTAGTACCGGTACTTTTGACAGCTGCAGTTCCAAGTGTTTACCAATAGGGGCAGCGTGCGAGCAAAGCGCTGCTCTTGCGGCATTTTGAGCACATGCCGAATTTTATTTCTCTCGGTCTTTTATGGTGATAAAACGCGAAGCATGAAACGTTGTAAATAATTGAAAATCAACATTTCTTTTTATTGATATATTTATTTGATTTTGTTTCCGAAACTACTCTGTTTCTGGAGGCAGAAAACATTGGGTGTTTTCCAATAAAAACAACATTCCATTATTTTCCTGGTTTTTTTTTTATTTTTGGGGGGGGGGGGGGGGGGGGGTTGCCATAGTTTCGAGTTGGTATTGGTATCATTATATTTAATTTGGGTATCGCATCGAAGGCAAAATCTTGGTATTGTGACGACACCGGTACCGAATGCAATTATTGTTTTACGTTCGGAACACAGTTTAAGTCAGAGTTTCTTTACGAACGTATTAATCGGCGGACAGCACGTTTGTTTAGTTTTCGCCTCGCACTTCGAGTGCAGTGTCGTCACTACTCGGTTTGTACCGAAAACACAAAATCGTTAGACTGCGTAAAACTAAATTAATTCTGTAGAGGTTCTGTAGTTTAAAATAAAAATTACTAAACGGTCATTTTTGGAACCTAAACTGGTCTCTTTATGGCATTACTGTACTGTCTCAATGATTTACCAATTTTTTTGACCAATTTAAGCCCGAAACGCTTCTCACCTGTTTTGCAGTTGGCTCCCGTGAAAGCCGTGTGTGTGCAATCGCATACGTAGCTGTTCCTGTTTTCCAAACACTTTCCTCCATTGTGGCACAAACTCTCCCTGCTGCAGTGACCCGGGCAACCGGAATTCATGCCGGGCGTCATCTTGGCTCGCTCGTTCAGGTCAAAGGTCATCCCGTTGATGCTGAGGGCACGTAGGCAACCTAGGAAGCCCCTCTGAGTGGTGGGTGCTCCTCCTGAGAGAGGATATCAAAACATTATTAACACACTATATTGACACAAGGATTGGGTCACCTGACCTTTCCTGCTAGATGTGGTACTTTTCCAAACCACAAATCTGGAAGCACTCAATTGTACAGGACGTCTTTAGATGTCGCTGTAATAAAATTGTGCATTCACTTCAACTTGGAAACCCAAAACCTGTTCCTGCATGGCGATGCCCCTGTGCACAAAGTGAGCTTCTTGAAGATCTGGTTTACATGCTTTGAAGAGGAAGATCTTGAGTGGCCTGCTATAGAGCTCATCCACACTGAACACCTTTGGGATAAATTGGAATGCTGACTGCACCCCAGGTCTCCTCACCTACATCAGTACCTGCCTTTCATAACACCCTTGTGGCTGATAAACCCAAATATCCATAAGCACACTCCAAAATGTAGTGGAACATCTTCCCAGAAGAGTGGAGGGAATTATGAGTGAATTGGGACTAAATGGTGGATGTTGTGAGGAAAATTCGGCCTGAACAGTTCAAAATAATTATGCTTAGTCATGAAGCGATTATTTGTTTACATTTTCTTTCCTGTCGAATTTGCACAAAAACACATTAATACACACCGTAATTTCATATTACGGTAAAATAAACGGTAAAAAGAAAACGGTAAAAAGGCAGATATCATATGAAGTTGTTATAAAGAAGTCATTTTGAATTGTGTTTAGGTTTCCTGCTTTACGACACTCACTGTATGAGCAGGACACCACTTTTGAAGTTTGAATGTTTTTTCAAAACGTGTCTTTAAATCTTATAACGCTCGCAACTAAAAATGCTAATCAGAGAAAAGTTTGGTCAGTATAAAACCTCATGAGAACTCATTACAGCAAAAAATGAGGACATTGACAAATTTTCCCACAGCAGCAACAAGGCCCATAGAATTCCCCCCCCTTTTTCTTTTAGCTAATCTGTATCGTTAGCTAACCGTGCTAACCAGATAACTAGCTAAATAATCGTATGCGTTTAAGCATTTTAGGCCAGACTCTTCAGTGCAAAACGATATGCAAATCGGGATTGCGTTACGTTCGACCGATTCTTCCGGCACGCTGACCGACACGATGCAATTCCGCTAGACGTCAATCTCGCAGACGCGAGACGACAATGCAATCAGGAGCTGTCACGCCGATTGTCTGGAAGCTGGAAATAAATTATTCATTCGGATTACACGTGCCAAAAAAAATAAAAAATTTGCATGTGCTGTCAAAAGGACGAAGGAAATAAATAGGCTCTATAGAAATGTTTTTCCAACAATTCTCAGAATCTTTTGCAACGAGAGCGACTTCAATAAATCAACAAATTCTACAGAAGAAATTCAGACTCATTATGATGATGAGTCCGGTTACTGACTGCATAGACAATGGTTCATGATATTATTCATAATATGATTATGATGTACAGAGTGAAGCAAGGAAAGAGGAAGTTTTGTATCTTGAAGCGACCGTAGGGCGTCTGCGATTGTTCGGAACCAGTACGAGCTCGTTTTTAGCCCCTTTGGTGCGCAACAAGCGATCGCTTTAAGACCCTTTATAAGAATGGCGTAAAGGGAATTTCGGCGTTAGTACCAGTTACGACGTCAACATCGAACTACACGGGGGCGCCGTTTCGAAGAGAGGCTATAATATAAAATGAAACATTTTTAGCCTGTACCGGTTTCTTTCGAAATGAAAAGTAAACAAGACTTAATCGTGACGTTCTCACTGGTAATGACGCTAAAATTTCCTTTACTGAAATGACTGCTCCGTTCTAACTAACGGCAAGGGGTTCGATACGAGCTCATGCTGGTTCTAAACAATCACCAAAAACCTCTAATTCCAAAACTTCCCATTTCCTGGTGCCAGCTTGTATATAATCTACTTAATGAATTGTGGGTAGTAAATAAAAATGTAAATAAATGAAAAGCTAATTAATTTATGTTGAGGTTATTAGAACAAATGGCAAATAGGGAATAAATGTAGAAGAACACTAACCTTATTCTCGAGTATCCGCAAACTATTGTCCTTAGGTTAAACAATAAAGACAATTCCTAACAACCTTCATCTGGTCTTTTATGACTAATTTTGGGGAAAAAAGGATACATATGCAAATCTAACGCAAATATTTGGCAGCACATTTCTGCAGCCTAAAAAACACAGGGTTTCTTCTTGCTTGCAGGTTAAAAAGCAAAGTTGCTGTAGCTTTCAAAAGCCATTCCTTACCAACAAAGAGTTGGCTGTTGAGCTGGAGTCGGTGCTGCCCCTCAGCTGCTGCCTCGGTGACCTGAAGCGGCAGCAGGTCGACCTGCAACGATGCTTCTTTCACGTTTCTTTCCGCTCGTAGGTAATGCCACTGCCTGTCATTCAGGCGCACCGGAGACCTTACGTTCAAGACCACCGGGCCGTCCCCGAGGTCAAAGGTAAAAGTGACGACGGATGGAGCTAGGAAGAGGAAAAAAAAAAAGAAAAAAAAAAAGGCGAGTGCTTTCAGGAAACAGCTCTCACACTACTCTATTTTAATAGGGACGCCTGTATCGGGAACAGCCAATCATTTTCGCGTCGAAAATAATCAGAACTGGAGAATTCCTGCGCTTTTAACTGTGGCATGGAAACCGACACCAGCTGGGCTTGTGTGAGTATTTCATAAATTACTGATCTCCTCCTGATCTCCTGAGGTTTTTCCACACACAGTGCAGTAAACAAAAGTACACTGAAGCAGAGCGACGGTTTGACAAATGGAAATTTCCAAGACTTTCCAAACTTCTAGATCTGTTCGAGCAGCCACGAAGGACTCAATCCTTCTCTACATCAGACGGATTCGACCATTTTAAGATGGATTACTGCAACTCTCTACTGGTAGGTCGACCTTTGAACGGCCGTGTTCAACCTGCCCAAGTTCTTCCACACAACCCCACTGCTGCTCCCACCACTGAGTTCCTGTAGCTGCACTTACACATCGGATTCAAAACACTGTTGCTTGCCTACAAAGCTAAAAATAGACCTGCACCCTCTTACCTCAAAGTTCTGATCAGTCCTCACACTGCATCACGCTCCCTCAGATCTTTTTGCTCGACTGGTCCAACCTCATTTCAGGGTAGGATGTAGGTATACGTCAAGACTCTTTTCTGTTCTTGCACCGAGGCGGTGGAATGAACTTTCCCTAGAGGTCCGAAAAGCTGAGTCACTGCCTATCGTCAAATAACAAAGACCTTCCTCTTCCTGAAACAGTCTCCCTGTTTGTTTTATGTCTCTGTTTATCAGAGTTTTAAGATGATGGTATCCCAAGTCTGCAACTTGGCGAACCAGTGTTGATTTATTCATTGATCGAACCTCAAAGCACTTTTGTACGTCGCTCTTCATAACAGCGTCAGAACGTCATACCCGGAGGTGGATGTGGCACGAGAGCAGAAAGATGACCAGAAGAACAGTGAGGTGAGGTGAAGATCAATCGTCAAACAGCGACTAATGTTTCTTGTAAAACAAGCACAGGTCTGTTTATTCTAGACTTCTGGACAGCTCAGATCACGCTGCACCTTCTCCTCTGTTCTGTCTCATCAACACAAGGTTTTAAGTCTGCAGAGACTCCACACACAAAGTCTTCTTTTATTTTTTCTTTGTGTGTTTTTCATACCATTCTGAATAAACTCTAGAGACTGTTGTGTGAAAACCCCAGGAGATCAGCAGTTTCTGAAAAATCCTCAAACCAGCCCATCTGGCACCAACAAACATGTCAGAGAGATCAGATATTTTCTTCCTTTATTTCTGCTGGGTTTTAGATTATATTAGATTTTATGACTTTATGGTCATTGTGCAGAGTACAGGAAGTGGGCCAATGAAATGCAAATAGAAATAAATAAATAAATCCATCCATCCATTTGTGAACCTAAGTTTAATTTTTTTTTTTTTTTTTTTTTTTTTTTTTTTTTTTTTAAACAATTCTAAATAAAATCCCTGCATGGTTAAATAATACTTAAAATAATATTTAATGGGAAAAATATATAAAAATCAAATCAAAGTAATGCAATGCACAATTATATTATATTTAAATTGCCACCATTTCAATTGCTGAAATAAAATGTAATAAATAAAAAAATGTAATTAAATAGTTTACATTTGTTAGATCCCATTTGGGTAATACAGATATACGAGTTTTTATTTTATTTTATATAGAAATATAAAATTTTATATTTTTTTTTAGATATGTTCTATTTAACTGCTCTACTTATTTCAGTATACTTTAACAAATGTCTTCATTCCTTCCATCCTTCATCCAATCACTCAATTGAAACTGGATATAAAACGCTTAAGAATTCACAGCGCTGGACTTCACTGGACTTCAAACGAAAGTGGCAGCGATTTCATGCATGCGCAAAACAATGCGATACAAATCGTAGTGACATTGCGCTAACTCTAGTTTCTTCTTTATACCTCTGCCACTGTTGTGTTTGTTTTCAAGTTTAATTATAATAATAAAAAAACGCATGATGTGGAAACTAAAACTTGCGGTCCGCCATTTAATACAATCGTGAGGACTGTAACTATGTTTCGCATGTAAAAAGGATTGCTTTCGGGACCGAACCGAAAACCCTGTACCGTAAATAACCATATATAAATATAATAATACCAAAAAAGGGTGCAAGATGTGAAGATAAAGCTCTTAACACAGCAATGTCCAGATCTAAATGTCCAAGATATCTACCTAATTAAACAATTAGTTTAGAATAACCTGAGAACGACCTTCTCTAATTGGTTCTGCTGTGTTACTCACAGCTCAGCTCCAGCCTGATGAAGTCCTGCACTCCGACATTCTCCAGGAAGAGACCAGACAGAGCGCTAGTCTTGAAATAAAAAGAGACGTCGACGCTAAGCTCGGCTTGCAGCGTCGGGAAATGCAGATACGAGGACTCTAAGAAAAACGAGGCCGAGTTCCACAGAAATCCTGAGGACATTGGGGGACAAGAAACAATATAATTAGAGAAAGATATACATACATATATACACATAATTATATATATATATAAAAAACAGAAAACAGCTGCAGACAAATTAATTCATAGTCAACCGTATTCTTGAATCGGAAAAAAAAAACACCTACGATCTCCCGAGCAGCGCAGGGGTCCGATCTGAAAGAGCGCCTGCGAGCCCGTTCGGTTTGTGTCTCCGATGGCGATCTCACTGAGCGGTAAATGATCTTTGTAAGACAACAGGCCTGTATCGTTGACCCTGCAGACAGAGTGGGAGGATAGTGTGTGTGTGTGTGTGTCTGGTCTGTGTGTACGGGGCACCAGGAATAATGAGTAAGCATGAGAGGAGAGAAAGAAAAAACAAGGAAAAAAAAAAAAAAAAAGATTTTCTTGGCCTGCAGCTTAAAAAAAGAAAAAAGAAAAGAAAAAAAAAAAAAAGACCTGGGGGCTGCTAAAAAGGTGCTAATGGTGAGCGTGTGAAGCTAACCTATCTAGCTTAGCTCGCCCACAGAGATATTTTTAATACATTGGACCAAAAGAAAAAAGAACTGACGATTTTTTTTCTATGATTGTATTATATTTGATGTTCGCACTTTTATACTGTAAAGGTGCTTTATACTTGTCACATGCAGGGTTCTTCAAAGATATTTGGGTCAAGGAGCCCATAGGCGATAGAGACAAGGGGCAGGACCCCCCTGATACAAAATGTGTCAAATACAGCCACTGATATTCATTAAATCCAATCATATTACGTTAGTTATTTTATGTTAAGACAATTAGAACTATGTTTTTGTTGTACAGGCATCATTGTCTGTACATTTTCATATAGTTAAAAAAAAATATTTATGCATCATAAACATACTTTGCACCTAAAAATCACAATTTATTAAGTTGTTGGCATTTTCCTTTTACTATCAGGTGGACGAATATACATTTTCAAGAACTTCAGCTTTCATTTCAATAGAACTTTAATGTAATACGCATAATATAAAAAAAAATATATAATTTATTTATTTTTTTTTTTTACCAAAAACTATGATTCAGTGGTATTTAGTGGACCCCCTGCAGTACCGCCGTAAAACACCCAAGGGGCCGTGGACCCCTGGTTGAATGATGTACAGCATTCGCATACGGGAAGGTGGTAACTTAGTGGTTAAGGTGTTGAAATATAGATCTATCTGACTGTCATGAGTTCGAATCCCGGCCACTCCTGGGCCCCTGAGCAAGGCCCTTAACACATAACTGCTCAGTCGTTTAAATCAGGTAAATGCAAGTACGGCCAAATGCTGTAAAGGTAAATGTAAATGATACAGTGCCCCTGAAGCATTCAAAGGGTCTTGCTCAAGAGCCCAAAAGTGGCAGCTTGGCAATACCAGGGCTTGAACCCCCAAACCGTCAGATAAGAACCTTAACCACGTTCCCTGTGTGTCCTACCGGAAATGGAAAGCTCACACTTCTTTTTCTTTTCAAAAATGTCTCGGACGGATCGTTACCATGTTTCCTGGTCAGCGTCACAGTTGCAGAAGTAGTTCATGTCCCTGCAGTTGCCTTCCAGGCTGCAGGAGCACTGCTGGACTCCGGGCAGCGAGCCTCCCCAATACGTCCTCTTAACACCGTCCCTGTCCAGCCACCACGACAGCGGAGTGCCATCTGGAAAACACAACACGTTCCCATCTGCGCTGCAACTTTCCGACGTTATTGCTTGCCCTCCTGATTTATGAATTATCATTATTATTATACGGTATGTGGCGACCACTAAAGAATACAGCGGGTGCTAAATATTCGCTCGAACATTTTAATATTCAAGGACTTCAATGTCAAATGGGTTCGTTTTGTAAAAAAAAATCTAACAAAAAACGAATTCATAAAATAATTAATGAATATTTAATAAAAAAAAAAAAAAAAAGCTGCAGGATGCGAGATCATATTAACAGTATGAGGATAAAAGTTTCAGGACACCTGACTTTTTCAGCCATGTGTGGTGGTTCTCCAAAATTGAAGGCATTCATTTAAAATGGGACGTCTTTGGATGTGCTAGCATTAAATTTGAACTAAAAATCCAGATCCATGGCTTTAACATGGTTCAGATCTCCTGCTACAGCGCTCTGATCTCAACCCCGAGGCCTCCTCAACTCACCTCTTTCAGTACCTGACTTTGCTAACGCCCTTGCGGCTGATTGAATCTCTACAAAATCTAGTGGATCATCTTCCCAGAAGAGTGGAGCTTATTATAGCAGTAAATTAGCACTCAACGTGGAATCTTCAAAAGTTGTCCACAAACTTTTGTCCATACCATGTGCACACCAAAGAAAATAAAAGGCAGAGTCCCACTTCGTAGCTACTTCTTTCTCTGAAGCATTCAGTTGCTTCAAGATTTACTATCTGACTATTTCGAGACATGTTTGTGTACAGAGTGATCTTTTGCTTAAGGGATTTCCAGTGGAGTTTACTTTGGCAGAACAATATGAAACCGAAGCCAGAAGAGAACGATTGTACGCTCAAGAATTAGCTAGAAATGGAATACAAAAGGAATTTTCGCCATGTCCACAATAATACATTTACACAAAAAAAAAGCATATTTCCCTTCATTTTCGCCTCACGTTCTCTCCGAGATGCCGTTCTTTGAAAACGATCCCCAAACGGCCGTTTTCGCGTCACAGTGTGGTCTTCAAAAACGTATGCTTTTCGAAAACTTCAGTCGTTGCTGTGACATTTCGAAGAACCAGAAAGGAAAAAAAAAAAAAAAAAAAAACGCCATGTGCAAAAGGGTGCGGGCTAAAGAGTGAGCATTTTCCGACATTTTGGCGTGGATGAGCGACTTTTTAAAAAGCATAAAAAAACTAACGTGGACATATGGCTTAACGTTTGTAAAGGAAACACCATTTTCCAAATTTACCCGGAGTAGCGGAGACGATCAATAGACCATATTATTGGTATGTGGCCTGGGGTGCAGTCAGCATTCCAATTCATCCCAAAGGTGTTCAAAAGGGTTGAGATCAGCACTCAATTTCAGGCCACTTTAACCCCTGAAAAGCATATCTCCATGGAGAGTCTATGTGCATTGTGATGCTGGACCAGGTTTGGCTCTCCTAGTTCAAATGAAAGCCAAATGTTTATGCTACCACATTCAAAGGCGTCTTACACAACTGTGCACCTCTAACAGTTCGGGGAAGAACCACATATGGCGCCAAAGTGTCCCGATACTTTCGGTATTGCGCACGCGGTCAAAATAGCACCGGTCGCACGGCTCCCGATGTACACAGAACGACTTTTGGCAGAGACCTATTAAGTTTGGTGCACCTTGTGACTGTGCGTGCAGCCTCGTGCTGCCATCTGTTGGCATGTTACAAAACTTTTGTATTTGTGGATGCCACCTCGTATGTTTTATTATTTCAATCGGCAGATCATTTGACTTGTTTCTAGTCTGTTTACAATCTTATATTTAGACGTTAATTGTTTGCTGTTGCTCAGAACTGGTTAAAGGAACTGGTTAATTAAATAACAGTACCATTATTATAAACATAGATAAACAAAAACATTGACAGATCTCACCCCAAGTGTCAAAGAGGCGAGACTTCCTGCAGCGATACGTCACTTCCTGCTGGCAATGCTCCGACGACGCCACCAGGGACCGGATGTGATAAGGTGAGATCGAGTAGTTGAAAATGAGGACATAAGGGCTTCTGGGGGTGGAACCTTGAACGCTAACAGGCTGTAAGTGATCGTGACCTATGACTGTCCACGTCTGGTCTCCTGGGGAGAAAAAGATATGTGATTGTATTTCTTTTTTTTTGGGTCAAAGCTGCAGTTGCGCCAAGTTGTGGTAGTCGAGCCTCTTGAGCGAGGATTCATTTTGACCACATGTGCACATGAATGAGAACAAGGAGATTAGCGGCATGATGAATCGAGATGCAAATACCTGATGAATATCAAGTAGGGAACAGAAGGTCATTTATTCACGGGCGTTGTGAAAGAGGAGTGTTTAGAGCCGCCGCTCGCTTGGCTTCCTTCCTTATTCTCGATGCAAATTCAAAATCTGCCGCATGTGCGATGGACAGAAGTGTCTGTTTGCTGAGCCTTAAAGAATCAGAGTTCTGTAATTGGGGTCAGGCGGAAACAAAATATATTTGCAGATTTTTTCTTAATGAGAGGAAGTTTGAAAGACAACGGTAACTAAGGGAAAACCATCACTAGGTAGCGTGCGGTCATCCTTAGCTGGCTTATTGAACTTAAATGTCCGGCCCCGGCACTTTCCTGCCGGCTGAGTCAGCCTCCAGGAAAACTAAGAATAATGGAGCGATCAGCCTAGCGAGGCCAAACCTGCCAGTCTCTTTAGGCTGACACTGATTTTTTTTCCCTTCCCTTTTTCCACCGACAGTCCTTCCTGCTGCTGACATAATGGACCTCTTTTCTCTGGTGAGAAGACACGCTGTATTACAGGCTCATCCCACAGTCAAATCAGCCAGCCGTCTGATGCGGGAGACTGCGGGGACGTCGAAAGGTAAAAAAAAAAAAAAAAAAAAGAGGGATAGCTGAAGCCGCTAATGAGTCCTGACAGGGGCTGCTGAAACACCTCAGAGCGCATGATGGACCAGCATCGCTTTTCACATTTCGATGCTGATCTGGTTTCTATAAACAGGTTAAAAATACCTCCCAAATGCCATAAAAGCTAATCTTTTTCCACTTCTGTGCACTTGGCGTTTCCTCTGGGTCCTCAGGATTCCTCCACCAGACAAAAACACACATTCTAGGCTCATTAGCATTTACAGATTATCTTCTGGAGGTGCTCCCTCGGATAAGCTTTTGGCTCCATCCAGCTATCTAACCTCTCTTTTAAGTTTAAAGGGCAGCACAAATCTGAGGCACAATCCAAAAAAAACATGCAAGTCAAATACACATTTTTATTTATACCCGATTTTAACATGCTGTTGGTATGTGGGGACATTTGAAGGAACCCTTTTTAGAGTGACGCGAATCAAACCAATATTGAGAATCAAACCATGAGCTGTGCGAGAATCCGAAACCTTGTCTTTAACTTGCCATATAATGTCTGCACTAGTACCCCTATTTCTACCCCTCCACCCCCCCTACCAGAAAGACAGCGAGATGCAGGAAATGCGGAGCTCGTTGAACGACTTGTAAAGACAAGCCGAAGCGAGTTAATGAGATGTGCGATTTCTCTAGACATTTTCGCAGGCCTAATTAACACCCTGTAACTGGAAATACATGACGAATTCATTAAAACCTGCAAGAAAAATCAAACAAAAAGTAGTACCTCGAGTTGTGCAGTTGACTTGTGTGGACTCCAGGGGCCCGCTGCTGTCGGGATCGATTGTGAAAACCCCGGAAGGACTTGCTGTATTTCTGTATGCTTCACACGATCGCTCGAATATCGCTGTGAACAAACCAGAAAAAACGACAGAGAAAAGGAATATTGGTTAGTACTCGAGTTAAAGTAGAGAAACACTAGGTCAAATATTACTCCAGGACAAGATCACACGAGTTTAAGTACAAAAGTATTTGCCATCAAATGCACTAAAGGGTCCAAGGTACTATGATTTATTACGGCTATAATGTTACTGATCTCGATTCAAATTTAGCTGCTATATGACTTATAAATTATACATCTATCAAAAGATCTTTATTGCCATTGTATAGCACAGGTACACAGCAACGAAATGCAGATTAGCATCTACCAGAAGTGCAAACAGTAGCAACTGTGCAAATTGACAAAACCCTACACCTCGTTACTTGTCACAATTTTTTATTGTCTATCCTCCAACTCATGATCTTCGCTCCTCTGATTCTTTAGTTGTTCCTCCTACTCGTTGAGGTTCTCTCCTGGTTCAGAATAAAAAGGCTGAATCTTTGTGTTTATAAATCTGCTCTTTAAATGTACATATTCAGGATGACCTTCAGGTGATTTTTTTTTTTTTTGGGGGGATGTTTATTTCATTTAATTGCATTAGTATTATTTACAAAATGTTATTTCCTATTTACATACTTGAAAAAAAAATGCTTTGAGATGAGCAATATAAAATAAAGATTATTATAATTATTATTATCCCAAAACCTTATTTTCAGCTATTTTAAATAAGTACGTAAATAAGGACCCCCCCCCAAAGGTGTTGTGGTGAGTTCGAGTCAGGAGTTTCTTCCATCATTTATTCTTCTCTAAATGGTTTGCTTTCTGTTGAACCAATGCAAAAAACTCTCTTAGTGATAAGTAGATACCACCAATTGGCGATCAAAACTCTCGACCCTGATTGGTGGCTTGCTGCTTGCTTGATCAGTTACTTTTTTATCCACTCACTCTATAAATTTTTATATATTTTTTTTTTAAGTTGTTTGAAGTACAATAACCAATTACATTAACTTTATTACTTATACAGGAACGAATTGTACATTTTAACACTGGTGTGTGATCTCAAATTCAGGTGCCGGCGAGTGACTGAAGAGTAAAAATGACTATTTTGATTCAACTTTCGCAAAGGTTGCCTTGACAAGAGTGGCAACTTCCCATTGGGATGAATAAAGTAAGTCTGTGTGTCTGTCGTCTGAGTGTGTGTGTGTGTGTGTGTCTGAGTGAGTGTGTGTGTCTGAGTGTGTGTCTGAGTGAGAGTGTGTGTGTGTCTGAGTGAGAGTGTGTGTGTGTCTGAGTGAGAGTGTGTGTGTCTGAGTGAGAGTGTGTGTGTCTGAGTGAGTGTGTGTGTGTCTGAGTGAGTGTGTGTGTGTCTGAGTGAGTGTGTGTGTGTCTGAGTGAGTGAGTGAGTGAGTGAGTGAGTGAGTGAGTGTGTGTGTGTGTGTGTGTGTGTGTGTGTGTGTGTGTGTGTCTGAGGAAGTGTGTGTGTGTGTGTGTGTGTGTGTCTGAGTGAGTGAGAGTGTGTGTGTGTGTCTGAGTGAGTGAGTGAGAGTGTGTGTGTGTGTGTGTGTGTGTGTGTGTCTGAGTGAGTGAGAGTGTGTGTGTGTGTGTGTGTCTGAGTGAGTGTGTGTGTGTGTGTCTGAGTGAGTGAGTGAGTGTGTGTGTGTGAGTGTGTGTGAGTGTGTGTGTGTGTGTGTGTGTGTGTGTGTGTGTGTGTCTGAGTGAGTGAGTGTGTCTGAGTGAGTGTGTGTGTGTGTGTGTGTGTGTGTGTGTGTGAGTGTGTCTTTGTCTGAGTGTTTGTGTGTGTCCGAGTGTGTTTGTGTGTCAGTGAGTGAGTGAGTGAGTCTGTCTGTCTGTGAGTGAGTGTGTGCATGTGTGTGTGTCCGAGTGTGTCCGAGTGTGTGTCCGAGTGTGTCCGAGTGTGTGTCCGAGTGTGTCCGAGTGTGTCCGAGTGTGTGTCCGAGTGTGTCCGAGTGTGTGTCCGAGTGTGTCCGAGTGTGTGTCCGAGTGTGTGTCCGAGTGTGTGTCCGAGTGTGTGTGTGTGTGTGTGTCCGAGTGTGTGTGTGTGTGTGTGTGTGTGTGTGTGTGTGTGTGTCCGAGTGTGTGTGTGTGTGTGTGTGAGTGTGTCCGAGTGTGTGTGTGTGTGTGTGTGTGTGTGTGTGTGTCCGAGTGTGTGTGTGTGTGTGTGTGTGTGTGTGTGTGTCCGAGTGTGTGTGTGTGTGTGTGTGTGTGTGTGTGTCCGAGTGTGTGTGTGTGTGTGTCCAAGTGTGTGTGTGTGTGTGTGTGTGTGTCCGAGTGTGTGTGTGTGTGTGTGTGTGTCCGAGTGTGTGTGTGTGTGTGTGTGTGTCCGAGTGTGTGTGTGTGTGTGTGTGTGTCCGAGTGTGTGTGTGTGTGTGTGTGTGTCCGAGTGTGTGTGTGTGTGTGTGTGTGTCCGAGTGTGTGTGTGTGTGTGTGTGTGTGTCCGAGTGTGTGTGTGTGTCCGAGTGTGTGTGTGTGTGTGTGTGTGTGTGTGTGTGTCCGAGTGTGTGTGTGTGTGTGTCCGAGTGTGTGTGTGTGTGTGTGTGTGTGTGTCCGAGTGTGTGTGTGTCCGAGTGTGTCCGAGTGTGTCCGAGTGTGTGTCCGTCCGAGTGTGTGTCCGTCCGAGTGTGTGTCCGTCCGAGTGTGTGTCCGTCCGAGTGTGTGTCCGTCCGAGTGAGTGGGTCTGGGTCTTTAAACTTTTTCCAATTGATGCAATGAACATTGTTAAAAAAAAATTTAATAAAAAAAATCCCTGAGATGGCATGAGGAACATTGAGAGGAACCAGACTCCACAGCGAACTCATCACCCTACATACTTTCATTACAGTTCCATCATTGCTGAGGTGCTGTTCAATGATAAATCAAACGTTTGATATTCATTCCAGTCCAAATCCGTCCTTAAAGTTCCTGAGTTGCTCGGTAACTTCGCAGATCTTTACGTCTTGCACCGCTCGCTAGTCTATTATTGTTGAAGCTGTCTAGACCGCACCTGCATCTGTCTAATGCTTTTAACACGACGTTACTCGGCTAATTCCCTTCATGCTAAAAGGATGCTGTAGCAAAAAAACTGCCCTCCTGCAGCACAGCACTGAAACGTCATTGGCGCTAACGACTTGCTAAACCGCCGCACAGCCACATCTTCAGAGAAAACCAAACTCCAAACCGCAATTTGTGTTTTTCTTTCTATTCCTTTAATGCAACTGACAATCGTCAAACATCTTTCCTTCAGAGGCTGCGTTTGTGGATTTATACTGAGACATAATTAAGCGGGCGAACAGCTGTTTCTACTTAGCGCCTCCCAAATATATCGGCCATAACCACATTAAAATGCGTGTCTGACAGAATGGTAAAACGTTTCATTCACAGGTACACTATATGAAAGATTACGTTGCAACACCTGACTTTTCAAGCCACAGGTGGTTCCTCCTCAAAGTGTTAGCGCAAAGTTGGACACATTGAACTACTGTAGGAGACTCTAATCTGAGCAGGACAATGTTTCTGTGAACAAAGCCTGCTCCCTGAAGATCTGGTCTACATGGTATGGAGTGAAAGATCTTGAGTAAATGAGCACAAATCACAAACATACATATATATATATATAGTGGAACATCTTCCCAGAAAAGTGGAGGTTATTATAAGAGCAAAATGTGGAATGGGATGTTTAAACAGCACATACCAATCATACCAGGAGTCCACACACTCATGCTCCCAGTGAAATACTTGTCAATGCCCAGAGTTTGTTTTCTCGGGCGTGGTCACGTAATTTCGTCGCCACAGTTATTCTCTATCAGACAACATTTGGCACTCGTATCTTGTTTACTTGGCCCATATTCGTTTATTTTCACGAATTTCTACAGTGGGTGCGAGGCGTGACAAGGTCAAAGACGGACAACATCGCATCGATGTTTCTCCCGACACAATGTTGGTTTGATGCCAGTTTTTTTGAGTAAACTTTGCTAGTTTAAAGTTTTTTTTAGCTAACACTTTAAATAGCAAACAACTAATTGTAATGATAAGAATAGTTTCTGAAACTGCTATGAATGGGATCCTTTTGCCAAAAAAGTTTACAGTTTCACACGTAACATTATGACCACCGGCCTGTTGGACCCCCCTTTTTTTCCTCCATTGAGCATAAACAATAACTTCTTTAGCAATTCGAGCTACAGCAGCTCCTGTGTTGGAACACATTGTGCAGGTGGTCATAATGTTAATCCTGATGTGAATTAACTTTTTATGCCACACTATTCTAATTGACTATGAGCGTTACCAATGACATTTTGCACCTCTGTTGAAGAGGTCATTAGGGCTCAACACTCTTCTACCCACATCTGCTGCCTAGGAGAGACTTTCTCTCTGACAGAAGTGAAGTGTGCGGTAGGAACGACAGACTGGTTCAAGGTGGAGGGTGGACTGCATCAATGATCGGCTCTGAGACCTTTTTTTGTTTGCAATGGTGATCAACAGGTTGACGGACGAGGTCAGAGAGGAGTCTCTGTGGACTATGATGTTTGCGGATGAT
Source organism: Silurus aristotelis (assembly GCF_946808225.1). Taxonomy (NCBI): domain Eukaryota; kingdom Metazoa; phylum Chordata; class Actinopteri; order Siluriformes; family Siluridae; genus Silurus; species Silurus aristotelis. The sequence goes on from NC_139586.1 coordinate 1,701,595, forward strand.
ATTGTGATTTGTGGTAAGAGTAGAGAGCAGGTTCAGAAGAGCCTGGAGGGATGGAGGTACACGCTGGAGAGAAGGGGAATGAAAGTGAGTAGGAGTAAGACAGAGTACATGTGTGTGAATGAGAGGGAGGGCAGTGGAGTGATGCGGTTGCAGGGAGAAGAGGTGAAAAAGGTGGAGGAGTTCAGGTACCTGGGGTCAACAGTGCAAAGTAATGGAAAGTGTGATGGAGAAGTGAAGAAAAGAGTGCAGGCAGGGTGGAGTGGGTGGAGAAGAGTGGTAGCAGGAGTGATTTGTGATAGAGCTAATAGTTCTACTTTGACATTAACCTGTCATTTTATTTGGTAATTGAAGATCCTTTTCTGAAAGATCTTGTCTTTTTTTACCGACTTGTTTAGAGCTTTGTTTTATCGAGGTGATTTGTATGTTAGGAAATAAAACCTCGCCGCCGTTTAGCTTTTCACCAATGTGTGTCTTGAGGACTAGTGCAAATCAAATACCAGTACTACTTAATACCAAGTCAAATACTCAAATACTGTCCGAATCAGATACTTGAATACTTTCACTCAAGTCAGAATGGAAGTGGAACTTGTAATGGATGTATGCAATCAGTTGTGCAGTAACGTATCTCTACTTTTACACAAGTACGAGTTTCAGGTTCTCTTTACACCTCTGCTGGGTTTCTGCAGGTTTCACCAAGTCAAATTTAAGTCTTTTTTAAGACCATTAGGAATTAAATACAAGACCCATAATCAGGAGATCAAAAACACGAGCAACACAAATTCATTGTTAGCAAAATTTAGATAAATAAAAAATTACTTTTGAAGACAACGATGAAACCCTGTTCTGGTACACGAAAATAATATCCAGAACACGATAAAGCGAAGACGTCAGTCTCGAGCCCAATTACGACTTAAAGTAATTCCAGCTCAGGTCAAGGAACTGTAAGAGGAACTGACTGAACTCAAAGACTGTGCTGACAGTGCTGCTTTATCTACCCCTCTAATGATCTGTTCCAGGGTTTCTCAGCAAGCTTTTAATACAGATATGGATATTTGGCCCTCCTAACAAGAACTAATAAAGGTAGAAATTTTCATTGTGTCACCATCAGTCATTATCCACTGTAATAGAAATACAACGTTCCAGGGGTTTATTGTGAAGTGAGTCATTATAACAGTCTTTATCCTGTCAGTGTGGCAGCAAAGAAATGTTCTGTATTGTTCATTCAATATTCACATAAATGTTATGCAATTTGTCTAATTCATGTCTGCAACAGAAGGATGTACGCTGGGATGAATCAGACATCCCCTTTTATTCCTGCTTATAGACACTTCAGGATTCATTCGGAGATCGCAGTTTTCTTTTCTTTCCGAGCGGGAAATCAATCGGAAGATATTACGAAGCAATTGTTTGCTCGGGAAGAGAGCAATGCCGCTTCACCTACAGGCGTAGAATAAACTGAACTGAAATAAAAAGACATTCGGCGCCTACTTTTTAACTCTATTAAATATCTTCTTGTATATGGTTCCAGATTTGGAGGGGCACAATTGTGTAAGACGCCATAAAGATATGCTATACATGACTTGAGACTGGTAGATCTCCTGCTAAAAGGCTCTAAACCCTATTGAACACCTTCGGGATGAACTGAACGTTTTGAAAAACGCTCTGGAAAGTGGATTTCGAAAACGATGACGCATTTTTTGTCGTTGCTGCGAATTTTCTGCGAAAGTTCTCGGAAGGTATTCAAATTAGTGTGGATGTCACTTTTGTTTTAGAATAAATATTACAAATTTAATATTTCAGAAAAACAAATAAGGCAACAAACGTGGAAACACAATGGAAACACCCCCCCCCCACCCAACCACCCACCCAAACTAATCCAAACTTGGAAATCACTCAATTCAAATTCCATACTTTTTAACACTTTTCCAGAAGGCGTAAGAACCCTGGGGTAGGGATTTGGCTGGAGCTAGATCATTTTCGTTTAAAAACGATTTCAATAAGAAAACCTATTGAGGATTTGTTATGGTGGGATTTGAAGTGCACCTCCTACATGTACGAGAACTTGAGAATAAAAAACAGCTCGAGGGCTGGAATCGCTCTAATCTGCTCCAACATTGCAGTGAAATGGCTGCAGCTCATAGTCTTAACTAGCTTTTTTTTAAAGTCCTTTTTTTTTTTTTTAAGTCCTAAAACTCTCAGCTCTTTTTTTTAACTCCTGTTCTGAACCGTGAAAATAACTATAATAAAACATCTGTGCTTCAGAACAACAATACGAAAAACTGAGTTAATTTATTCAAATCAGTTGTTTTAAAAAAAAAAAAAATACATGTTATAAAACTAGTGTTAATTAAACTTACTGTTATGGCAGGTTGAACCCATGTAGCCTGTTCCGGAGCAGTTGCAGTAGAAGTTGTCCCAGGTCTGGTAGCAAACTCCACCATGCTCACAGAAATTAGGAACACATCTGAAAAAGTAAGGACATGCAAGATTTTTTCAATATCGATAGTTTAATTACTTTATTATCAATATTTATTTATTTAATTATTACATTTTTCGCAGTAAGAAAATGAATCATTGTTATGGTTGCACCGAAGTGGAGAGCATGCAAACTGTTTTGTTATTTCAGTGTGTGTGTGTGAGAGAGAGAGAAAAATCAAGTGAAGCCTCTGAAAACTCTGACCTGTCTCGGATGCCGCAGATGTCGAAGCTGAGCTCGCTGAAGTTGGCGCGTTTCTCCTGTTGAATTCTGCTGAGGTTGATGGGTTGGTTGTTGAGAAAGAGCAGACGGACGCACCCCTGATAACCCAGACGAGGTTTCTCACAGCCGAGTTCGTACTGCGATAGCGGGCAAGCTGGAACGGCACATTTAAATAAGGAGTGAAGAAAAAGAAAAAAAAAATCATTGTAAAGCAAATAAGTCTCGCTTAAAAAAAAAAAAAAAAAAAAAAAAGACAAATGCAAATATTAGCTGAATCACACTGACATTTTTCCCAAGCGCAGGGATTTAGAGGATTTCGCTCTGACAGCGGAAGTCGGAGAAAGATTACATAAAGCAGCTTTAATTTATTTGCGACAGTAAATGTATTTTCTTTGTAAGGATCAAAGCATTTGGATTTAAAAAAAGGTTTAAATTTGCTTTGAAAAGAAACGACAAAAAAATGAAAGACATATTGTAAATTGGAAGAAGAGCAGTTTTGCATTGTAATAACAATATTACAGTTACCCAGGAGCAGAGCAATGGGGTGGGCCACCATGGACAAACACAGCCACCCCACTGGCCACCCCACTGGCCACCCCAATCGCCACCCAACTGGCCACCCCACTCATAATTGCACTCGTAATTGCACTTTTAAAAGACTGAAATAATTTCTCAAATATTAAACTAGGAGAACCTTGAACATGTCTATATGATAATGTTTTTCAGCATTCGTAAAAAAAAAAAAAAAAAAAAAGTGAGACGAAAAGAGTATAATTGAATCCCTGGCTCCGGCAATGCTGTGCATTAATCATTGGGGGAAAAATAAAAGAATAAAAAAATAATTTATTAAAAAAAAAAAAGATTTCTCATTAATTCTATTCAATGTACATTTAGCTGCTTCCTTGGCTACATAAATAAAATGACCTAATTCATTAAATACATTTTTCTATTTCTAAATGATTTTTAGCTGCTCAATTAGTTAATATAAAATAAAACAAAATAGATGACTATATAGCCACGCCCATATGTATGTAAAAAAATTATTTAACTAACGAATGAGCTAAAGAACTGGAGAGAAGATTTTCTTTTAAGCTGCTGCATTGGCTGAACAATTCAAATACAATAAAATTAATCAATCAATCAAATAAATAATTCTCTCTTTACCTACTGCCTAAGCGGCATAAATAAAATGTTATAAAATAAAATAAACAAACAAATTTGTAAATAAATAAATAAATAATGTAAGGGAGCAGCTCCACGGAAAACGTTCTCTTTCGCGTCGAACAAAACGCAGCGCGTTGATTTATAACTCCTTCCGGTTCCAGAAGCCGATAGGTCACGCAATTTGTCAAAGACGAGGTCGGTTTGGAATTGTTTATCAATACGGTTGCATTTGTGTGTGCAAAATCGATTGCGAGCGAACCGGGTGGAAGCTGGTTGATAGAGAGGGTGGCGTTTCGACGTTTGAGCCGATTTCAAAGTACAAATAAAAACACCTTATCACCAAAACAGCTAAAATCATGGGGCACTTTTGGTAGGTTCTAACCGTTGCATACCAGGCACGTCCTCAAATTAGCTCAGATCCTTACACGTGCCCATATTTCAGCATAAAACATCACCTTCAAGAACTGACTGTTCACTTGCTACATGGTTTATCTCACCCCTCAACAGGAACCATGGTAACGAGTTAATCGACATTATTCACTTCATTACCGAGTGGTTTTAATGTAACGGCTGGTCCATGAAAGTAACACTTATGTCTTACCTCCAAATACAACCATTGTTTTCTGCAAGCTGGTGATGAGATGAGGGATCTCCATGAGCAATGGCTTCTGATTGTCGACGGTTAGATAGACCTGGTGACCTTTAAGCTCTAGTGCCACCGAATGCCACTGTCCGTCACACACACTTGAAACTGATGCACAGAAAATACACACATTATATGTAACCTATGACTGAAGATGGATTAGTCACATTTTTGCCAATGATGCCTCCAGTGGTCAGAAAAAGAATGAAGAATCGGGGTTGAGGCAGATTTCAGAAATCACCGAGATCACATTTGCTGTTATTTTGTTTGATTTTGAATCACTCTCAGGTTTCAAACGAAACAAATTGCATCCGTGTAGCTAAACGAATTTTACTCTCACCGGTGCTAATTTGAGCAGTGTCTTGTAGGAACCTTCTCAAGACAAGCAGCAGAACCCCATCGCTGATCTGCAGGATGAGAGATGACGACTTTGGGTCCTGACTCAGCGGGACGGTAAGCAGACGGCCGTCCCGAATCCAGGTGCGCAACTGGAGGCGTAAGGACAGAACGTCCGCTGCGAAGTCGCTCGGAAAAACCAGAAAACTCCTGGTGGCGCTTAGAAACGTCACGGACACTGGCTGCGACTCGGAGCAGGAGAAAGTCACATTGCCCTGTTATGGAAAAAGAACAGAGAAAGAAATTTAATAAGCGCCATAAGCATTTCTAATATACTGGCGACCGGAGCGTTCCTAATAAAATGCCCGCTGGGCCATTCCTAATAAAAATAATTCCTCATGAATTAGCCACCTAATAATTCCTAATAATTTTCCCATCGTTCCTCATAAACTGGCTGCTGGGGCATTCGTAATTAAATGGCTACCAAGGTGTTCCTAATGAAATGGCCGCTGGGGCGTTCCGAATAATTTGGCTTACGTTCCTAATAAAATGGCCACCAAGGTGTTCCTAATAAATTCAGATGTTCCTAAAAAAAATCTCCAAATTATGAGAGCACTTATGGCCATTTTATTAGAAACACGGGCGGACACGTTATTAGGAAAACCGACACTATTAGAAACACTGATAGCCACTTTATTAGGAACACCAAATGTGTTCCTAATCAAGCAGCCTTTGGAGTGCTGGTGTTCCTAATAAACACAGTAAGAGGTAATAAAGCAAGGTGTGTGGTGAAGAGAGTAATAAATCCGTCCCCGCTGAGATACAGTTATAAAGTGAAAACGCTTCAAAGGAATCTCATGTGAAGGCAGACAGAAGATCGATGGGAGTGTGGGAGTGAAGTAAGACAATAAGAAGAAATGAAAGAGCTGAGGTGGTCAGTGAGGCTGCAGTTTAAGTCTCAGTGCAGGGATGATGTGATGATGGAGACTCTGGAAGGATGACGGAAACCCAGGGATGATTATTGAGAATCTGTGATGATGGTGACTCAGGGATGATGGTGATGGAGACTATGGAATGATGATTATCGAGACTCTGGAATGATAATTATTGAGACTCTGGGATAATGATGGAGAATCAGGGATGAGAGACAGAGAGAGAAGGAGTGAAAGAGAGAGTAGAAAAAAGAAGGGAAGAGAACTACAGGGGGAGAGTAAAAAAGAGATCAAAATAGTACTCAGATATTTTACAACCTCAAGGAAGAGAGAGAGGGAAAAAGATGATGAGATAAAAAAGAGAGAGAGAGAGAGAGAGTGCACTTGCTTCATTCCTGTTAATTAGATACAGAAAGGCCACTTTTACAGTTACATGCACATAGCAAGTGTCACCTCTGTCATCTCTCTTTCACGCATGCACACACACACACACACACACACACACGCAAATCAACTTGACATAGTGACAGGACAATCTCTCACTGTAATTAAGCAGAAATGTGTGTACCTCCATGAGTAACTGTAACGACTCGCATTGACACATTTCCAACAAACGCCACAAAAACCAAAACGAGTTGCTATGACAACAGCGATTAGCAGCTAACGGCCTAGCAGACTTGACACCATGCTAGCGGCTAAAGGCCTAGCAGCTTACTACAGTGTAGATCTGCGGCTTGCGTCTCTTCGCCATGTCGATGATGTTCACTCCGTTGTAGTACAGGTTCTCCAAGCAGCCGTGGAAGTTCTCCCTCAGGAAAGTCCCGGGTTTGCCTGGTAGAGGGATTCCTCCGAAACTAAGCTTGAGTAGATAAACACACACACACACACACACACCAAAGCAAGATGCTAAACACAAAAGCTACAAGCAGAGGTCCAAGTTTTTTTGAACACCAGGTCATTAGATGTATGCTTTTATGCTGCATGTATGCTGATAATGATTAATATGTTGTCCTTTTTTTTCCAACTTCCCTTTGAACATGGCTGGATGGATGGAGTGACAAATGAGTGCATGAATGTATAAATAGAGGGATGGATAGATAAATGGATGGACAGATGAATGAATAAATAATTTGATAAAAGATGGATTAATGGATAGGTTGGATGGACAGATATGTTGGTCAATAAAAGGGGCAGACAGATGAATAAATAAATGGAGAAATGGATAGGTTGGATGGATGGATAAATGAGTGTACAGACTGATGAAAAGTTGAAGGATAAATGGATGGATAGATTGATAAATGAGAAGATCGATGGTTGAATGGATGGATTAATAAGTGGATAGACAGATAGAAAAATGGATGGATGTATAAATGGATGCATGAATTAATGGATAGGTTGGATAGACAGACAAATATGTGGGCCAATAAAAGGGCAGAGGGTTGTTCTATACAATTGTGTATCTCTGTGGTAACCGTTTAGGAGAAGAACCACACATGACTGGAAAAATACGGTGTCCTAATACTTTGGTCCATATGTGATGAATATAAATCTCAAGAAATGAAGCAATTTCTAAGGTAAATTCTAAAGAAATCCATTCAGATTTCAATCTGAGTGGATTTCTTTAGAATTTACCTCAGAAATTGCTTCAGAATTTACCTCAGAAATTCGTTTATCTATTGTTTATTAAAAAAAACGGTCTAAAGATCGCTAGCTTTGTGTAACTTCCACACACTGTGAATGTCAGAACTCGATCAATTCATTTGTTAGCTATCACAAAATAAATCTTAAATTAAAAATGTTCTCTAATTACAGGCAGGACTTTTTTATTAATTTTGTAATTTTTTTAGATTTAATTCAATTACAGTCCATAAAGTCTAAAATGTACCTTAAAAATGATACGATTTTAAATAACTTTTGTATGAAAGGGTTGATAAGAATTCAACATACTAGGAGTAATTAAACGAATTAGCAATTAATTCCCAAGGCTGAGTGGAAAAGTGATGAGTTTTTATAAAAACGCGCTGATGCATTTCGACTTAGGGGCATGAGATCTATTTTTTTCGGACCTCAAGAATGTAAAGAAAACGCAAACAAACAAAGAAATGAAATGCGGCAAAGCTGTAAATCGCAGTATTTTATGTAGACGGGAAAGAAATGCCGGTGGTGCTGCTGTTACCAGCTACTGCTTTGACTGCAGTTTTCTAGTTGCTTTTCATGCATCCTTCGTGGAACATTCAAAGGCCAAGAGTCCTCTTCTGAATTACAATCACTCCTTTATTTTCGGAGAATACATTTTGGAGCACTTACTGAAGACAAGGACGCTGTTAATGCTTTTCTTTTTTCCTACTTCCCTGTGAACAATCACAGATACTAAGTAGGATATAAATATAGCTGGATGGATGGAGTGACAAACGGTTGCATGGATGTATATACAAAGATGGATAAATGGATGGAGAGATGAATGAATGGACAATTGAATGGATAGATGGGTGTATGGGTAGATAGATGAATAAATAAGTGGATAGACAGATGTATAAATGGTTAAAAAGATATATGAATAGGTTGGATGGACAGATCGATATGTTGGTAAATAAAAGGAGACAATTGCAAGAATAAATGGATGGTGGAACTATGGATGAAAAGATAAATAATTCGATAGACCGATAAATTTTTTTTTTTTTATAGATGGATAGGTTAGATAGACATATGTGGGACAAAAAAAAAAGAAATGTAAGGATGGATGGGGGGATTTATGGAAAAATGGATAGACAGACACATGGGGTCAATAAAAGTATAGACAGATATAAGGATAAATAAATGGATGGAAGGATGTATGAATAGCTGCAAGAGAGACGTGTGGATGAATAAATGAAAGAATTGATAGATTCAAATAAATGCAATGGAATCAATATTACATGATGGATGTATAAATATATGGATGGATGGATGAACATATGGTCGAATAAGTCAATAGATGGATGATGAATGGATTACCATACAGACATATGTTTTGATGAACCGGTGGCAATCCATCTATCTATGTGCATGTCATTTTAATCATTCAGTAAATTAGCCGTCTGTCTGTCCTTCCATCTGTCCATCTTTTTGTCCTTACAGCCATTTATTCACTCACTCCTGTTTTTGTCCATAAATCCATCCATTTTATGTTATGATATTTTATCTATCCAACCAGCCTTCCAGCCATTTATTCATTCATGTCTGTTTTTGTTCATCCATCCATCCTTCTATTTATCTATCAAATCATTTGATATGGGATATAAACAACAATGAATGGATGGATCGATAAACAGCCAAATGAGCATGATGGATGGATGGATGAAGGAAGGCTATTTCATCAGCCTTAAGATCATCACCTCTTACATGTTTGTACAATTTCTTATATATACACACTAATTTTCTCGAATGGTGAGAGAAAAGACCTTGCTTTACTTTTACGAGGTTTCCTCTTCCTTCCAGTTGATTGCAGTTTAAATGGAATCGATAAGTAACAGTGTCGCCGAAGTGCTTTAGAAATTGCGAGCGGAGCTCCGACACTGGAGCGCTGTTTAAAATGTCAGTGAGTTTTTGTTCCTATGCTCTGCAATCCTGTTACAAAAGCGAGCCTGTTCTCATGTCTGATCGGAGTCGTTCAGTCACACGGTGGCAGACGGCAAATGACTGACGGCTTTCATCTGGCCAGTTTAACGCCGCGGCGGCTTGCAACTAAATAACACTTAATTGGCTTTATTTAAAAGGCAGCATGTGCAATGTGTTTCATTTAACTTGTGAGATGGATGGAAAATAATTGCGGCAGGAGGTCAATAAAAATAAGAGCGGTAATTAGTTATAAACAAGGCGCATGCAGTTTCCGAGTGATGCTTACTGTTTGGACCCACATACCTTCGATCAATAAAGTAGGAGCAATTAGACAATATACAGTTCTAAAGTAGGATAGAACCAATGATGGACGGAGAGACGGGCAAATAAGTAGATGAATAAATAAACAAACAAACGTATGAAAGGATGAACAGACAGACGAAATGGGTAAATGGATATATATGGATGCAGGTCTGGCTGGCTGCCCGGCTGGATGGATGAATGGATATACAGAAAGTGAAAGAATAGATGAACAAATAAACAGAGTTAATTGGGTAAATGAATAAAATGACCGGTACATGGATAGATAGATGGCTAGACAGATAAACAGATATTTAATTGAATAAATGGATGGATAGATTGGCATATAAATTAATAAACAGACAGAAAGATGGATAGGTGGTAAATGAATGGTTTGATGGACAGACAGATGGATGGGTAAATGGGTAAATGAATGATTTAAAGGATTGATAGATACATAGAAATATGGATAAATGAATAAATGGACAGGTGGATAAATAAACATACAAATAATTGGGTGAATAAATAAATGGCTAACAGATGCCTATATTACCAAATAGCTAGATGGATAGATGGATGGATGGATGGACAGATGGGTAGGCGGGCAAATTAATAATTGGTAGAATGATTGATAGAAATCTGGATAAACAGATGAACAGGTGGTTATATAAACGGATTAATGGATGCATGGATGGATGGACAGACAGATGGGGAAGGGATGAATGGATGGATGGATGGTTTGATGAATGGATGAATAAGTGGACAGACAGACGTGTAGGTGGGTGAATAAATGGTTTGATAGTTGGATCAATGTATAGATTTTTGGATGGCCATATGAATGAACTAGTTTTCACTACGACTCCAAACATCACTCTTTATATAGTTACTGGACTGAAACAATAATCTTTTGGTTAAATAAAATTAAAATCAATCTTTTCAAAAAACCAGAAAATTCATTAGCTTCCATTCAAACTTGTACCCGTTACCCATCTAGCATTTAGCAAGTAAACGTGAACAATCTATAAATAACGACGAGGCAAATGGAGGAATAATAAAGGACAAGCCGCACGCCGCACTCCCGCCGTTTAAATCTTAGAATATGAAATGTGGTTTTCTTTCTCACAAATTAACACTCCCCCGTCACATGCTACAAAGGAATGCAGATTTTTTTTTATGAGTTTTTCCACTTCCCTGTGTCTTACATGAATGTAGTCAAACAGCTGCGACAAAAAAAAAAGTTTAACCAGTCAGTATAATCAAATTAATTTATTTCTTTTTTTTATTTAGTAGTGTTGAATGTCTTATTTTAGACTTAATTACCATGTTTTTTTCCTCATCAGTACAAAATGATTTAAATGAAGAAAAAAAAAAAAAAAACGTGACTATGGATACTGGAAATGCATCCAAATTATTATATGAAGATATTATTAACGGCACTCACAGATATGGAGATGTTATCTAGCCAATTTTTCCACACTAATACATAACTGGTGGTAGAAATGTGAACAATAATTGGAGACAATTGACCAACCCACTGTTCTTGCTTGGTCCAGATCATAAAGATTAGATTCAATCTGGTGGACTTTGGTGTGATGGTGGTCCTCACCTCATAGTCTACCTCCAGAGAGTCCTCCTGACCCTGCGTGCGAAAATGCTGTGTGCCTTTGTCCACCGTGAAGTTCACCTGCTTGTTGAAGCGCTCGATGAGGACGGAATGCCAGAGATGGTCATCCAGCAGGCTGCCCATCACCACCGAAGTGTGTCTAGCGCTGGACTGCGGTTTTGCGTCGTCTGCGGTTAAAGAGAACAAGAAAGACAAAGACGGGATCAGTCACCAAGCTGAGGAAAACTAGGAGCGCTTTGACTGGACGTCAGCAATTATTTATGAAATCCTGAAATCCTCGTGTTCTAATGCGACCTTTAATTTGCAACCTCGCAGATAACGAAATCGCTCTTCAGCTCGCCGTCTGGTAAGAATATTGAAGGATCGCGTCAGAGGCCGTAACTAATCATAACCTACTGCAATAGTTTTAGCATTTATGGCTAGCATGCTAGCACTGCTGAGTACCTTAGTCCTTTGTCCAAAAGGGATGTGTTCCATGCCCCCAAACGTACACCTGGAACTGCAAAAAGTTTTGTGGCTCTAAAAGCTGAAAACCAAGACACGGATATGATGGACAAAGGGATACAGAGGTTCTACTGAAGCAGCCTGTTTAAAATGATGAATAGGTGAACAGGCAAATAGATTGTTCGATGAGTGAATGAATAGATTAGCAAATAAATGGATGTGCTGATGAATGGATAAGTCAGATGGCTGTACAGCTGGATAGATCAATAAATGGATGGATGAATGGTTTGGATCAATGAAGATGGATGGGTAAACAGATGGATGGGTAAAGAGATGGAAGGATAAAGAAACGAGTGGACAAATGGTTTTATAGATCATACAAACAGATAGATGGATTGATGAATGGGTGGAGAGACAGATAGATGAATGTTTTTTTTTCTTTTCTTCATGTTTTTCGACAAATACTGATTCTAAACTGCTCCAGATGATGAAGGTGCACAGTTGTGGGTGTTGTGTAGAGGTTTGGAGTTTTTACCATTTTACTAAAGCAAGACCTCAACCTCCATATGTGAAATATCTGTAATGCAACACGTTATATTGCGTTCTTGTATTGTATTGATGGTTTCTATAATTGCTACATGATAGTGGTGGATTAATTTGGGTTCGTCCCCACTGAAGGCCCAGGTACCAAATGCACGGCCCGCCACTGGGTATAATATTTATTGCCACTCCTCTGCCTGCTACAAGCCACAAGCAAAATTATAAATAATGGCACCAGCAGAGAGACAATTATAGTGAAGGTTCGGCTGCCGAAGTATCAAATCATCACTGCCTGCTTGTTTTTTTTTTTTTTTTTTTCGCTTTTGTTTGCTAATTTTTATGTTTATCAGCAGCCCAACATGAAAAAAAAGATCATGCAAGAATAATATTTCGTGGCCCATAAGACCTCGTTAGAAAGCGGATTTGACGTTAAAATGTGTGAAAGGTTCAGACAGAACCTCGTGTGGTTCCATGTGAGAAAGGTCACAGATGCACAGAGAGGACCGGCGAGGACAGGCATGTTTGGACAGCGGCGTGTGTTCGAGGAAGAGTTGCTATAGCAACGGCTGTCGAAAACGTGAACGTGCGAGCACCTCGGCCTCGTGTCACGGTAAACAGCTAACGATTCCCTGACCCTTTTCCCCAATCACTTTACTTCCAGGCATCTCTGCTGCCTTTATTACGCTCCATCCACTTTATTCTTTAAACCCCACCCACTTCTTTTATTAACCCTTCTCTCTTTATCCATGAGCCCCACCCCCTCTTAATACCCATCTCCATTCATTTAAGCCCTGCACTCTTTTTTTATTAACCCCTCTCCCTTCATTTATTAATCCCCGCCTGCCTTTAATTTACCCCTGCCTTCATTTATTAAGCCCCACTCCCTTTTTTGAATACCCTCTCCCTTCATGTATTAAGCTCCACCCCTTTTAATACCCCGCCTCTGTCATTTATTAACTCCAACCTAATTTATTAACCAGACTAAGATTTATTTTAACCCACACCCCCTTCTTTATTACTCCTCTACCTTCATTTATTAAGCCACGCCTCCTGCACTCATTCACACCACAAGTCCAAACTCTTTCCATCGTTTGTTCACACAACTTCCGTAATCCATGCTTTTCATTTTCCCTCTCATTTCCTTTTCCTCTCTCCTTCATCAACCCTTCATCCTTTATTGTACAATATCTGTCCACCTTTCCCTCCCTATATCTTTATATATACCCCCCCTTCTATCCATCTCTCCCTCTCTTTTTACATTTTTTTTTTAAATCATACCCAAGTTAAGATGCAGTGCAAGTCTTCCTCTCTGGAGCTCCAGGGTGATGTAATCTCCTCTCTGGCCCTCTCCATGGATCAGAACTCCGTCGGCTTGCCTGCTCCGGAAGCGCACCGAGATCACGTTCTTCACAGTGCTCGTCGATTTCTGATTAAAGCGGTACAGCAGAGCGCTGTGTCCATCAAAATCCGCCACATCAGACTCTGGGGAAAAAATAACCACATCTGAGAGGTGAGGGGGAAGAAAAACAACAAAAGAACACAGTAAAACTTTATATTAGTTGAAGTTTCTTTTGTTGGATCTCACGCCAGTGCAGGTGCACTACCTGAAAAATATACGATACCCGATTTTCTGATTTATTAGTACGACTCGAAAAAACGCTTCTTGGAATGGAGCTGTGAATTCGCCAGGTGTGTGAGAGAGAAAAAAAAATCTTTAGTTTTTATATTTGTTTGAGCAAAAGAAAGAGTGAAAGAAAGAGTGAAAGAAAGAAAGAGTGAAAGAAAGAGAGTGAAAGAAAGAGAGTGAAAGAAAGAAAGAAAGAAAGAAAGACAACTAGACAGACAGACAGACAGAAGGAAAGAAAGAAAGAAAGAAGAGACAAAAATAAAAAAACTGAATAAAAAAATGTATTAATTAAATAAATAAATTTATTTGAATGCATAAAAATGCATTTTATTAAATAAGCAAATGAGGGATTAGATTTATTTAACAGATTTAATCCTTTTCTGTGCAAAAGATGCCGATATTCAGTGTGTGTGTGTGTGTGTGTGTGTGTGTGTGTGTGTGTGTGTGGAGTTTCTTACTGTAACTGCAGCCATAGATCTCCAGTCTGAGGCCGACTCCTCCGGTGGGGTTTCCTTCCAGGGGCAAAAGGCGCAGAAATCGAGTCCTGATGGAGTGCAGGAGCTTGTGCTGGACCACTGAGTCGGAGTCCGAGTTCCCTGTGAACGTCTGCAACATACGATATTTATAAAATGTCACATGGCTCACAAAGCACACTCACTCGAGCGGAGACGTTCTGCACAGTGCTGTTTAATGGGTTGGTTTGGGTTTCGGTGATTATTATTGAAACCAAATGGAAGGGCAATGGAGCATGTGATGAGTCGCTCGGTGCATCTATTCTCATCAAAATGCGATTAAATCAAATGAATTTGTAACTCGGTGGAAATTCTGGTCTCAAAGAGAGACAGTGGACACTTCTTCCAACACGAGCATACAACTGCACAGCTAAGGGCCTTGTTCAGGGGCCCAGAAGCAGCAGCTTGGCACGTCTCAAGACTCACAACCTTCGAATTCAATGCTTTGAACACTAAGGTCATGTCCACCCTTTTTGTTTAAAAAACAACTTTCATCATCAGTGTTTTCCGAAGGACAGAAGATTGACTTGATGGAGAACTGGAGTGGTGGTGGTGGTGAGCCAAGCATGAGAAAGCAAAGAGATATTTGACTAATAGGGCAAAGCAGGAGAAAGAAGATGAGCATTAAGAATAAAGAGCATATTCATCACAAAAAAACTTCCTCGGACATCCCTGAAAATGTCGAAAAATAGCCGTTTTAGCGATAATACGATTTTGATCAATGGGTTTTTAGGCGTTCTGTCCAGGCCCATTGTGTTTGATGATAATTCACTTTCAGGGGAACAAAAGCAGCAAATTATATATAGAGAGACAAAAAAAAAAAGGTCTACAGACCTTTTTTAAAGAATGAGGAAACAAGTCTTATTGGTCTAAGTTTTTGTGTGATCTTGGGTTCATTTGTGTTGTTTTGTGTAGGTCCTGAATGAATGCATTCACTGTGTACTGTACTGTATGTAGTTATAGTATATAGTTTATTGCCAATAAAATACACTAGAATTGATTTAGCAGTAAGAGGTTGGGTTTAGGGATTAGGTTTAAGGGTTAGGGGATATGGATAGGGTTGGGATAAGGGAGGGTTAAAAGTATGGGTTTAGAATAAGGGAAGGGGTTAAGGGTGAGTGGGTTAGGATTAAGGGGAGAAGTTAGATTAAGGTTATAGGGTTGGGATGGGGGGGTGGTTAAGTTAAGGGGTCAGGCAGGGTAAAGTAGTTAGAATAGGCTGAAAGGTAAGAGGATAAGGTTGAATGGGGTTAAGATAGGGGGATGGTTAACGGTAAGGGGTTAGTATAGGGGGAGGGTTAGAGAGTTAGTAAGAGTTAAGGGTAAGGGGTTGGTATAGGTTAAAGGGGTTAGGATAGGGGGAGTGTTAAGGTTATGGGGGTTAGACAGAGTAAGAGTTAAGGGTAAGGGGTTAGGATTTGGTAATGGTGTAATGTTAGGGTTAAGGGTTAGGGGTAGTACAAGTAAAATGGATTATTAGAGGGGGAACATTAAGGGGATAAGGTTTGATGGGGTTAGGGTAAAGGGAGGGTTAAGGGTATAAGGGTTAGGATAGGGTAATGGGGTTAGGATAGGGGAGGGTTGAGGGTATAATAGATATAGAGTTGAGGGTAAGCGCTTAGGGATAGGGTAATGGGGGTAGGGGGAGATGAGGGATTATTGATTAAGTTAGGGTTAGAATAGGATAATGGGTTAGTTTTTAGGCAGCAGCAGGACTTCAAATCCCAGCACCCCAGCTGCCACTGCTGGGCCCTTGAGCAAAACAGCTCAGTTGCTCCTGGAAAGGGTAAATGTAAAAGAAATATAAATGGGTTAAGGGTCAGGACGGTTAAGTGATAGAGTTTTAAACATTGCCAATTCTTTTTTATTATTCGTTTTTAATTCTTCAACCCGTTAACGAAGTCAAGGACTGTGGAAAACAACACCTTCCACAACGGCAAGACAAACCCGAGACTGTGCATAGGGTGCAAAATAACCCCGAAACATGAAACCAGGTACAGAAAGTCACGTGACCGAGTGAGTGGTGGGATCAGGTGATGCGCAGTGGCTGATACTACAGTCGGCACAGACACGAGGGATCTCGGCTGTAATTTGTACATCATTTTGCTACTTTAAACATAATTTTTCCAGGGGTAGAAAAATATTTTTTTTTTTCAAATTTGCATTTAGCATGGTAAGCTAGTTAGCAAGATGCGTTGAAGCTTTTACACGAAAAGAAAAAAAAACCCAACAACTCCGAATCCTAAAACATCATAGCAAAGATGGGATTCACTGTTGATTCATAAGTGCATTCATTTGCAAATAAGTGCTGGTTTTTTTTTTTTTTTTGCTAAGTGCATAATTAGTATTCAGTTGAGTGCTTAATAAACAGATGGGACTTCATTCGGTACGTATTGAATAACAGCCAGCGATTCGGCAGTCAGGAGAACGAACCATCGCGAGTTCGTTCCAACGCTAACATGCCAGTACACAGAGGAGTCCCGATGCTCGTCCCTTCTTACAGCATAAACATTAAACGGTTTTGCTGTAAACCAGACCACTCCAGGAAGCCAGCGGAGAAAACAACCAGAGTAAAGTGAATTGATCCAAAGTGGAAATGATGAAGGATTGAACAAGGACCCAAATGGGCCAAAACATTACATGATGAATGAAAACTGATCATCCGGAATAACATGGAAGATTTGTGCACTTAATATTTACTCAGCCGAAGATTTAAAGAAGTAAAGTCACATGCTAGGAGTTAGAGAACGCTACGCAGATCAGGTTCTTGGTCCGAATCTGACACTGTTACAAGAATTATGGGAATGTTACATTTTCTTTCTGATTACAGAAAAAAAAAAAAAGCTTTGTTCATTTTGATGATTCAAAGAATCGAGTCGCTACAATGAGCCGATCTTCCAGTCGCTACCAAAGACCGGATGATAATTCTTGGCTCGTGTTTAAATGTCAGAAGGACGCATAGGAGAATGAACGAGCAAAAAAAGAAGCAATGAATAAATCCATGCTTTTTTTTTCCCCGTAGCCAAGAGAAGTTTGGTTTAGACGGTGCCCACATTTCGATTTGGCTGAAGAGCGAAGCCAACTTTTACAATCAATTCTGATTCAAAGATGATGAATTTTGTGTCTAATCCGCCTACAGGATAAATACTGGATACTTATTCACCTGTCAGACGCAGGAGCGTAAAACAGCCGCGCTAGAGAGCCTGCGATAACATTATCTTTTAAAACTGCTTTTTTTTTTTTGCTTGAAATTTAAGTACTTTAGTTTTTTTTTTGGTTGTTTTTTTTATACAATATGGAGACATAAATAGCTAATACAGTATTTATATTTTCTTCCCTTTTCATGTCAAATGAGGTTGTATCAAAAAGTTTCGAGACTAGCTTCCATCAATACAGCACTCCCAGCGTTCCTGCCACTTCTGGAATGCGTCCTGGAAGTCTTCTTTTTTCAAAATGCGTCAAGCACCCTGCCGGATCGTCGCAACGGTGTCGAACCAACGACGGAAACGAGACCATGTGGATTGTTCTGCTGTGTTCTTTCTGATCTCACGTTATCTTCCAGAGGCGTTTCTTCTGCGTCACCGTATGTCAAAACGTACGTCACGTCAAACGGCTCGGTGGCGGATTCGCCCGGTCGGAATAGCGCCAGCTGGCACCGTTCGCCTTGAAATTTTTCACATCGGCACCCAAAAAGATTTCATTTACATCCTGGCGTGGAATTTATTGAAAACATCACTCATGGTCATTTGTAGTTGGAGTGAACTTCAGGTTCATATCTCAAACCGATCTGTAAAAAAACCCTAAAAATCCCCCTACCCCCTCTCTCTGTTCCCTTCACCATGTAGAAGCCAGATGAACCCCGTGGAGAGATGGAGAGAACATGTAAACGTTCCTGGGCTCAGGATTGACCCGCAAAGTCTAAACCGTATTTTTTATCCACCGCGCTCTCCTCCTTGTTCTCAACACGTTTCAGAAGCCGAATATAAAATCGCAATTTATAATCTTTGGCATCAATGCCGAAGACATTCGGGGTTTCGGAGCTGAGGAGAAGAAGAAACCACTGATGGACTAACCACCATGGTTGAAAAAGCGTGTGGGGGAAAAAAAAAAAAGAGACAGTAGCTGAAGACAGAACCAGCATTGTGAAGAACATCACAACTTTCACAGGGCAAGGGTGGAGGTATCACAATCCACTGTTTGAAGACGTATCTCAAGGGGTTCCTCCGTACCACTAGATGCAAACCGTTGATCAGCAGTAAATATTTTTCGTGGTGTGGTTTTTTTGAAGCTCGGAATTTAAGTCACAAAGTGATCCATATAGATGAGGTGCAGAATGTTCTGGAAACAAAGAGGAACCTGTTCTAAAGTGATTGAAAGGCCGGATTGGGAAAAACAAAAGGATGTGCTTATAATTTATATTTACAGCATTTGGCAGACGCTCTTATCCAGAGAGACCTACAACTGAGCAGTTGAGGGTTAAGGGTCTTGCTCAAGGGCCCAGGAGTGGCAGCAGGGTGGGATCAGAACTTGAGATCAACGAAATCACTAAGCTACCAACTATACAAGATTATTGGAACAGGCTCACTAATCTTTTTTATGATTGAGAACATTATTGGAGTAACAAAGAATTCAGAAGTCTACAGAAACTTTGTCTGGTGTTCTGGTCCATTGTTCTCAAATTCTCATGTTCCCAAATATCCTTGGTGTATAGAAGAATCAAAGGAACTGTACTTTCCAGTGAACGAAGAACCTTCTCCACATGGGAATCATCCCATCTTCCGTTCCCCATTTGCTCTTATAAAGCAGCTGCACTCTTCTGGAAAGATGTTCAGGCTACAAGGGTGTTAGTAAAGTAGGAAAAGGAAGTGCAGAGGTCTGGGGTGCACTCCAGTTTATCCCCAAAGTGTTCTAAAGGGTTGCAGATCTTTATGGAGCTAGGTTCATGCAGATCGTCATGCTGGCACCACTCCTAGTCCAGGTAAAGAAAATATTTAATGCTAGCGCATCCAAAGACATCCAATACAATTGTACACCTTGATCTTTGTGATGATCTTTTGGGGAAGAACCAAATATGGCTGGAAATGCTTGGTGTCCCAATACTTTTGGTTCAAATAGTATAGTCTTTACTCCACACAGTACAATATAAAAAAGATTCAAATAGAATTTACTGTACATTACAATTTATATTTGGTTTTAAAGAACAACTTCATTACATCAGGGGTCCCCAAACTACAGCCCACGGGGAAGGCTATATGACAGTGATATGACATCAGGAATGACAGGTTCAGTTGCCAGGAATGTTCAGTTGCTACCTTATAATCAATCAATACGCTCACGTCTCACAGCGGGTTCTCACAGCGAGAGCGTTCAGACACGACAGCAACGGAACAGAACGGCCTTCCCTTGAAAAAACAGAGGGGGGAGAAAAAAAATATATCCATAAACATGTTTTTGGTTTGATTGACCTTTTAAGAGTGTGTTAATGGGATCTGTCACCGCGTGATAAATGTGCCAAGCCACGTTAGCTGCTCAAGCTCAAGTCGCCGTCGGTCAATGCCATCGATCTGAACGGGTGCTGACTTCGGACACCGAAACCTTGTTATGTGGAATGAAGAGAGGAAGAGGGTGGGCTGTGCAAAAAGGAGGGGGAAAAATAAAAAAAGCCACACAGTAGTGTGAAGCTACACTTCTGATCCTATTAGAGCAAACGTTGAGAGCGGTGCACCTTTAACTCCTCCCACTTTTTAGCTCAAGAAGGCATTCGCTTTTCGCAGACTCTCGTCCAATGATCTCGTTCATACGATTGAGCGGTGGAGGGTTAAGGGCCTTGCTCAAGGGCCCAGCTTAGTGGTGGTGGGATATGAATATGAAGGAAATTGCCTTCGTACACATACAATGTTGACAATGTTCAATAGTAACTTTTATTGAGGGGGAGGGTACCAGGCAGCCACTCTTGGGCCCTTAAGCAATGCCCTCAACACCCTATAGGTGCTCATGTGAGGGAATGGGGATTAAGTACCCTGCCATGGATGCTCTCAAGCCCCACTGCGAAAGGAACCTAATCCTGTAAACAAAACTACGGAAACGGCAAGCAAGCCATCAGGCCCCTGCCTCAACCTTTTTTGCCTCATTAGGTTTCTCATGTTGAGACATTTTGCCATAGTGCTCCAACAAAACTCTGTTCCAACAAAACCGCTCCAATGTTTACTATTATTTTGCTCTCAGTTGTTTTCGAATTCTTTCTTCATGTCAGTTTATATAATCCAATTATCGTAGAATCATGGTGGGGGGGCTAAAACTTTTACAATTTGCTGTATAGTTTGAGCAGCACACCCAAAAGTGGCATACAGAGCTGCTGGAAAATGGAGTTCTAAAATTAAACATATCGATTTTGTGTGTGTGTGTGTGTGTCGCGGTGTAGTATTGGTTAAGCAGGTATTTTACACCTAGAGAATCAGAAGAAGGACCAGAGGCATGGTGCTTGAGGCTAAAGCAATCGATCTCACAGCTGTCACAAGAGAAAAAAAAAAAACCCTCCACACTAAACTAAGCATAATTGTAGTCAGTGTGAGTTCCTTCTTCAGCTTGAACAGTAAGTCTGTGAAGTCTGCAGTGCATTTGATTGCAGATACGGTGCAGCTCGCTCGGTGTAAACACTACTGACACATACAATATATGGTGGGAAGTATGTGGACCATCATGATGGGATTCCTTTTGAGTCTGGTTCTTTTCAAGATTTCATTTTATAGAGTTTGTCCTCACCACACAGTCACATGTGGGATTAACTATGTGTTTATGAACCTCGATTTGTAAACAGGAGCATCGTCGTTGTCAGGTTCTAACCAGTTCCTGAGAAAAAAAGAATTGTGAGGACATTCCAAACAATTGTGGCAACAGTTTGGTGAAGAACCACATACATGTGTGACAATCAGGGGTGCACATACTTTTGGCCATAACATTTGGACTGGTGCTTGAATTGGTGAGAGGCAGGAATCGAATGTGTATCCTCAGCAGCAGTTTTATAGCTTTTCTCAGAAGCTTTGGCATGTACCCCCCCCCCCCCCCCGCAACCTTCCAAAGGTTCTAAACAACAACAAATGTAATGACCACAAGCATCTAGACTGCGAGCAGAGAAGTCTGTGGCTGATGTAAGACTGTTGGATTTTCTAAATAGGTGAACAAATCACCAAAATACATTTATCTGTCTACCTGTCTGTCTGTTTCTGTTCAAACAAACGGACTGAGACTGGCAGACACATAGAAAGACTGTTTGTCTCTATCTGTTTGTCTGTCTGAGAGAAGAAGCCAGACAGGTAGAAAGACAGACAGACAGACACAATAATGGCCTTTAATTAGCTCTCGCCATCCGACACACTCAAACACACATACCTAAGAGTATGATAAAGTGTGCTTGCATTACAATGTTACTGCTTTACACTTATTTCAGTTTTAATTTTAAAACTATATATTTTTTTGTCACTATCCTGCCAATAAAGCGACTGCATTGAATAACAGGAAGGTGCCGCTGAAACCTGCATAACATCCCGTGCTATTACAATAATAGCGAAAGCAGTTGACGGAATAAGAACGATAATATGCACTTTCAGAGAGGTGAGTGATGCATGACAAACCAACCAACCCACACACTTTCTAGCTTAAGTTTTTGAATTAGTGTAGACTCAAAGCCACATGCATTAATGTCCATTCTCCTAACCCTGCAGTGCACTCGCTCATTTTATCTCTCTAGATCCAAGTGGTAGGACTTATTTGTTATGTGATTAACGGTTGCAGTGTCGAGTAACGGGTAGCCCGTGTCGTTAGCTCTACACTGGCACAAAGCAGATGGCATCAGACCATGCGTGACTGTCTGATTCTGAAGTTTCCCCCACACGTGATGCGTCACGGTACAGTTGGCCAGGGACGCCAGGGCAGCTCCCGCGAGAGCTTCAGCAAGCCGGACTGTTCGTCATTTCACTCCTAGACTCTCCATTAACCTCCACATTTTCCCGGTCACCGTACAATGCGCCCATGCGATTGACGAAGTCACTCCAAACAACAATGGGCAGCCTAATTAATTAAAATCTGAAGTGATTAAGCAAATGAACTTGCCACTCGGCGTGCTAATTAACATGCAAGCCGCACTTTCAAAGGCACTTTCTCCAAACACTTTCGCAGCTGAGCACGAGCCCTGAAAATTCCGACAGTAATTACCAAAATCTCATGAAGCAGATTTTAAAATGCCTTTCGGTTTACGCTGGAGGACTAGTTAGGACTTCTGTGGTTCAAGAAAAGAACTCAGGTGGTAAAGACCACTAATACATGGCTATAACTGATACCATACTCCCACCCATACACCTACTTAACAACCTTCCAGCCACCCACCCACCTCTACCCATCACCCAACTACCCAGAGTACATCCACCCACCAAACACCACTTACGTACCTACCTACGCCCCACCTACCTAGCCACCCCTTACCTACCTAGCACTCATCCCAACCAACCCTACCTACTTAACACCCACCCCAACTAACCCTTCCTACCTACCCACCTAGCCCTATTTACCAACCAAGCACCCACCCCCAACCAACCCTTTCTACCTACCAACCTAACACTATCTACCTTCCAAGCACCCACTGACCTGCCCCAAACAACCTTTTCTACCTACCAACTTTACCTACCTACCTACCTACCTACCAACCAAGCACCCATCCCAACCAACCCTTCCTACCTACCAACCTAACCTTCTCCACCTACCTAGAGCCCCACCCAATATTACCCAGGAAGCCACCCACCCAGCCAGCCACCCAGCCAGATAGATAGATAGCTTAATGCCTGTCCCTGAATACCGATGTAATTCTGTAAGCGATCGAGGAGAAGATCATGATCTATAGTGTCGAACGCAGCACTAAGATCTAGTAAAACTAATAGGGAGATGTAGCCTTGGTCTGAAGCTAAAAACAGGTCGTTAGTGATTTTAACTAGAGCAGTTTCTGTGCTATGATGGGGCCTAAAACCTGACTGAAACTCTTCAAAGATATTGTTCTCCTGCAAGTGGTTACATAACTGGGCAGCGACAATCTTTTCTAAAATCTTAGACATAAATGGGAGATTTGAAATTGGTCTGTAATTCGATAGCGTGTTTGGATCCAGATTAGGTTTTTTAATGAGGGGCTTAATAACTGCTAACTTGAGGGATTTAGGGACATGACCTAACGATAGTGAGGAGTTAATAATATTTAAAAGAGGCTCACCAGCTGTATATAACACTTCCTTCAGTAGTTTAGTGGGAATTGGATCTAACTGACATGTTGTTGATTTAGCTTTCATAATAGCATCATACAGCTCTTCCTGTCCTATACATGTAAAACAGTGTAGTTGTGGGGTTGTAAGTACGATTGTGTCAGGAGATGCTGTCAGAGGTTGAACTGCCACAATTGTTTTTCGAATGTTATCTATTTTTTCAGTGAAGAAATTCATAAAGTCTTCACTACTAAACTGTGATGGAACACATTTTTCAGATCCCTGATTTGTTGTTAATTTAGCGACTGTACTGAAAAGGAACCTGGGATTGTTTTTGTTATTTTCTATGAGTTTGCTCAGGTGTTTAGCTCTAGCAGCTTTTAGCGCCTGTCTGTAGCTAAGCATACTGTCTTTATACGCAATTCTAAATACCTCCAATTTAGTTTTCCTCCATTTTCTCTCCAGATTACGTGTTGTTCTCTTTAGGGCATGCGTATGACTATTATACCAAGGTGCAGTTGCTTGTTCTCGAACCTTTTTTAACCGGATGGGGGCAACAGTGTCTAAAGTGCTAGTGAGGATAAGGTCTATGTTGTTCGCCATCTCATCAAGATGATCAGCATTTATGGGTTTAATGTGAAACTGAGATAAATCAGGCAGGTTATTTATGAATCTGTCCTTAGTGGTTGGAATAATAGTCCTACCAAGTCGATACCGTAGCTGCTTTGAGACAATGTCTGTTGTGAAAAGCGCTATACAAATAAACTTGACTTGATAGATAGCCCATATTTTGTTGTACAAGCTAAAATCTGGATACAGCCCATAATGCACAACGCCCGGTACGCAACAAACCACTGGAGGTACTGGTTGCAATCTAAATAAAAATAAATAAAGGCTCTTTGTGCCTCAAGTCAAGTTGGCTTTTATTGTTATTCCAACCATAAACAGTGCAGTACACAGTGAAACAAAACGACTTTCCCGCAGAACCACAGTGTCTGCACTAACACAGTGTAATAGGAGGGAGAAAAAAAAAATTAATTTGGGTCAAATAGGGTCTAAAGTAACAGTCAAATGACACTCGTGTCACTGTTTTAACTGGCAGCAGATACCATAAAAAAAGCAATAAATTGTGCTGCCGTCTGCATAACAACACTCCTTATAGACAAACTAGACTTAGTCAACCTCAATGTAACTGTTCGGTTGTGCACATGAACACACGTCAGTCACGATGCAGTTACAGCAACCGCGCTGCAGCACTACGCATGCAGAGTCTGCATATTGCTTCAGACTTACCCATGGCATGTTTTCTTGTCTGTAGGATCTCCATGTCTTTCCCGAGTCACTGTACTGCAGCTGATAGCTGCTCACCCAGTCTGTGCTGCCCCATCTGCCCTGAGTGGTCACCGCAGTTACCTCCAGCCGGTCTCTCAGGTCCATCTGCAGCCAGGGCCGACGATCCTTACTGTCCGGAGACCATCCACCAGAACCTGCACGATCAGAACGATCATGAAATCGAGAGAACCACAGTAACAAAGAAACAAAAGAAAGAGTTTGCTTTCGTAATTTAGCAGGACACCAACAAACATGACGCAGTTTAATATTACACAGGAACCCCTCCAATGATCTCTGGACCTTTCAGTTGAGCTAAAACTTCCACACTTGTTTCTATTCTTCTGTATTCTACCAGAGTCCGTGGCTCAAGCACACGCTCGTCTCATTTCTCCTTTCCAAGCGTATTGCGAGTGAATATAATGCTAATGAACCCATGTAACTAGATTCCCTGGAGCTTAGAGAAATCTAATTCCGAACCCACAAAACAAACAATTGGAACGAGTATAAATGCCTGGTCTTAGATAGGCAGGGTGAAGGAAGGGTTACTGGGATTCGGTTCTTCTTAGAGCCTCAGTTTTTTTTCAGAATGTTTCACTGATTCGTATAGAAGCCCATTTCCGCCACTGAAAAAAAACCTTTTTTTCTCCGAATTGTGAGATATGAAGTCAGAATTCACGATTCATGATTTAGTTCTTTGTTTTACGTTGACTAGTTACACATTAAATAAGGAGAATGTTACTTCAGTCATGAGATTTTTAAATCTTTGGGGTTTTTTTTGTGGGGACCCCATTAATTAAGTGGCGAAGGTGGTGTGAAGAAATGTAAAACAAATTCTCTTTTTCAATATCTTTGCAGAAAATTTATGAAATATGAAAGCAAATGTTGCGCAATTTGAATAAAACAAACTTCTGTACATAGAGTAAGAAAATACCCATTTTAACCAACATAAACATGTTCTTGGACAACAACAAAAGTCAAGCAAATTCAAACCAGTAGTAGTATGAACACTAATTTTAGCTTTGACCGTTCTTCCAATTCAGTTTGACGTCAGTCACAAATGCTGAAATAAATTAGCGGTGCTGCCGCTACCGGTTGCAACGGACTTTCCACGTATTTTGCATTCGACTAAAGATTGTTCAACGTCTGACCTCTAAAATACGTACTACCCCTCAGAAACGTCACTACCTTTCTTTGGCGCAAGGTCCTCTTGACGTGTAGCGCCATCCGTCTCAGTGACGTTCCATGCCATTTCTACGTTACATTCCTTCATAGAATGCTCCGACACTTGAGCGATTAATCGTGTGCTCGGTCTCTTAATTATTCTGCTGTTGGTGCAACAATTGTATCAGATTAAATGTGCGTCAATACTTTCATTAAAAATAAAAATAAAAATCGCAATACTTCGCTTTAAGAAAAAACACACTTAAAACGTTTTAATTAACGAATTAATTGAGAGAAAAAGAAAAACAAAACAAAAAATAGATATCGCCTCTGGACAGCTCCTGGTGCTGATCTCCTGCTTTACTTCTTACTCTGAGCTCGTTACATACTGTAGATCCTGCTGCATTCTCTTAGGTTTACAGACTTCAAGCCTTTATCTGGGTTTCTCTCACTCCTGTTTACCTCTCTGTAAACCTCCTGTTTGGTTTCCCTACTTTTGGCAATAGAGTGTACATTATGGAAAAGAAAATATCCATATTTACTTCAAATAAATCAAATGTATAAAACAAAGGTTTTGGAAAACAGGGAAAAAAAGGAAAGCCTGAACCAGCACTTATCTACTACTCGAATAGCTCATTTATAGGTAAAATACTGATAATGATGTTCTAATGTATTTTTTATTTTATTTACAGATCTGGTCAGTTATGTTGCATTATAACCGGAAATATTGATTACATATAGCTTTAAAAATCTCGTGCTACTCTTTCATGCCTTGCTCCTTACTCATGTTAGTCATAGATCCTGCTCCATTCCCTTAGATTTACAGACCTCAGGCCTTTCTGGGATTCTCTCGCTGCTTGTTATTCTCTCTATGGACTTTGTGTATGGTTTCCATTGCTCTTCACATACTTCTGGCCACAAAGTGTATGTTATGAATGTTGACTTATGCACTCAATTCATGCTTTGGCAACTAAATAAAATGTAAACGCTTCAGTTTGTGTGCAAACAAATAGGTGCCACTTGTATGAAGGATAAGCACTCATAAGCTATTTCTTAGCTGCTTAATTCTTAAGTGTAGGCACAATATTTTTGTTCTAATGCAAGTGTTCGTTTTGGCATGATAATTGAATAAAAAAAAATTATTACATTACAGCCTTCTAATCATCTGCTTATGCTTTGCTCCTTGATCATGCTGTACATAGATCTTACTTCATTTCCTCAGGTTTATAGACCTCAGGCTTTTCTCTCGTCTGCTTGCCTATATACTTTAAGCAACACCTCCTCCTGTTCCATTTCGCTCTGCGTTTTACTACCGTGCTGTGAAAATAGGATTTCTTTTTGCATATTTGTCACACATACTGAATATAAATCACATTTTTTATATCACAAAACGATAACCAAAGTAAATACAGAAAAAGGTTTTAAATGACCATTTATTAAGTGGGAAAAAAAGCTTTTTAAACCTGCCTGATCCCAAGTATAAAATTGCCACCAAACCTAATAACTGGTTGCGTGGAGGCAACAAGCGTTTGCGATAATTGGCGATTCTTTCGCATGGCGGTGGAGGGATTTCGGGCCACTCTTCTTTGCAATATTGGCGCAATTCAGCCACACTGGAGGGTTTTCCAGCATGGACGGCTCGTTTAAGGTCAGTTGAATTTAAGGCTGGATTTGCGGACACACGGATACGTTCGAAAACGCATATTTTTCTCCCCACTCTGTCGTTGCGACGTTTCAAAAGCAGACGCAGAGCGTTTTTTTGACAAAAACGCCATTTTCAAGTTTATATGGATTAGTGTAGACGTAGCTTTTGAACCTTCCATTTTGTTTTCTTTCGTCAGAGGTGGTCTTTCTGTTTCACCAGCTAATGAAGTGAATTCATGATTAAGCAGCAGGGGGGATTATTTTTTACACATAGTAAATAAATAAGAATTCTTTTTTAAAAAAGTACAACCTGCATTTTGTAATGACTCGGGTAATATTGTAATATTACCTAACATTTATGCAAAAAATTATTTAAAAAAAGATGACAGCGTTGTATTTACTGACCTAGCTCCTGACTTGGAAATTGTGATGAAACGCTTTTCACTAAAACGTTTTTTGGGTTTTTTTGGCGCTAAAATGAAAAAGCTACGGTGGCTGAGAAGTGCAAAACACATTATCAAATTCGAAAAAAATTTAACAAATTCAAAAACAATTCGGATTTGTTCATTTGTTTTCGGATTTGTTAATGTGTTGTGCACTTCTCGGCCACCGTAAAAACCCCCAACCCCCAAATGAATGAAACGACTCAAATCATTCTTCTCCTCTGTAGTCCATTCCATGATTATGTATGTGCATTGATACACCTACAGCTTTAACCAATGTATTTATGATTCTGGGGTACAATCTGCAATGAAAACGCGATCTCCAGACTGTGCTGCTCTAATGATGCATTCACTTCAGGAGATGGTTGATTCCTTACTGCACTATCGACTTAACATTGTTTCAGCATGTGCACGACATATGATTAGATCTATATCGAATAAAACAATCTGCCCAGTAACACCAACAACTCATTTACATACAGATGATAATAGTGTAGCTCACTGATATAAAAACCTTTTTACGACTCGCTCATTTTGCTTTCAACACGCCACACTTTTTGTTTTGTTATTTAATCCTCCTAAAGCTCAAAGTTGTACAAATAGCAAAAATGTAAGAGCTTGTAGGAAGGAAATATCGCAGGTTTATCATGTTTGCACCTGGATGTTGCCGGCTTCCATTCGGTCTCCTGGTTTGTTTTTTTTCTTGCTTGAAGGAGTAAAAAAAAAGAAAAAAAGAACCAAAGACATGAAGAATGACCGAGTAGCAAACACCTCAAAGACACTGTCGATTCAAAATACATACATTAAATGGAGAGAAAAATTATAGACACCTAACCATTAAATTGGTAGGTGCTTTATTCTTTTTGAAGAACCCATTCCACATTTAGTCTCCATTTGCTGTTTTAAGAACCTTCACTCTTCTGGGAAGATGTTCCACTAGATTTGGTGCAGATTTGTGCTCATTCAGTCACAAAGTTGAGGCGGCCTGGGGTGGAGTGAGCATGAAAAACATCCATCCCTATGGTGCTCAATAGGGTTTATGGCTCTATAGCAGTAGATCTTCCACTCTGGAACAAGCTTCCACATTGACAGACATCTAAATATTTGTGTGCCTCTTTGTGGTAATTATTTGGGAAAGAATAACATCTGGCTGGAAAAGTCAGGTGTCCTGATACTTTTGCCAGTACTTTGTAGATTACTTTTATAGTGTATTTTACTACTTTCGTCCATCATGCTGCTTCGATTACATAAATCTTAACTAGAGATTGAACGATTGATCGGTTCTGGTGATTAATCAGCACTGATAGTTGATTGCTGGAACTGCAGGATATCGGCTAAAATCCATCCCGATAGTTTTTCCGGCTTCCGGTCTGCTGTCATTACGAGAGCGGCCTCTAAAGGCGAATCACTGCGGCCATTTTACTTATTTATATATAATTTATATCTTTTTTGGAAATCGCTCATTATTGAAATTTCAGGCCGTGTAATGTGGCGAATTTCTTCCCTGAGTTTTTTTGTGTACTCAAACCCCATGTGACAAGCAAACAGACTGCGATTAATATTATAATTTCTTCATTTGTGTGTTTTTATTTATTTTTTCTTCGCTTTTTCGACTCCATGAAGATCTACTTTACATGGGTTGGATGTGGTGGATTATCTCCTGCTGTAAAGCACCAACCCTATTGAAGACCTTTGGGATGAATGTGAACCTCCTCACCTTCTCACTTTTATCCTCATAAATAACAAAATGAAGAGTAAAATGTCAGATATTTGACTTTGAAATGGAGTGAGAAAGTCTCCACCAATGGAAATACTTCAGTAAAGTACAGCTACGAGAAAAAGCTACTTAAGTACAGTAACCAACTTTTACTTTTGATGAAGAATTTCAGCCCATAAATAGACAAAGGCCAGTAGTTAACTGAAAATTTTCTTTCTGGAGTCCGTCACCTACAGCGAATGCTCCTTTTAAAACATACTAGCAGTGCTTACACAGTCACTCAAAGACAATCGTTGCTTGTGGAGGTCAAACGGAGACACTGGGGAAAAGTCTAGACCCTTTTTTGTTTCGTTGTTTTTTTTTACAGACCGTGTTCGGTGCACACTATGTACATCTTTGAGTAATGATATTCTGGAATAGATTTCTGACTAGGGAACTCTCTTTCAGGCTTTATCGGCTGCACGGCTAAGCCATGAAAGTAGCCCTCTGGAAAACCAAACCGCGGAAAGAAAAGAGCACCAAACGTGTACCGTCTCTGGCATGGAGTTTGGCGAAGTGAGGCGAGTGGCTGTCAGAAGACCTTGATGAACTCTGGAAGGAGGCGGGTGAAAGGGATGCCAGCAGGGGTTCTTCACAGTAATCTACATATAAAACACAGAGAGACACATTAGTGGGTTATTTGACAACTCAAACATCAAGTCACATACAGAGAAAAATGCTTTACGCTTGTGACATGGATTTTACAGCACAGTAAGTTTTTCGGCACCCCTGGAGCACAGAGGGTAAAGGGCCTTGCTCGAGGGCCCCAAAAGTGTCAGCTTGGAAAAACCAGGGCTTAAACCCCTGATTTTCAAAATGTAAACCAAGAGCTTTAACTTCGGAGCGACTACATCCCTAGTTTTCTCATATCCCAGGTTGTCGCGACGCTGGGGCCAGAAAGTTAAGGACCTTTCTTCAGGGCCCCAACAATGGTAGCTTGGTGATAGTGGAGTAGCCCAGAGCCTTAACCCTAGTTTTCAGATTTCCCAGTCAGATACAGCTTCTACCTGGAGCACAGAGGGGTCAGAGGGTTAAGGGCCTTGCTCAAGGGCCCAAACAGGCAGCCTGGTGGTGCTGAGGCTTGAGTCCCTGACCTTCTCATCAGCAACCCAGAGCCTTAACCACTGAGGAAAATTTAAGACTACAAATAATAAGAAAAAGATTGTTACTACTATAAGCTTGTATTGAAATAATGTAATACAAAGAGGACGAAGGAAAAAAAAGTACAGGATAAACAGTAAATAATTTTCCTCAAGTTGCTACAGTAATGCCAACTCCAAACATCTGACCCCTTAAAGACCTTCGAGTGAAATATACGAAGGAATACGACGTATCCCGGAAAAAATAAAACATCATTAACGTATACCTATGACCTGTCATTAGACAGCTTACGCAAATAAAAAAGCAAAAACCTTTGTTGCGGATCTCCTCACGAATCCTAACCTCCATCTCATACCTCCGAGAAATACATTCATTCCGACAAAATCTTGCACAAAAAGAAGCCGAAAGCATTTCTCTGTAATACGAGGAATGTGCATTAACTGTCCTGCTCGCATGTTCCCTGCGCCTTTGTATAATAAGGACGACAGCACCGCTGACCTTTGCGAACACAATCAATGGCTTGGGGGGGAAAAAAAAAAATCTCTGATAAAATACTGAAAAAGAAAGAAAACTAGAGGAGAAACGACAGAATTACTACTAATAGCTTCCTGACATTTTCGACACATTTATTTAATTATTTACGTGGCCGCCGTGCTCTGTATTTTCTCCCGTTTTATTTCTCTGTAATTCAGATGATGAACGGAGGAGTGAAAAAAATGCAAGCGATCTATGAGATTTGTAATAAAAATACAATTATAATAAATAAAAACCCCGAAAAGTACGGTACTCTGCTAAAGCTAAATATACAGTAAATACACACATTTGGACAAAAGTACGTAAGACACCTGACTTTGGTTCTTTATCAGACTTTCAACAAATATGATCAAATATTAAATGAAATATGAACACCTTTGGGATAAATTGGAATGCTGATTGCACCCTAGGAACATCACCTACATCAGATAAACGTTTAGTATTCTCGTCACATTTCCTGCACATCTGACCAGCAAATCTTACAGCACAGCTGGTTATGGTTTCACCTCAACAGCCAAAAGCTCCACGTCATTAATGTGCAACTCAAGAACTTGGACTGAAATTAAACGTCAACAGTCTGCTACAATGGTTCAGGACCACAGGTTGCATGAACAGTTCTGCATTTCAGCACTGAACAGCACCTCAATGAAGAAACTGTAATGGATAGACATGTCGGTGAGGAGAATGAGGTTCCTCTCAATGTTCCTTCCTCATGCCATCTCAGGAGGTTTTTCCCTTTGCACTGGCTCATTTATTAGGGACGAACTTACAATTATAAGGAACAAACATGCCTTCATTTATAAGAGATTTCTCTCCGTAAAGCTTTATTGTGGCACCATTATTTTTGGTCCCACTTTTATTTCAATAAAATATAAATTAATCTACCATATAACAAAAAAAAAAAAAAAAAAAGAAATCAATTAACTACTAGGAAATATTTATATACTATACCATTTACTTTATCTACTATTTACTGTAATTATTATTATTAATAATATATACACACAGATGCTTCAAGTCCAACACAATTATTCTGAATAAGTACAAAAAATAAATACAAATGATATACTGTATATATAGTTTAGAAAAAAACATCCCAAAGCTACAGGTAGCAAATTAACAACCGGCTCCGTTTTGTCTTCAGGCGCTCCATCATTCTTGCAGATTTCGTTGATATTCGAAAAAAAAAAAAAAAACCTAAAAAAAAAAATCATTATTTAAACTTCTGCATCATCCAACTTCTCTAATTCCTATGATCTATTCAGAGACCTGAAAAATGCCTTGGAGTCCTGATTCTTCACTGTGAAATGTGTAATATTCTGCATGTCGGCATAAGGAAAGTCACGTCCTTGTGCAAGCAATATTACGTTGTTATTCTTCTTCTTTTAACCCCCTTAGCATTTCGTTTCAGCGTTCAGGGTTGAACTTCTCTAACGAACCTCGTTTGTGCAGACTGTTCGCATTAAAATACGGGGAAACAAAATCAACAACAAAAAAATGCTCATCATGCAAGAAAAACACCCGAACGAACAGCAGGTTGGGGAGCTATTAACTGCGTCCAGGGAGCGACCTAATGTTCCATCTTGTTTCCTTTATTTCCGAATAGGCACTTTATTCCAATTTGGATGATACTTCAGAAAAATACTTCCCTGTTTAGACTGGTTTTATCTTAAACATTTAACAACAAAGAGTGCGCTAAAAAAACCCCGTCCATACAACTATTCAGATTCACACCCAGACGAGGAACAGTGCCAGTCAGCACTGCTTTACACCAACAATGAAGCATATGGTTAGATTTCATTCACTGTCTGTACTTTTTGCTCATTTATCGTCACTGGACGAAGCTTTCTGTTGGAGAAGAATTGAAAAAAGTGCACACACTGCAATAAGACATGACTGTACACATCTATTTGTCGAACGCTTTAAATCGGGAGGTCAAAAGTCTGGTCTCAGGATCAAAAATCTCACCCACGGGTCAAAAGCAGCTCTGGTTTATGGCTTTCCTTTAAAAATAAATCGATTTTTA
The DNA here is from genome assembly GCF_946808225.1 of Silurus aristotelis. Taxonomy (NCBI): domain Eukaryota; kingdom Metazoa; phylum Chordata; class Actinopteri; order Siluriformes; family Siluridae; genus Silurus; species Silurus aristotelis. Next base: position 1,735,251 of record NC_139586.1, read on the forward strand.
GGGGAATGATGGGCCAACATGTTGCAATTTTTCTTTTAACCTGATGGTGGCAGCAGACTGGGCTTACTCTTAGCTACTGGAAAATGCAAAAATAATGAATCATGACAATTGTTTGACAAAGATAGGGAAGGAAGGAAAGAAAGAACGAACGAACGAAAGGAACAGTAAGGAAGAAAAAGAAAGAGAGAAAGGAACAGAGTAAGGAAGAGAAAGAAAGGAAGGGAGAGTAAGGCAGAGAAAGAAAGGAAGGGAGAGTAAGGAAGAGAAAGAGAGAGAGAAAGAAAGAAAGAAAGAAAGAGAGAGAGAGAGAGAGAGAGAGAGAGAGAGAGAGAGAGAGAGAGAGAGAGAGAGAAAGCGAGAGAGAGAGAGAGAAAGAGAGAAAGAGAGAAAGAGAGAAAGAGAGAAAGAAAGAAAGAAAGAAAGAAAGAAAGAAAGAAAGAAAGAAAGAAAGAAAGAAAGAAAGAAAGAAAGAAAGTAAAAGGAACAGAGTAAGGGGGAGAGAGAAAGAGAGAAAAAAAAAACCAGAACCACATCAATATTGCCGGAAGTCCTCCATCATACACTTGATGGCCCACAGGTTAAAAAGATCAAAAGCCACATTTGGGCAATGAATCCCTATTTTTTTTTATTAACTCTTTTTGCTCCAGGACGCTACAGCATGCGTTCACCCAACACTGAGCCCAAATTCCTTATTTCTTTGTAAAGAGGATCCTTTTACACTGATTAAATGCACATTGAAATCTGAACTTTGGGCCCCATGTCATTATTTTCCACTTATCCAATACTCCATGTAATATATGGACACATTTTTGTGGAACCTCCCATTCCACATCGAGTCCCCATTCGTTGTTATAGGAACCTCCACTCTTCTGGGAAGATGTTCCGCTAGATTTGAAAGTGTGCTTTGTGATGACGTGTGGGATTTAATTTAGCCACAATGACATCGAGGCTATTTATCATCTTATTTGTCAGACAAAAAAAAAAAAAAAAGACCATGCACAAAACCTCAGCTTTCTAATCACAGATCCTAAAGGGCCGTCACTTCTAGCCATGTTTATTGCGAGATGTTCACTGAAACAAAACTAATTTCCCAGTGGAGCTTCTGGCCTTGAGAGAGAGGGGGCAGTTGGAGAAAGAAAAAAAAAACTTAATAAAATCACAGTGAGATTTAATTATCAGTAGCACAGATGCGAGACTCAAAGTGCTGCATTCTCCGAGGATCATTCAAGCAAACTAATATATATATTTATATTACATAGTAATACACTACACTAAGAAACCAGAGTTTTTTCCTGAGTGGGTGTAAGTGCTGAGCTCCAAGAACCACTCGTTTAGATGGCAGAGGAAAATCCAAATATCATCTGGTACATTGTCAAATGTAAATATAAGACACCCAAACACAGAGTAGAGGTCGACCGATTCATCAGTTTTGCCGATTAGTCGGCACCGTTGGTTAATAGACAGAACTATCGACAAAAATCATTAACGATAGTTTTTCCGGGTTGCTGATGCAGCAGAAATAGTCATTATAAAGTCTGAGAACACCCTCAATCAAAAATTCTTTTTCTGTTTTACTGTAAAAAAAAATTGAATGCTTGAAATGGCATCAGACGCCCTTTTTAACAGTATGATTTAATAAACCGTTAAAACATAACAGTAATTTAATGTGGTTGAGTGGATATTTGAAGACGACGCCTGAGACAATAGTAACATTCACCGCCGCAACAAAATATGGGCAACAATTCCTCTAAGCTGTAGTTTAGTCTGAAGGAAAGCAAAGAAGGAAAGTAACAAAAGGAATGAAAAGAAAAGAAAGAACATAAGGAAGGAACAAACAAAGGAAGGAAGACAGAAGAAAAAAAATACGGAAGGAAAAATGCATGAATCATTAAATAAAATAATATATCACGATTAAATGGAAAATAAATATATCTGGGCAAAGAAAGAAAGAAGGAAGAAGAGAACGAAAGAAAGGAACAGAGGAAGGAAGAGAAACTAAGAAAATGAAAGAAAGGAAAAAATTAATCGAAAGTAGGTAAGAAAGAAAGAAAGGAAAAGAGGAAGAAAGAGAAAGTAAGAAAGGAACAGAAAAACTAAGAGAATGAAAGAAAGGAACAAAGTAATGATTTGAGGATGTAAAATCAATGACAGTAAGCAGAGGCTGAGGCAGAAGGTGAACCAAAGTCTAAAAGTGCTCATGTCGAGGTCGATGACGAAGAACCTTCTGCTTCCAAAACTGCCCACATTGTCAGTATTTAAAAAAATCAGCTGTTCAACAGAACCAATGCAGTTCACAAGGCGGCTGGAATTAACGCTCCGGAGGACGAAAGCTGGGACGGAAACAGGGACAAGAGAAGGACAGAAACGCGGATTAAATGCGAGTAATTTGGAAGCCAACCGCAGGATGAGCTTCGAACCGCATCGACAACTTCACGCTGTCCACTCGAATCACCGTACACGCCGCTCGACAGCTCGGAGCCGTTTATAGCCCTTACGATCGTTCGTGAGCGCCGGGTTGCCATGATCACTGTGATTACGCTTAATGACTGATTAAGGTGTGATTATTGAATTTCCACCAATCAGCTTGTCAGTCAATAGCGCACCTCAGGAGCTTTTTTCTTCCCTCCAACTACGTCTTTGGATGCGGCGGCTGAACTACAAGACTCGGACCTGTTTTAGCATGACAATTCTCCTGCTCCATGAAGGTACGCTTTCGAAAATGTGGAAGATCTCAAGTGGCCTTCTATAGAGCTCCGACTCAAACCCTGCTCAACACATTTGGGATCAAATGGAACACAGACTGCATCTCAGGGCCTCCTCACCTCACCTACAGTACAGCGGTCTCTAACTTGACCAACACCCTTGTGGCTGAATGAACCTCACACACACACACACACATCTCCAAACCCAAAATCTAGTCCAACTTATAGGAGAAAATAGGAACTAAATGTGGAATGGGAAGTTGAAAAAAAGAAGCAAATACCAATCCTATGCTCAGGCGTTCAGTCTTTTCGTCGACGTTGTATATTATACAAAGTCCTTATAATGAAATAAAAAAAAAAGTAAATACGTTTCATTAAAAATCAAATCTTTCTATTTAGGAAATGTGGCGCATTTATTTACAGGTGAAAAAAACTTTTTTGCAAGTTTTTTTTTTTTTTTTTTTATGTTAAACTCCCATCCAGCGCCTTAATTCCCTTTTATTAAAAACCCAGGAGGATTTGATTTGTCCTTCCTTTGGCTTTAACATGCAGAAAAATCCACCACCTGCCTCTTTTCATCTTCGTCTGTAAACCTCGTCTCGAGCCTCACCACCACTTGTTCCAACACAGAAATATCGCCACTGTGGGACGAATAAATGTTTATCTTACCACGACACTTGAACCCCCCACCCTCCAAAAACCCTCCTGACCCATTTTTTTTTTTCCTCAGAAGAAAAATGAAATCAACCGCAGGAAATTGCGTTGACGGCTTGTCAATGGTGGCCTGCGCGGTAATGTCGTTTTCCTGATTTCTTTTTGATGCGATTATGACGATGAGTTCAGCATTTGACTAGAGATGAACAAACGAAATTCTATCTACTAGTCATTAGAAAGAATCAGGGGGTCACACGAGCGTCCAGGCCTTTCAGTGGTGTCCTGTCTGAAACATTCCACTGGAATCTCATACGACGGGAAAGAATATTACTGAAGCAAGAATCCCAACGTCGGCATACATCATCTCGGACAGAAGCCTCGATATCAACCTCAAAAATGACTTTTCTGCATTTCATTTCCGTGCATTACAATTTTCCTGGGGATTTGAAATCGAGGAAAATTGTGCGTTTTCGTGCAAGAAAACAAAACGTAGAAAAGGTTCATGGGAAAAAAAAAAAAAAAGCTCCACTCCGTTTCGGCCGAACGTTCCTCGTGACGTACGGCTTTTCTCGAAAACGCGTCTTCGTAATTGTCCTTGTAAGTGCGACCAAATCGATTTCTCCTCCTCGGTTGTCCATCGTGGATCAAGAAAAACCAGCTATTTAATCCACATGAATATATTTGCGCTTGTGCAGTTCGCGCTCGACCTCCGACCGTCAGAGAAAATGCTGACGTTATTGGACGCCTGCTAGAGGGCCTCAGTGTTGTCAGCTCGCAATCCGATTGGTTGCATGAACAGCTTCAAGCAGCATGTAGCAACATGTGGTATGAAGGCTGAAATGTGATGGGGTAAAAACCTAGACAGACACTGCAAGAAGGAGCAGAGTATGAAATGAAGAAAATAGACTATTGAGAATAATTTAATACATATTCATGGACAAAAACGATAAGTCAGTGATTCAGCACAGAAAGGAAGAAAAGGTCTTTGCTGACCCTGATGGCCTTCCACTGCATCTGGTAAATGCACTAACTGGAGCAAAAGTATTGGGAGTTTTACAAAACCATATGAACCCCTTTCTTCCTCAAACTATTACCACTAAGATAAAGGCACACAATTGGACGTCTTTGGACGCAACAAAGATTTATTTTTCCTTCACTTGAACAAAGGAGACCCAAAACGTGCTCCATGGAGATATGCTTTTAGAGGGTTGGAAAGGAAGCTCTTGAGTAGCCTTCTATAAAGCTCTGACCTCAACTCTATTGAACACCTTTGAAATGAACTGGAACGCTGACTGCACCCCATGTCTTCTACATCAGCACCCGATTTTACTAACGGCCTTATGGGTAAACGAGCAAAAAAACTCCACGTGTCAAAAAGCTAAATTTTTCTGTTCAGGTGTCCAAGTACTTCATCAAAGTGCCAAAAGTTGATAAAGTGCTGTGAATGAAGTCATCATCAAACTGTCGTTCTAAAAATCGGTCTTTTTGCCCCCTCCCCTCCCCCGTCCTATGCAGACGGCTACAGCTAAAACGATTCGTGTTGACAGAAAAGCGTCTCATCGCCCAGGGGAATGTACCTGGTGAGAAACCTGCTAAAAGTGAAAGCACCTTGTCAAACGTCTGCTCACAAATTCTTTTTTAGAAAGCCGTCGAGTTCAGGTGAGAAACTGTGATCGTTGACGCCAACCTACAAACTAAACGGAGCTAAAAAAAAAAAAAAAAAACGTGCTAAATAACTCTGGTCACATGAAAGACATGTTCTATATTACATTTTATTAGCAATTACATTTATGTTTTACATATGCGATTCTTTCCCAAAATGTTAGCACAAAATCCAAGGCACACAAAGATTGTCTTGCGTGAGATCGTCTTCGGGTGGGCTAGCGTTTCAGCGGGACAATGCCACCAGGAGAAACCAGACGAATGCACGTGAATACGACGTATCGTATAGCAACGCTACGGAGGCCAAGGCGTGTCTTGGCTCTTTATATTGGGCCTGTCAGTAATGTATTGAAAAATAAATTATATATCCATCCATCCATATATCCATCCATATATCAATTCCTCCATACATCGATTTCTCCATCCATCCATATATATATCCATATATGCATCCATCCATCCATCCATCCATCCATATATCAATTCCTCCATATATCAATTTCTCCATCCATCCATATATTCATATATCCATCCATATCAATCCATCCATCCATCCATATCAATCCATCCATATATCCATCCATCCATCCATATATCAATTTCTCCATCCATCCATCCATCCATCCATCCATCCATCCATCCATCCATCCATCCATCCATCCATCTATCAATTCATCCATATATCAATTTCTCCATCCATCCATCCATCCATCCATATATCAATTCCTCCATATATCAATTTCTCCATCCATCCATCCATCCATATATCTATCCATCCATATTAATCCATCCATCCATCGATATTTTACTAGCATTGCGGAAAACAAGGCCATCTGGCCATAAGTGCAACTATTTTTATTTCGAGAGGAAACTATTGAAAGACCGCAGGATGTCAGAAAACTGATTCAAAGACGTGCCAATAAGGTCATAACCAAAACAACCGGAGAAAATTAAGTTTGGTTATTTTCACCATCGGGAAATCGATTACGTTGCCTAAAAAAACCTCAGATTTGGATTTCCGGCTTTCAGCTCTGCGACCGCGAAACGACCGGCGTGTCGACTGAGTTAGCTGATGCGAGACACCAGTCAAAGACGAATCGAACGTGGGGGACTTGCGAGCTTGAACAATGAATCTTCATGGAGCCACTCAGATTTTTGTGCCTGTAATAACACACTTGTATCCACTCAGCTCTTCTTTCTCAAACCTGCAGCTAGCTTTTAAAAGAATATCAATAGGCTCAATCTGCTAATAATAATAAAAAAAATATATATATATATATATATATAAAAAACACACTATACAGCCATTTCGATTCCATTATGCCCGAGGCTTCACTGTAGAAAAGAGCAAACAATCCAAACTGCAGAATTGCCTGGAAATTCTAAAGTCAGTAGGGGAAAAAAAAAAAAAAAAACCCACAAACATCTGCCTGAGTGTCTGTAGACGGTCATTGAGTAGCACAGTGAAAGAATGCAAAACACAAAGAACACAAGTGGATAGAAAAGAATGGCGCCTTCTCAGGAAGGACAAAACATGCACTAGACGGAGAAAAGCACTGGGATGCCTGACTATTCCGGTCATATATTGTCATTTCCCGTATTTATTTAGAGGCACGCGAATGTATAGGACGTCTGGACGTGCTCGCATGAATGCCGACGACCAACACTGGGTTGGAGTGGAAAATCACCCGCTACAAAGCTCCGACCTCAAACCTATTGAACACCTTTGGGGAAGAATGTGAATGCTGACTTTCTAGTGGAACATTTTCTGAGAAGGCGGTTATGCTAGTGCTCTTGCCACGAAAACTTGGTGGACACCTGAACTTACGATTCATATGGGATTTTTGAACATCGCATTCCACATTAAGTCTCTGTTTGCCGTCGGCTCTACAGACCTTCTAGTTCAAACCAAACAAAGAGAAAATGAAATGCTATGTAAACGTGGCACATTCAGACATCTAAGATTTAGTCACAGTCTGGAGAGGAACCACAAATGACTGGAAAAGTCTGATGTATATTGAAGTCAAAGATCATTAACTGAAATCACATCTCTGGTGATCCTCTTTTAATTTAATTCTCAACAGATTTTCAAACTTAAACGGACAGAGGACTAAGCCTAATCATGGGAACAAAAGGGAAACCTAGTAATTCAACATACAGATATATTCAGTTCAACTCAGTTTTCTTCATATAGCACTTTTAACAATAGACATTAGCAGCTTTATAAATAAATATGATAAATAGTTTATAAAAAATATATTTATATGCTAATGCCTATAGCAAGGAAAAGATTTCCTGAGATGTCATGAAAAAGAAACCTTGAGAAGAACCAGACTCGAAAGGAAACCAAGCCTCATCTCAATTGCACCTCATGTCCATTTAATATCGTTTGATGATTTAGATTGATAAATAAATATCAGATCAATCCTGTGCTGGAGTTAAAGACACAAGAGTAAGTTGTCTGATTAATTAACAATCCAGTTTAATTGGAAGATCATTTTAACTGATTTGAAGCATTTATTTCTTGAAAGAAGCAAATGATTAAAAAAAAAAAAAAAATCAAATCGTTTAATTGCCTAGAAAACTTGCTTCATAATTACCTGGAATTAGGAAATTATTAATTAAAGATTATTTTTAGGAATAAAAAATTAATTAAAAAAACTATATCGCTGTAAAGGAAATTTAGATTTTGAATGATCTATCTATCTATCTATCTATCTATCTATCTATCTATCTATCTATCTATCCACATTTTATATACATAATAGAAATAATGTTTGTTTTTATTAAATTTTTTGCAATGCTTATACTTTTTTTTTTTGTCTTATGGATCGTCAAAGCGAGTAGCTTTGACATCTGATTTTTTTTTTTTTCCCTCCGATTTTTTTCTTTATCTGAAAAGATTTTCATAGCGCAGACACATTAATCCATGAATGTACACAAAACCCCATCAACACCACAAGCTGTACATTGGCACTCTACAGTATTCCTATTCAAATCTTATTTTTGTGTATCTCGGAATTGTCTAGTGTTTTCTGGAATAAAGACGCCGCCTGCTATGCCTGCTGCAGCATGCAATCTGTTGTTGAATGAGCGTGTGTTGTAAGTCACAGCAGGACTAATGACTGGTATCGGGAAACCGTGTTCCATTAGATTAAAAACAACATGCGAGGAAAACCTGGGTAAGAGTACTGTTCGCATCTTACGGCCGTGGAATACTTTTAATCCTGGAATATTCACGACATGCAGAAACGTTAATGGAAACCTAAAGATAACGTTTGTATGTGCTAGCGTTCCATATTTAGTTCCCATTTGCTGTCGATAATCTTCAGGGAAGGTGTTTCACTAGATGTTGTTTAGATTATTAAAGTCAGGTGCTGATGTAGCTGAAGTGAGGAGGCCTGGAGTGCAGTCGGAATTCTAATCAGCCCCAAAGGTGTTTAACGGTATTTAGAGCTCTGTAGCAGGAGATCTTTCGCTTCAACCCACGTAAAAGAATATCTCCATGGAGCTGGCTTTGTGTGCAAAGGTATCGCCATGCTGGAACATGGTTCAAATAATGGGAAGATCTCATGCTACAGCATTTAAAGACGTCCTATACAAGTGTGTGCCTCCAGGTTTGAGAGTTCAGAGAAGAACCATATAGGGTTAGGAAAGTCAGGCTGCCCAATACTTTTGTCCATATAGTGTATTTTCTGGTTTCAGATCGATCGAAAAAGATAGACAGACTGTAGACAGACAGACACTGTAGACAAAGACTGTAGACAGACAGACAGTAGACAGACTGTAGACAGAGACTGTAGACAGACAGAGACTGTAGACAGACAGAGACTGTAGACAGACAGACAGACTGTAAACAGAGACTGTAGACAGACAGAGACTGTAGACAGAGACTGTAAACAGACAGAGACTGTAGACAGAGACTGTAAACAGACAGACAGACTGTAAACAGAGACTGTAGACAGACAGAGACTGTAGACAGATAGACTAGACAGATGTCTGCTTGGTTAAATATATAAAAATAATATTTTATAAAGAATTTAATAGAATCAATCTAATGCAATACACTCCAAAGTAAATTGATAAAATAAAAGTGAATTAATGGGAAAAAATTCTAAGTTTAGATTTGTTAGACCCTAATTTGGTCATACAGATGTTTATGTAAGTTTGTGTGTTTTACATTTAAAATTTCTAAAGAAATGATCTCAACTGTTCTGCTTATTACAGCATACAAATGTCTTCATTCCTTCCATCCTTCTTTAAATCACTCCCTCGATATGAAGAAATTGTCAGGATTTTCTCCTTTCAAGAGAAATTCTTGAGGCTGACCGTAGCCGCCGCTGCATGAACATGACTCATCACAGGTGTGTCCTGAGGGTCTCGGAGGACAGATTAACATGGCAGAGGAAGAGCTGCATCTTCCTGAAGACACCAGTGGTTCCCTTTCATCTTCAACTACAAAGGCGTTTGTGAACGGGGGCCATGCGTTAGAAGTCAGAAGGCGCTTAAGTGAATTGATGATTTGCTGACTGTCTGAAACACAAAGTGAACTGGTTCCATATTAAACAAAGAAGACCTGCTTCCAGACATTTCTCTGTTCAGGTCCCGAGGTGGTGAAAGGAACTTCACAAACGATCTGATATCGGAACGCTTCAGTCACTAGCAGTCTGCAAGCAAAGCGTAAAGACCTCGATCTTTTTGCAATCTTTAAATTAGGACTTTATAGGAGCTTTGAGATTGATGTTCTTATTCCATGGAACCAGTACCAGGATGTATGTATTGATATGGACTTCAAAGCGCTTTTGTAGGCCGCTCTGGATCAGGGATGTCTGCCAAATGCCACTATATGTAAAAAGTTTATCCTTGTCCAATATGGCAAGCTTTTTTTTTTTCTTGATTTTTTAAATACATTTATTTTTTTACTACTGATTAAGAATATAGGGCTAAATTCAGCATCTTTGTCAAAAAAAACATGAAGAAAAACCCCTCAATGACTTTCCTGTTGCTTTGTTCTACCCCTATTATAGGTAGCTATAAAGCCTTCAAGAACTCTACGATGTTTCCACAATCGTGTTCCATTTCTCCTCGGGTCACCACAGTCCTAATATAAACTCCTGTCCATCCTCGTCACTCCACGCAGCATCTTCAATTCCACCTTTAGCTCCGCCTCCCACTTTATCATCAATGCTACGGTCTCGAAACTTCTGCAAGAGTGAAAGGCAAAGTTTCTATCGCACAACAAATGTCTGGCGATTTTAGATAACTAGTAATGCAAACAATATTAATTCAATGGCTATTTAATCAATTTGCAACTTGGACCTGCTGTTTAGTCTTCTGGACTGGAATCTGAATGCGGTACGTTATTGTGATTAAGCACTTTCAGGCAAGATGGCATCCTCCGTGCCCTCTCATATATCCTTGTCAGCGGCATTCCGACTCCTACGCGGAGTTCGAAATGCGCACTTCAACAGGAAGAAGAAAAAGAAGAGGACGTTGTTTGTTGTCTGTTCTCGCGCATTGCGAGTGCACTTTGTGGCATTTATTGAACGCAATTTACAGACTGTACAAAGACGGAAAGAAAAAAAAAAAATGAAATAAGGACATATAATACAAGAATAGATGTTTCTATTCTTTTCATTCCGGACCACCGGGGCACGTTCCTTTCGAACCCTATACGCTTGTTTTCTTGCCAAGTATCAACTACACTATAAGGGAAATTGTTTTTTTCCCCCAAAGTGTGGGTGCTAAAGACACAGAGGAGCTCGAATCTCTGATGCCTTCGTAACTCTGAAACTTGCTTCTCAGAATGATCAAAACATTTCAGACCCTTTGTGTTCAGGAAAGGAGAGGGTTTTGTTCCTTCTACCAGATCCCTTAGGGGAAGGTGGAAGCTCAGTGGCTTAAGGTTCTACATAGCTGATCAGGAGGTGGGTAGAATCACCAAGCTGCCATTTTTTTACTTGAGCCCCTAAGCAAGGCCCTTATCTCTCAGTGCGCCAGAGGTGCTGCATCATGGCTGAGTGTCTGCTCTGGTCTGACCCCAACTTCCTGACATCTCTGGGGTATGCAAAGAAAGAATTACACTGTTCTGTAAAATACATAATGAAGAGTAAACGCCTTCATTGCTTCTTTACTTCCTTCCTATATTATTCCTGTAAAGCCTTTTACACTGATATTCATTTCTTTCTTACTATATTCCTTGCTGTATTCCTTTATATATTCATTCATCCTTTCTCACAGTATATTCCTTACTTCTATCAATTCATTCCATCCTTCATCCTTCCTAAACTCCTTCCTTCTCTTACAGTACACACCTTCCTTCCTCCCATCCCATATTCCTTTCGAAATTCCTCCCATCCCATATTCCTTTCGAAATTCCATCATTCCTATATTCCTTTTTAAATTCCTTCCTTCCTATATTCTTTCCTTCCTTCCTATATTCCTTCCTTCCTTCCTTCCTATAGTCTTTTCTAAATTCCTCCCATCCCATATTCCTTTCAAAATTCCTTCCTTCCTATATTCCTTCCTTCCTTCCTATCGATATTAATTTCCTTCTTCCTAAATTCCTTAATTTGTATATTTCCTTCTTCCTAAAGTAATTCATTCCTTTCCCCCACATTCAATTCTTCCCATTTTGCTTCCTCCCTTCCCATATTAATTTCTTCCCATCTTCCTTCCTAAACCAATTCTATCCTTCTTCCTTCCTAAACCGCTTCCTTCCTTCAAAATGTCCAAAATGTTTGCGACCAGAGAATCTTCAGCAGGAGTCTACAGAACCCGACCTCACGGCAGAATAACGTTCCTCACAGGTTACTAAAATAACGCTGGCTGTTCATTACCGTCCTCTGATTCTGCGCCGGCTCTGCGGGGAGTCGGATGTGCAGCAGACATGGCTGTGGATCCCGCAAGGAAGAAAAATGGCTGCCTTTTTTGCTACATCGCCACTGCAGAGATCCACAAAAAACTAGATTAATGAAGAAGAAAAGACAGAGTGAACGAGTACCTTTACTGCACTGCCGAAATCCAGAGGCCAGAGCTGACATCAGGGTCTTGCTTGAGAGACCATTGGGGCTGAAGCCTTGCGTGTAAGAGAGCTGATAAATTGCTATTTGAAGCCTATGACGCATTGTTTTTAACACCGTGGCATATTTGCTCCTGGCCCTTGAGGAGATAATGGGAAACTGAACAGGCAAAAAAATCTTGAAAGCCATGGCAACAGATGAAGACAAAGTTAAACCAAAAATAAATAAAAATGCCCAATGCCATCTGCTGCAAGGCACCTGGACAGACTTTTGGCAAGGAGGCACTTGATAATCTGAGAAACAATTTAACAACCAGAGACCTTCAGGAACACTTTGGTAACATCACATCAGAGCAAAGTCAAAATTCAGGTTTGCAAGAGGGGAATTTATGCGTTTTTGCCTGAACCGTGACCAAGTCTCCATTCCTGGATTGATCAGGCTTCGGAAACACGGTTTACAGCTACACCAATGCTTGGGTAACTCCCAAGCTAATTGGCTAACCACTAAAGGGGGTTGGGATATTTTCTAGGACTTTTTCTTTGGCTTAAGACACCTAGGTGTAGGTACATCGGTACCAATTGCTTTGCGAATAGCAAACCAATTTAAAATCCGATTCAAGTTCGCACCACGTTAGCAAAACAAAGTGTACGAGAGTTACCTCAGAGCCCCGGGATGCCAAGATACACCTTTATCCGGACAACTGGCAGAAAATAGAAGTGGACTTTTCCTTAATGACATTAGAAGTCTTGGAGGATTTGAATTCCTATTATCAAGGAAACCAAGCCGAGGAACGTTAGCAAACCCCACTCCAGAGTCCCTCTGGTAACCGTTCACCAGAATCCGTACATACCTTCACGGATTTATAGACAAAGAATCTTTACTATATATGAACTCCTAACGGATAGTCACGGACTTATTTCGAGCTCCTTTACATGGGGAATAGGTTCTTTTTGCAATATGTTCTTCCAAACTTTAAATAGTTCTATTCTAAAGCACACTACAATCCACACCGTCACCGCACGTGCATCAATGATCCTCGGCCACTCACAATCCAGTCGCCGCTTCACCGATGAGCTGCAGTTTTGGAGACGCTCCGACCCAGTCGTCTAGACGTCACAATTCGTCAAACTCGCTCAAATCCTTACAATTGCCCATTTTTTCCTGATTCCAACATTAACACATTGGCACACACATCACTTGATGCCTATTAAATAAATCCACCTACCAATAGGTGCCATGATGAAGAGATCAGTGTTCTTCACTTTACCACTCAATGTTATAATGTCAATGTTATTCCTGATAAGTGTACATTCTACATTTCCCAGACAGATATGGCTGATCACTAATCTGGAAAACTTGAAGTCAATGACAAGCACAACAATTTGACTTCTGCGAAGACTCACAGGTAGGACACTTTACTTACATGCTACACATTTAAACTACAGACTTTCCAGCCTAAAACAACGGCTGTATGGTATAGACGTTAACTAGACATTAAGAGTAGTTCAACCAATCTTTTCTTTCTTTCAGCTAATCAGTGTTGACCGGGCCAAGACAGACGATTCGGATCAGGACGAAAAAAAAACACAGCCGACCGAATTTACGGCTTCCTGCTTAAAGAGGATACGGAAGCGAGTTCCACAGATTATGCAACCGGCGATATTATTTAAATTCGGCCTGAAAGCACGCCATTGTTCAGCCTCTTGTTGACCTTTCTAATGGGCCCTCTAGTCCGGCTATCCATCAGATCGGACCTGTTGCCCTGGTTACACAGCTTCATTGTGCCACAACACACCGGGAAAAGAACGTTTCGAAACCCTGGGAGCATCTCAAGCATACCGATATGTTTGGTGTGCATGCTCTGATGATACACCCATCAAGCGAATTTTAGTGTCCTGTGGGGGTTTTGCATTGAAAAGTATAGCATTGTCTGGGGATAGCGTGATGATTTACTGATGAGTGTGCATAAACGACTCAAATCTTCGAGCGAAACGTGACTTTCTTACAAAGAAGAAAACGATGCCACTGTGGGACCTGAATTCGAAGCACAAAACGGAACTGCAATAAGTGCACATTTTATTCAACTCTGCTGGAGTCGTATTCGACGCGACCGGCCGTTTAAACGTCAAACTCCGGACAAACCTAGTATTCCTGCCAAAAGGTTCAGTATCGATGCCTCGATACATTAATAAACCTATCGACCTGCCAGGGCTCTAGGGTTACCGAACAGCTGTTTGCGTTTCTTTTTTTATTTCGAAGACTTTATTGACCGAATCCTCCTTCATATCCGACCGTGTGGTGATTATAGTATCAGAATGTCGACTGGTTCTAATGCGGGAAAGAGCTGCATCAGCACTTATGTTATGCAAGCAATCTGTTAGGGTATGATTTTGGGAAAGTCAAGAGGCTGATATACAGTAGAGGGGGATCTTTCATTGGGGTCCGGGTCATGGGGGGTGAGCTGGTTATTGGGAAAAGTTCATAAGAAAACTGTGCAGGCAAGAACTCATTCAATCCCAATCAACAGTTTCCTCCCCATGATAATTCCAGTTTATTTCTTCATTGGAGTTCTTTTTTTTTTTTTTATTTGAATATAAATTGTTAGGATCGGATTGTTCAAACACGTCTAAATCCACCCCGATATCGTTTCCTCTGCGGTTCGTCGTCTTGGGCTTAAGATCGTTTGCGCAAACTTGTTTGAGGCGAAAATGTAATTACGGGTAAAGACCGTAAGCTCGTGCATCTCCGGAGACGTGCGTGGATCTATAGCTCTGCTGTCAGAAACCGTGGCGCGGCGTTAAATTATACACCTTCCTGAGGAAAAAGCAAACCGCGGAATATAGACGTTATACGGTGACTAGCAAAGTGTGCTTGTACGCATGCTTCCCGTATTTTGTCGGGTTACGGATTTGGAAGTTTTTTGCATTTTATCTACATCTTAAACATCAGAAGCTGCAAAGCTGTAATGTCCTTCAATGGGGTAGAATTAAATTTCCCCATGAAGATGTGCTTTCCATGGGTCTGAGAGGAAGATCTCCTACTATAGGGCTCTGACCTCAATGCTGATGTTTTGGGGGTGTGGGAAAAGATCGAACATCTAAGTATTGCAACAGCTAGACCCTTAAACAGTAAAAGAATGTATTAGCATTAGGGGCACGGCACTAATGTTAGCATCGATATCCACCCGTTTCCTTGGGGGCGCTGCTGTAAAAGGTTATTAGGGGTATAACATCCGCCGGGAAAGTCCTAGCGCTGTTGACCGACTTGCGCCGATGTTTTGTTTGCGTGCGGTTTGTTTTTCAGGTGGGAAAATGTTAAAATGGCGAAACAACGTGCTGTTCGTGGTTGCACTTTTGTGGCTGCTGTGGTGCGTTCTTAATGTCAGATTTCCTAAAACGATATCCGGTTCCTAAAAGCAGAAACATCCCAATATATCGCCTTGCTTGCAGTAACACAAAATATCGTATCGCAACCCCCCGTATCGCGATACGCATCGTATCGCCCTAATCGGTACCACCCTCGTGGATGAACACAAATCTCCACAACCAGGTATCAGGTGTCCCAATTCTTTTGTCCGTAGAGCACAACACTGATGCTAATCTCCTGAAAATGTGATTTTTTTTATGTAAATGTTATAACATTAAGTCTCGAGCGCAACAATTCACTGAACAACCACAAACCCCTTAAAACTCACCGGTTAATTTCGGGACCCTCGTGCTGGAACAGGTTTGGGTTACAGGGTTCAAAATAAAAGGAAAATTTCACACTTTCAATAAATCCTATACAACACAAGAAAAGAGCTTCTGTGGCTGGGAAAAAGAAAGAAAGAATTTGTCCCAATACTTTTGAACTCATCCTGTACTACAGTATACGTGCACTTTTTTTAAAAATCCTATTGTACAGGAGCCTCAAAGAGCGATTATGAGCGACGCCTTCGAACTCGTTTAATTATTCACTTCGTTCGGTTCGCCAGTTAATTACAAAACCCTTAATTAACCACATTTCCCTGAAAGAGGGAAAAAAAAAAACATGATTCTAAACCCAGAAATGTTGTTCTCCACGACCGGATACCACATCCCTTTATATACAAATGCCCCAAATGCCTTCAGACACGGGGGCAGTTTTTTAAAAGCACAATGTAAAACTTTATTTACAAAAATATGCTGGAATAAAGAACACAGGAATTTTGCCTAAATGATCTGATAAGGAGTTTCAGCTCACAATTTTCGATGCAACATATACACACACATGAAAAGACATGTGCATTAGATAGATAGAGAGAGGGATAAAGAGATAGAGACATTAGACAGACAGATAGACAGACAGACATGCCTTCAAGTCGACTTGGAAAATTACAAAATGCACACAAACACGTTTTTCCCCCTCTTAGCTCGTGGGGGCTTCAATACTAATCATCATCTTTTGGTTAATAGTGGGAAAAAATTTCTCTCTCCCTCTCTCTCTGACACACACACACACACACACACCCTGTCTCTCTATGGGCGTTTCAACACCACATCCAAAAATGTGTCTGATTTGTCATTCTCTATGCAAAGACGTCTGGCTCGTTAGTTTCCTGCAGTACAGCAAATAAAAACAACTATAATAAAACAATTTAAATATGAATAATCTTAGAGGTGGTTGAAGAGGTCGGAAGAGAAGTTGAGAAAATCACACCATCCATTCACTGTACCATCACACCATCTCAGACCCTCACACCCAAACACACACTGAGCAGCGCGGTGAACTTCAAGGGAACGTCGAACTTATGCGTTTAGAGCTGCACGCGCGCCACAGCTGGTTTCCACGCGCTCTCGTGCCCGCCAGATGAGATTTTATGACGTCATAATTACGAGCACGCAAGCCGTCAAAGAGTCACGCGGTGGAAGAAAGATTGAGAGAGAGAGAGAGAGAGAGAGAGAGAGAGAGAGAGAGCGCGCGCAATGCTGTTCACCGAGTGGATTTTTACGATCGGATTTTTTTTTTTTTTTTTACATTATTTCCGCTCGCCCTTTTCTTCTTTATCCTCCTTTCTTCCGTCTCGTCACCCGCAGGTAGACTCATGCGTTCATGTTAAAAATCACTGGTGGCACATTTTCTCATTTCTAATCCATCATCGAGACTGGAAAGCGAGCACGTGAGTGAACGCGGAAGAAAATGCGGGCTATAATCGGTCAGAGTTCCACACCATCAAACCCAGACTGTACCTGCCCCTGATACAGATCCACTCAAGCCGATGATACAGATACAGGGTGCAATAAAAAAAAAAGAAAAAGAAAGGATAGAATGAAAAATAAAGTCATGCGCCGAGACACTTGGTGCGTAAAAACACACACAGGCTGTATTTGTCTATATATTTATTTATTTATTATTTTAAATAACAACGCATCCTGATGTTCTCTCCTTCCAAGAAGATGGTATGTATTATCCTACACACACACACACACACACACACACACACTTTCGGTTCTTTTTATTATCCAAAACGCGAAATTACGCACCAGGACGCACGCAAAAAGGCGCGCCGCACAAGAGGACACCGCGCGCGCTCTTCCTTTATAATACTCCAAAAAAATTAAATACCACAATAAGAATTGAAAAGAGGAAAAACACTCACAGCTGCTGGCGCCCAGAGCTGAAGTGAGAGCGGTGAGGAGGGTGAGGAGGAAGACGCGGATGGAGCGGTGGAATCCCATCGTTGACCCAAAAGAAAAAAAAAGAAAAGGGGAGAAAAAAAAAAAAAAAAAAAAAAAAAAAAGAGCAAGCCTGATCCTATTTTCCAAACGGGATCTCCAGCCAAGCTTTAGGCTCCAGCGGAAACGGCTCAGAGACTCCCAAGTTTCTCTGCTCGCGCTACTTTCGTTCTCCCACCTCTCTTTCTCTCTCGCATACACTCGCGCGCGCACACAGAGAGAGATAGAGAGCGAGAGAGAGAGCGAGAGAGAGAGCGAGGGGATCACTGGAAGCGTCACCATTAACGTATTTCTCTCGCGCGCGCTCTCTCAAACACACACTTCAAATTTCAAAAGGACTTCATTTGAACAATTATTTACACACAAATAAAAACCAGCAAAAATCTGCACAATAGCTTTATTACGCCTAATGAGGTCATCACCTGAATGCTTGAGAAGTTCTCAGAAGTTGAGTGCTGGTTGGTGGCTTTTCCCTCACTCTCCAAATCCAACCCATTCCCAAACCATCTCAACTCAACTTGGGGGCAGGTCATCTGATGCAGCACCAACAACTTCTTAGACAGAAACGTAGCTCTTACAGAACCTAGAGGTGTGTTTGAGGTTGATGGTCCTGCTGAGTACAAAACAGATGGGATGGCATGTTGCATCGAAATGCTGTGGTGGCCATACTGGTTCAGTGTGCCCCAAATGTTGACTAGATCACCAACAAGATCATGAGCAAAACATCTCCACACCATCACACCTCCTCCTGCACACTTAACAGTGGGAACACCACATTCAGGAACGCTCTGTTTACCCTCTGTCTGAAAGAGAAAATCTCAGACTTGCACTAATCAGACCAAAGGACCGTTTTTCACTGATCTAAAATGTCCATTCTATTGTGTTTCTTGGCTCAAACAAGTCTCTTCTGCTTTTTCTTCAAATCGACCATGCAGTCTGACTCACACAGTCTCCATTGAACAGTGGATGTTGAGATATAAATACCAATCGAACTATAATCTGCATTTTCTGAGGCTGGGAATTCTAATACATTTATCCTCTGCAGCAGAGGTAGCTCTTGGTTATCCTTTCCTGCCACAGTCCTTACGAGGACCTGTTTCATAATAGTGCTTAATGGTTTTGGAGACTGACCTTTATTTGAGCAGCATTAGTAGTTTATTAGTTTCGCAAACACGCCTTTGTAGAAAAAAAAGATGAGCTAAAACCAGATCTTTTCCTATTGTGTCTACAGGAAGTTAAGTTACAGCTGTACCTCTGCCATGTTGATCCGTATTGTACGCGACTCTCAGGACACGCCTCGGTCTCCGTAGCGTCGCGACACGCCGTATTCGCGTAGCATCGGCGGCGAAAGCGAGGAGACCTCGATCTGCGTAAAACATCGGTCACGGATTATTGATGTATAATACAAACGCCAAAAACCGATGCATCACATCGTTAACTTTTATGGCGATGCGATTCGGCGAATCTTAACCCCTTTTTTTTTTAAACTATATGTTTACTATAATTTACTAGAACAGCTTTAATCCTCAGCAACTTATAAAAGAACCTTGAAGTCTTGTTTAAAAATAAATAAATAAATAAAACACAACCATAATCATTCTAGCTGACAAGTTCAGGGATCCATTTGAAGAAGATTTGCCCCCAAAAAAAAAAAAAAAAACACGTCTGGTATAATATTACTATCATTAATTCAAGAATATGAAAGAAAAAAAAAAAACCCAAACAAATGAAAGCAACGTCTGCGTACATACAGAGGACGCGCCAGTCTGTCGACACGCATCCATAAGTCATAAACAAATACCCCGGTGCTCGTCGCGCTCACGAGGCGAAAGATGTTTAATGAAAGGGATGCTGGCGTGTAAATCAATTCCGTCTGCTAAGGAATCTCTCTTTACTCGCTGTGCGAGACTTCAAACACATTATCACCTGGGCCTGGTCTAGACCTTTTCTTCTCATCTCTTTCTCATTCTCTTCACCTCGTCCTTCATTCCCCTTTTACACTATTCAACCTTGATTTGCTGTCATGATCCATTTCTCCTCCTTCTGAGATGTTGCTCCAATAGATTTTGTGGAGATTCATTCAGGCACAAGGGTGTTAAAGGCAGGTACCGATGGAGGCGAGGAGATTTTAATTCATTTAGGTTCAATAGGGTTGAGGTCAGAGCTCGAGAGCAGGAGATCCTCCAGTCCAAACCGTATGTTCTGGATTTGTGCATAGGAGCATCGTCATTCTAAAACATGTTTGGGTTTCCTAGTTCAAGTGACAAATAGAAAAATTATTTTAAAAAATAATAATGGCAACCCTAACCCTAGATTTTTTTATGAAATATTTTATTAGTTTTTTGTGATTCAACATTAATTAGCAGACCCCCTGCAGTACCGACACAGTCCACTAGTTGAAGACTCATGCTTTAAGATGTTTTTGGATTCGGAAGCATGAAATTTTCCCTTTCACCTGAACTAGAAGATCCGAACCCGTTTCACCATGATGATCCCCTTGTGCAAAAGCCAGCTCCATGAAGATATGCTTTACAGTACATGGGTTAGAGTGGAACATCTTGACTGGCCTTCTCTAAAACCTAAACCCACAACATTTTGGTGACTTCGTAAACCGCCATCTCATCCTTCGAATACGACCTTCAGGACGTTACTGGTGAATTATTCAAGTCAATAAATTGGCAGATTGGTTATAGAAAAAAAAAAAACGGTTTGGGAAGCGTTTAAGCCTCAAACGTAGTTCACTGCAGACAGCGTTTATTAAAATAGGAGTCCGAATCGGATTCCACGTTGTGACCGCTTTCTTTTGGTGGCTTTTCGGCTCGTTAATAAAGCGAATTCCTGACCTTCGTTACGACGAGATGTTTTCCGCGGCGCACACGATCAAAAATACGAATACGGCATAAATTAGAGGCAAAGCAAAGAGAAGTGATCAAAGACGTGGCACCGCAAAGGGGATTTTAGGATGACAAGTTAAAAGACCACCCTCTTGAACTGAGTAAAATAGGAAACAGAGACAAAATGCATTTAATAAATAAAGCAAGAGCCATAAATAGATGTATAATAGAGTGATCGATAGAAAGAACACAGTAGGTAGACAGACAGACAGACAGACGATAAATACATAGATCGATATATATGGAAAACGGATCAATGAATACAGTTGATAGATATCTAGATTAATATTAAAAGAGAGATCAATCGATAGATAGATAAATAGATCAAATTTTGATCGATAAATAAATAGACACAGTAGATAGATATAGATCAATAAATAGATTGCTAGACAGACAGACAGACAGACAGACAGTACAGTACAGTAGATCGATCGACAGAGACAGACAAAGAGACAGACAGACAGTACAGTAGATCGATAGACAGACAAACACTGCATGAATTACTGGTGAATGGGTAAAAAGATGTTCAAGTAAACAAACAAACAAACAAACTAAAATATTTGCTGCTGTATTCCCCCTGAAGACTTTGTTTTGAAGGAAGGAGGAGAAGAAAAACAAGTAGAAGAAGATGAGAGGAAAACATAAATAAATAAATAAAACTCCGCACACTGCATATACAATATTGATATTGTGACTCGGTTTCAGCGAAAGCTCTGTGTGTGTTCCATCCAGAGCCCATGCAGGATTTCAGGCCACACACACACACGACCCCGTGAAGTGATGAATGTCGAGAGCCACCCCGTTGGAGCTCCAATAATTACTGCGGTTCATAAATTTGCTTTATTGAAGGACAGTCTTTGAAAGCACAATGAATAGTTACCACTTGAAACTTTAACGTTCGTAAAGCGGGAATTTTGGGTTCCTATCTATTACGCATAACATTATCCTTAATCACGACGACTGCAACACATTTTGGGTTGAGGAGAAAAAGAAAAACAAACAAAGACGGGGATGGAATCGGTATGCAGAACAACTCCGGATTTATTACTTTAAAAAAAAAAAAAGAAAAATGTGCACTGCGCGTCACGCAAGCTGCCACGGCTGGATGCGCACAGCATCATTTGAAATGTTTATCATTAAGCCTTAGAGGGATGGAGGGGGAAAAAAAAAAAAGGGGAGAGAAAGAAAGAGAGAATGTCTATGTATATCTTTTCATTTCTTATTTGCCCTTTTTTTTTTTTTTCCATTCCTCCAACACTGGCAAAAACAAGTGCCAATATTATGCCAGTATTACAACAAAAACACCAGGGTTATCGGTCGCCCTTTAGAGGCCCTCGGAATCAACAAGCCGCACCCTGATTGGTTAAAGCAGCTGCTTCGAACTACTTGGATTCCAATCAAAAGGACGCCTGCAGCGTTCACAGCCACGGCTTTACGGCAAATCCGTTCGATCCCAGGCTGGAATCTGTTTGCATAGAAAACAAACTGAAAAGAATAACGTGTGGGTCTTCGACCGGTGGTGAGCGGCGGTACTGCAGGGGCTCCCCCTGATTAACGTTGAATCGCAAATAACTTTGTTAAAAGAGAAACATCGTTTTAAATCGTCTTAACTATATAATATAATTAGCCTAATATGATTGGTTTCTATTAACATCAGTAGCTACAGGTCTGTCACATTTTGAGGTTCCTGCCCCATGGTTCTATCACCTTAGGGGGCCCTTGTCCTGAAAAATGTTGAAGACCCCTGGAAGAGACAATTAGCAAAATTGACACTGTGATTCCGAGAGACATTAGGCACTGGTACCTATTATAATCCTTTTTTTAAAACCTTCCTTCTGCTCTACCATATCTCCGTCCTTTTCTAGGGTCCCTTTTGCCTTATAATGTAGTCTTCTTTCGGCTTCTCCCATTAGAGGGCACCACAGCGGATCATCAGTCTCCATACCCCCCTGTCCTCTACATCTGCCTCTTTCATCTCAACCACCTGCATGTCTTCCCTCACCACATCCATAAACCTCCTCCTTGGTCTTCCTCTTTTCCTTCTTCCTGGTGTCTCCATCCTCAGCATTCTCCTACCGATATACCCCATGTCCCTCCTCTGCACATGTCCAAACCATGTCTAGGCCATTAATTGTAGCACAGCACTGAAGTCCAGAGCTGCTTCGTGTTTTGTTTTCAGTCGGCATGGTGAAGTTATTCTAGCTGTGTATTTTTGTGGTTTGTGACCTTGAGTAATAGATCCGTTTATGCTGACTGAGACTGTTTGCCCAGGCTTCACCCATTACTGACCATGCCCATGAGATTTGGAAAATAAAATCAACCTCCAGGTCCACCCCCCTCCTCCCTCAACCCCCTTTCCTTTTTGACGCTTGGACCCAAATCGATCGGTCTTCACCCCGTGCAATACGACCGCATTAAACCGACCCAACGAGTGCGAAGGAAAGCGTTGGACCACCAACACGACTTCGAAAGCTCGATTCTATGCGGAATCCTCTCAAACTTTGACAGACGGGAAAAAAATCTCAACAATCCAATAAACAATTATACTCCGTCCTTGCGGTGACCCCGGCGTCTCGGATTTGCGGCGTCGCCGTTAGTCTTTTCAGCGTTCCGGATGCGTTTTTGAGATTGAGAATAAATGTAAAATGGAGACGAAAAGAAAAGAAAAGAAAATAGAGGGCAATAATATGAATCAATAGTGATACTTACTCAATTATTTATCCGGGATACTATTTCTGCATTTCGCCCTTTTGAGTCTCTGCAACTTTTCATTCCATTAAACATTAATGAGAGAAATATATATATTTCGCCCAGATTTTTATTATCTGCGATCTTTAACAAGTGTATCGTCTCACCTTGTTTACTGAACTCGCAGACCGGTGTAAAGGATCCACCGTCTGCTCGCTGCAAGGAAGGTTTGCTGCATCTTTCGGCGTATAGGAACGACGACTTTAGAGTTTTGCTTGTGTGTGTGTGTGTGTGTGTGTGTGTGTGTGTGTGTGTGTGTGTGTGTGTGTGTGTGTAAAAAACAAACGATTTGCCAACGAAGACTACGCGGTTTAAATACCATTATGATGCCACTGCTAAAGAAACCACATCCATGCGCTGAGAATGAAGTCATTACTACAGCAAGAAACCTAATAAACAAAAATCAGCAAGTCTTCTTTCACTGGAGCCACAACCGAACCGCCTGCATACACCGTCTCCAACACGTGCATCGATATTAACTCAATAAAATTATCAAATACATTTAGAAAATATAATTTTTACACGTTTCTTTTCTTTTCCCTGTGCATTCGTTTTCTGGGGATTCAAAATTACCGCTAATTATGTGGTTTTGTTCAAATTCTACATAATAGAAAACGTATAAACGCTTCATGAAAGAGCTCGAAAAAAGGCCGTCTTGTGAAGGTTGGGAAGATGGAGTGGGGTGACTGGAGAGTGAAGGAAAAGCAGTTCAAAGCACTCAACACCAAGTTTCTCAAGTTTGTTGGAAACCAATTTTAGGTGATGACCTCATGAGGACTTTGGACAACTGAAAAAAAATTAATGTTAAAATCTTAAAAAAAAAAATAAAAATACAAAAAAAATAAAAAAAACATCAAAGAAAGTTTGTCCAGCGTGCGCGTGTGTGTGTGTGTGTGTGTGTGTGTGTGTATAGTCAGGTAGTCTGTGCTCTCTGGTCATCCTGTTTCCCAGCGGAGCCGAACGAAAGTCAAGTCAATGCAGAGTCTGTAATTCTTCTGCTAATGGAGTTTTATTGCAAGTCATTTTTGCTTCACCAGGATTTCCAGACCTCCTGCGCACCCACAGCACCACACCGGCAAAAGATTTGGGATGACGTGGTGGTGAGGTCAGGAGGCAGCAGTCCATCAGTACCAGACATGACTAAAAAGCCTTTGCAGCCAAATGAACACTAATCTCCACGAGCACACTTCAAAATCTAGTGGAACGTCTTTGCTGGAAAAATTATAACCGTGATTTTGGACTAAATGTGGAACGCCAAAAAGCACAAACATCTTATGTTCCGTTGTATCATAAGTAAGAGTCTAAAAGTACAATAAAAGTATAGGTTGGTTTGTAAGAGGCGGATGAAAAGGACAGGGGGAGGGGTATGGAGACGGATGATCTGCTGTGGCGCCCCCTAATGGAAGAAACCAAAAGAAGAAGAAGAAAAGTATTAAGTATAGAGATACATAAAAAGGGATTTGCAGATGGATGTTGACACTAGTGCAGATTTAAAGTATCCCAGTGTGATGGGGACTAAAATGTACATGAGCTGAAATTAAAGCGACACTGAGGTGTGCCAGTCCAGCGTCCAATTTAGAAACAGACACTGGACTGTTCCTATGGATTTTTTTTTTAAATACTAATATTTGTCAAACATAATTAGAAAAACCATAGGAGGACGATCCGCAGAGGGTTTTTGATGTGCCGCAAACGGCAACCCGCTGGCGTTCTGGAAATCTTCATCCGAGCAGATTCCGGATGTTTAATGCGTTGTGGGTTCGCCGCTTTGCTGCTCTCGTCCTCTCTCGCTCGAGCGCTGAAGCACTCCCCCCCCCCAGGCTGAAAGATGCCGATCAGGGCAGGTAACCCTTTCAAAACCTCAACTAGAAGCTGAACCAGTCAAAATCCCTGCTTATACTCTGCTAAAGCCGTAATCCCATCTTCCGGATGGTCTCCCTGCTCTCATTAGGTTAGCCCCCCAAAGCGGCCGTCGCTGCAGGGCGGGAGAGTAGATCAGCGGGCGAAATTGGCGAGTTTGCAAGTGCCGCAGGAAGGGAGAGAAAACTATTTACCTTAGTAAAGAAAAATGGAGCTCCGAGACGTTTCTCGGCGCTCGTCTCGTCGTGTCGAGTCCTGAGGCAGAAACACTAAGAGGATTTTGAGTCACGGCTCATTTGCAGAAGCTCGCTATAGAATCAACTCACCCCAGATTCTGAGTTAAAACGCTTTCAATTTAGTTTCTTTCTAATGAAGTGATTTAAAAAAAAAAGGAATGGTGGAAACATTGAGTTTTCTGCATTTCTTCCGCAATTTGACCAGAAACTTCATCCGATCGTTAAAGACGTTCCAGAAACGCCAATCTGATTGAAGATATCTTCATAGTCGCCTTGGGCAGCAATGACGTCACAAATGTTTGGCGATCTATTCTGCATTATGATTTCTGGTACAGTGGCTGAGAAGTGCAAGACTCGAACAAGACTGAGGAGACCAACAGTCATGCTGAAGGATCTTCACAGCTCAGTTGCTGGGATTGGAGTAATGGTCCAAATCTGAAAGCACTATGTAACAAATCTTTCCACGCCCCAAGACACATCATCTATTCAGTAAAGAACAATGGTGGCAGACTCGTGCTGCGGAGATGTTTCTTATCTGCAGGAGTCTTTTTTAGAACTTAAGAAAGAACAGATGCAGCAAACTATCATGGATCACTGCAGGAGAACCTGCTTTAGTGGATTTATAGCATGAAGTTTGGGAGAAAGTTTCAGCAAATGAACAGCTCAATGTTCTACAGTGACCAATTCCTGATAAGCCTCACCAAAGCAACCTGACCTACTATACCTGGAGCTAATCTGGCAAGAAGAATTTGAAAAATAATCTATCTATCTATCTATCTATCTATCTATCTATCTATCTATCTATCTATCTATCTATCTATCTATCTATCTATCTATCTATCTATCTATCTATCACCCTCTTTTAATCAATATCTACCCCTCCATCAATATCTACCCATCCACCCATCTATCTATCCACCCATCCCTATCACCATCCACCCATCCCTATCACCATCACTATCCATCCCTATATCCATCTATATTCATCTCCAGCCAGCCATCCATTCATCACTATCCATCCATCCATCCATATCCATCAATCCATCCATTCACCCATCTATCAATCTAAATCAAACATGAAATTGGCCAAAAGTATGTGGACATTTTTGTTAAAAATCCCCTCCTGCAGCTCTAATTAGATAGAGGAAAGAAGAAGAAGAAAAAAAAAAAAAAAAAAAAAAAAACCAGCTTGTTTTGATAATCAGAGCTCTAAAGCAGGAGATCTTTCACTTCAATCCTCCCAACTGCATCGTCACAGCGCTGGCTTCGTGCACAGGGGCATCGTGGTGCCGGAACAGGTACGAGTCTCCTAGTTCAAGTAAAGGAAAAAATAAATAAATCTCACGCTGCTACATCCAGGACGTCCTGTACAACAGCATCCTTTAGCAACCAAGCAGGGCTGGAAACATCAGGAATTCCAGTCCTCGTCTCTACATAGTGTCCCTGCTCCAGTAGTGTCTGTGTGCTACTGTCTCAGGGATTAGAGTATTCGTTTAGAGTCTGGAGAGTCGATCCTTTCCAGCGAGCGTGCACATTAACAGCTTTTCTTTGTTCGGTTTAGAAGTCAAGCTTGCCACCGAACGTTCTGCTTTGAAGGCAGCAGTCTCCATGAAGTCCACTTACACACGTGGAGAGGTAGTGTGTCCCCCCCCCCCCATTTTCTTTTCTACGAATCGCAAAAATTGCCTGTTAAGCTGTGCATGATTAATAGCACCTTCGGAATGATTTCACTGCTCGAATGGATCCATGGATGTGCTGGAGATTATTGGAGAAGATAAGAGCTATGGTATGATCACACACACGCACACACACACACACTGCTTTTACCTGGAGGCTAAGCAGAATTTGGCGAAGGTTGCAAGGAGCAGGGATTGCGATGCAGATAACGAGGCAGTGCAATAATTATTTGAACGGATGGAGTTATCGCTCCTGAATCACTACGATACAGTTTATAAGTCTGCATACTAAACGAGCCGCCCCACCAACTAAACCCTAAATCAATACGCCGAAACAAACCGCGCCTTTTCGGGCCCGAGCGAATTAAGCTTTAAATCACGCGAGCGGCGTGCACACAGTTCCGCTCCGAGAAAGCAACTTGTAATATATCTTCATTTGTCCGGCCGATCGCGATCGTGTCATGTTGCTTCGAGTCGCGGGAATCCAGCAGGAAACTTCTAGATAAATCTAAAAATATATAAAAGCACCCAGTCACCATTCCTTACAGACTGCAGCCATTGCAACCAGAAAGTCCCGAATCTCGGCGCCGCAATCATACTTTCGCTAGATTCTTCACGTGCGCTCGGCTAGCCTGCGGGCAACTAGCAAAACTCTGGAGCGGAAAATAAATGTAACTAAAAGATTCCGGTCTCGACCGGGAACGATTATCGCACGGAATTGTTCAGTTAATGACGGGAGCGAAGACAAAATTGTGCAAGGATCGGATTGAAATTAGCGCTCTAACTGACAAACTCAACTATTTTAGACACTCCAAGGGTTCGTTTTTAAAACTTTTGAATTTATAATCTATAATCATGTAAAAAGATGCAAAAATATTTAGTTTTCAAAATTTGTATTCAAGCAAATTTGACCTATTTTAGGCCTGTTTATTTATTTATCTAGATTGCTGTTTTTGTTTTTTCACAATTTTTTTCTCCCAATATGCCCCATGTCCCTCCTCTGCACATGACTGAACCATCTCAATCTAACTTCTTTGACCTTCTCCAAAACGTTTACAACCAGATTTGTAGCCAGCAGGAAAAACATGAAAAACGCCATTGAATCACCTCTTACACACACCTCTTACACACACTACACTACATGAACAGAATTTTTGGGAAAACTGACTCTTCCAGCTATAGGTCTCGAGTTCAAATCCCAACCACACCAAGGGGCCACTCCTGGGCTCCTGAGCAAGACCCTTAACCCTGTGGCTGCTCGGTTGTATGAATGAGATGAACACAGGCCACGCTGGATAAGGGCATCTGCCCTAAACGTGGTTCTACATTTGTGGAACTACAAGAGCATGCCATGCTGTACATGGGTTGGAGTGAAACATCTCCTGCTATAGAGCTCAAACCTTGCCGAACACCTTCAGGATGAACGAACGCCCCTGCACCTCAGGCCTCCTCACCTCAACCTACATCAGTACCTGAATTTACTCACACAAATCTCCACAAAATCAAGAAACATCTACCCAGAAGAGTAAAGGTTAGTATAAAAGCAAATGGGGACTACATGAGGGGGGTGAATGGGTTCAAAAAGAACATCATACCAGGTGTCCTCCAACTTTCCTCCATATAGCGTTTATAACTTGGACTCTGACATAATGATGTGACAAATCCGAGGCTTCGTGTTTCGCGCAGGTTAATTGACGAACACCGAACAATAGATCGCACTTTGTTCTCTGAACGTCTCGCTGCAAATCATGCTGGATTCTGGTCTTGCTCTCCAATAGTAGCTTGTAAGTTGTGAACGAATCAAAACACATGGTTTTCCATGAGTAAGAAGTTTCTCCAAGGTTTGCTTGATGGCGGGTCGCGCCGAAATATTTGCTCGCAGCCGATTGGACTTTTGCTCTGAAGATCAGGAGTTCAAATCCCCACCACAACCAACTGTTGGGCCATTGATCAAACACCAGAACCGCTCACTTGCGAGATGCTCACGTATGCTGCGAATGGACGCGTTCAAGAGGAAATACACCAATTAGGATTCGTGTTAACTTTGCCCAAATTCTAATGAAAACTAAGGACCTGACCATCAGCTTTGTTGAAGTGTATGAATATAAAAGAAAAGGTACACCAGACAAAATCAAACAAAAAACATCAAGGGGAATGTAAGCAATAAATAGAGACACTTCAGGTAATTATAATCGAGTGAAGGGCAAATCTCTTAACAGAAACGCTGTTCTGCATGGGTGGGCCAATTCTCATGCAATTGCCTTTGACTGGGAATCAATCTAATAAAATTAAGACATTTTAATATACTATAGATTCCGATCAATACATCGCAAGGCCAGGCATAAAGTCTGGAGGCTACGTTTGCTTCAGGTGTCTTATTTTTGTGCGATCAACACGACATGTTTCACATAAATTCAGACCTTTTCCAAATCCTAGAGTATAGGTTTTTTTTTTTTAATAAAAAAATAAAGAGACAGACTGGGAACGCAATTAATGATTATAAAGTAGTCCCTTATTTAACTTTTTTTTTAATTTATTGATCAGGGTTAAACCATTTTCTTAAAACAAAGAGCTACTCTACAAAAAAAAAAAAAAATAATTGATTTAAAAAATAAATAAATAAAACACCCTTCGTATAGAGCCATCAGCAGCCAAGTGTTACTAAAGAAATCATTAAAAACGTGCAACTACCTCAAAAAAAAAAATTTTTAACCTGTCAGTTGAGTGTTTTGAAATCCCTGCAAGCATTTTTGCATCATGTCAAGAAAAGACCCCAGTGATGCTGCTCATCAGTCTGGAAGGGGTTATAAGGCCGTCTCCAATTTCAAATTCACTCCTCCGCTAACTGGTTTTTTACAAATCAAACTTAAAAAAGACTTAATAAAGTACTCAGTCCACAAATATGGGCAACTCATTATATTCAGTTACACCGTGTAATTCCTTGTGTTGCCTATAGAGGTCTAAACGCATGAAATATGTGTTTCACAGTAAAATGGGCAAAAACTGAGCACATATGGTATCTAAACGAACAAGATCTTTTGACCTGATAAGACCAAGATGATGTTTGATCAGAAAACCTAATACAGAATATGGAGCATGGTGGCAAAGGGGTTAATGCAACTCCAAGAACATGGAAACTTCACTTGATATTCCTTAAAAAAAAAAAAAAAAAAAAAACGAGGCAATGTGTCTTGAAGCTTAGGCTGCACCAAATGGGTCCTACAGCAGGGCCATGATTCCAACAAGACCGGCAATTCAACTTATGAAGCAAACATTGAGGCAAAGTGGACCGAATGCTTTCAAGTTCTTCCTAATGGGACGTTCTACACAGTCTGAATCACAGCTACACATCTGGATCATTGGGTGTACTTCTTTTCTTACCCATCTCTTTAATGTGGGTTTGCTTTTTGGGGAAAAATGACTACATAGTGAAACCTGTACTGCTGTTAAATTAAAAAGCATTGTATACTTAAATTATTCCCTCTACAGGATCCCGGGTTTCTTCTGCTTTGCCGCAGCTCCATATTCAGAAGTAGTTCTGTGTTGATTACCCAACAGCATCTTCCTGGAACGGCTTATAAATAATAAAGATTATATAAAAAAATAAATAAATACAAAACAAACAAAAAAAAAAAACCTGATCCTTGGTCGTACTCACTGCTTGCTGATACGCATTTTATTTCAAATCAATAGGACGCCCCCCCCTGGTAATACTTACAGCCTTTGAGCTCAATTAACAATATCTTATGAACCTCTTTATCCTTGAACAAGCCACCTGACGATTGATTCGTCGATACTCGGGTCGAAATGTTTTGCCGATATCCCGGCTTCATAAAAAAAAAAAAAAGGACTGATTTGCTCGCTAAGAAGCTGTTCGGCGTCCTAAAAAGACGAAACGGTCGGAATCCGTTCTAGTTTCCAATAAATTGAAAGGACATTGAAAATAGAACAAACTTCTGGTAAGCACTCATTGTTTCATTTTAAAGACTATATTTGATACCGTATATTGGCTTGTAACTGGAAATGCGGCCTGAAAGCCAATAAATGTGGGTTGATTCAGGCTGCCTGCTAGCAAACAAACAAAAAAATAGATATTAAGACTGTTGTCAAATAAATGGACATGGGCGGTGCAGGTTACGTTATTCGGCTACAGGGTGAGGAAATCGTTCCGGATTACGGGACGGGAATAAATCGATTTTAAACGAGCAAAATCGGATTCTTATTCTTTAAAAAACGCGATCCTACGAAATACATGAGCTCAGGGCCCGTTCTAGATATTTTCGATGCCCTATGCAAAAATTTTGATCGGATGCCCCTCGAAGCTAAATCCCTCAAAAAAAAAAATAAAAAATCAATAAAAAAAAGAAAATATATTTAATATATTTATATATAAATAATTTCGAGACTTATTTATATAAAACCTGTTTCATTTTTTTGCTTAAATGTGCATATTAAACTTTTATTAAAAAAAAAAAATTAAAGGCTACACCTAGACGAGCTTCTCTTCATCATCTTCTTCTTCGGCCCTGCACAGTATAATTCAAGATAATACCTTGCTATCATCGTAGCCTATACTTACTCTACACAAGTCACCCACGCACATTGACCCGTCTCCAAATCTGAACCCGGCTGCCTTGCAAGAGTCGAAGAAATGCGAGGTAATAAGGCTTTGATTACTTTCCGAAAAAAAAAAATCATCATTCATTGTACCACGGGGTCAGGCAAGGTCATTGTGTGGGGAAAAAAATAAAAGAAAAGTCGACGCTCCATTTTTGAAAATAATGGCCGTCCGTTAATGCTAGCACGGTCTCTATTAGCACGGCAGACTAGCAAAACAAGGTACCGCAAAACTTTTAGTCAAAAGTTCATTAAAAAGTTCAAAATAGTTCATTAGTTCATAGTTCAAAAAATGCTATAGGGAGTATATGGAGAAACTGGTGGACATCTGAGCACAAGATTAAAACCTGTATGGGTTTTTGGACAATCGCTGTTCCACATCCACTCTTTTGTTGGAGACAAAAAAGGAGCAAGTAAAATTCAAGGTTAAACCTTAAAAAAAAACAAACATTTGAAGTCTTTGGACGTCCTGCTACCTCCTAGACCGAGCTGTCAATCAAACTTGGGTGAGCAGAGTGATGGAAAACCTTTAGGAGGGGAAACGGGCCTGACCGGTCAGGATGTGTAGCAACATTGTTGGCCCCGATCAAATCCTGAAGCCTCGAGCATCCTCAATATATGCTACAACCGTACACACACCTCTCCTGGGAATGTGGGCCAGATGAGATGACTGTGGAACGCGAGACAGGTCGCAAGAAGGCGTTTAGTGGATTATTTTATAGATTTCTTTTTTTTTTATCCGTCTAGCCTTTGATTCTTTTATCCTGGCAAACGCCTCGGAGATTACCAGGTCTGTGCTGATCGGATAACGACCTGATCACGAGGTCCTGTAAATTTCAGATTTTTCTCTCGTTCGTCAGGGCACAACAACATTTGGAGCAACAACTGGTGTTTGTATAAATGTAATATTAAAACAGCTGCCCGAGTCACAGGGAAATGCGCTGGGGACTTGATCTTTCACTGAACTTCAAGAACACTTTTAGTGTATATTAGTGCATATAAGATATACACTTCTTGCTGTATATCTACTTGCTGTAGATTCATAAATAACAAGACATTAGCCGAGGGCAACAGAAGCTTCATTTCTTTGTAGTTGTAATTAATAAATGTTCCTATAGAGGATACAATAAATGTGTGCAATTTCAATAACACTACATAATTGCTATTTGTATAGATGCCAGTTATATTGTATACACACAGCAGATAGACAGAGGCTTCTGGACATCCCCATTCCATACTTGGTACCCGTTTGCTGTTATAATAATCTCCACTATTCTAGAAAAGGTGTTCCACTAGATTTTGTGGAGATTCGTGCTCATTCAGCTCAACAAGTGTGTTAGTAACGTCAGGTATTGATGTAGGTGAAGTGAGGAGGCCTGAGGTGCAGGTGCAGTCATTTCAATAGGGTTGAGGTTCGAGCTCTATAGCAGGAGATCTTCCACTCCAACCTACGAATGCTGGAGCAGGTTTGGGTCTCAAAAGGTCAAGTGAAGGGAAATTTAATGCTAGAACATGTAAAAGACGTCTTATATAATCGTGTGCCTCTTATTTTGTGGTAACAGTTTGGGGAGAAACCACATATGGCTGGAAAAAACGTGCATCCAGCTACTTTTGTCGCTCTAGTGTCTATCCATCCATCCATATATCCATCCAATATATCCATCTTATATATCCATCCATCCAATATATCCATCCATCCATCCATCCAATATATCCATCCATCCATCCAATATTTTCATCCATCCATCCATCCATCCAATATATCCATCCAATATATCCATCCATCCATCCATCCATCCAATATATCCATCCATCCATCCAATATATCCATCCATCCATCCGATATCCATCCATCCAATATCCATCCATCCATCCTATATCCATCCATCCGATATCCATCCATCCAATATCCATCCATCCATCCTATATCCATCCATCCAATATATCCATCCATCCATCCATCCAATATATCCATCCATCCAATATATCCATCCATCCATCCATCCTATATCCATCCATCCATCCATCCAATATATCCATCCATCCAATATCCATCCATCCATCCAATATCCATCCATCCATCCAATATCCATCCATCCATCCTATATCCATCCATCCAATATCCATCCATCCATCCTATATCCATCCATCCAATATATCCATCCATCCAATATATCCATTCATCCATCCATCCAATATATCCATTCATCCATCCATCCAATATATCCATTCATCCATCCATCCAATATATCCATTCATCCATCCATCCAATATATCCATCCATCCATCCATCCATCCATCCATCCATCCATCCATCCAATATATCCATCCATCCATCCAATATATCCATCCATCCATCCATCCAATATATCCATCCATCCATCCAATATATCCATCCATTCATTATATACATCCATCCATCCATTATATACATCCAATATATCCATCCATCCATCCAATATATCCATCCATCCATCCATCCAATATATCCATCCATCCATCCATCCAATATATCCATCCATCCATCCATCCAATATATCCATCCATCCATCCATCCAATATATCCATCCATCCATCCATCCATCCATCCAATATATCCATCCATCCATCCATCCAATATATCCATCCATCCATCCATCCAATATATCCATCCATCCATCCATCCATCCATCCAATATATCTATCCATCCATCCATCCATCCAATATATCCATCCATCCATCCATCCAATATATCCATCCATCCATCCATCCAATATATCCATCCATCCATCCATCCATCCATCCAATATATCCATCCATCCATCCATCCATCCAATATATCCATCCATCCATCCATCCATCCAATATATCCATCCATCCATCCATCCAATATATCCATCCATTCATTATATACATCCATCCATTCATTATATACATCCATCCATCCATTATATACATCCAATATATCCATCCATCCATCCAATATATCCATCCATCCATCCATCCATCCATCCAATATATCCATCCATCCATCCATCCAATATATCCATCCATCCATCCATCCAATATATCCATCCATCCATCCATCCAATATATCCATCCATCCATCCATCCAATATATCCATCCATCCATCCATCCAATATATCCATCCATCCATCCATCCAATATATCCATCCATCCATCCATCCAATATATCCATCCATCCATCCATCCATCCATCCATCCAATATATCCATCCATCCATCCATCCATCCAATATATCCATCCATCCATCCATCCATCCAATATATCCATCCATCCATCCATCCAATATATCCATCCATCCATCCATCCAATATATCCATCCATCCAATATATCCATCCATCCATCCAATATATCCATCCATCCAATATATCCATCCATCCATTATATACATCCATCCATTATATACATCCATCCAATATATCCATCCATCCATCCATCCATCCATCCATCCATCCATCCATCCATCCATTATATACATCCATCCATCCATTATATCCATCCATCCATCCATCCATTATATACATCCATCCATCCATCCAAAATATCCATCCATCCATCCATCCAAAATATCTATCCATCCAATATCCATCCAATATCCATCCAAAATATCTATCCATCCAATATCCATCCAATATCCATCCAATATATCCATCCATCCTATATATCCATCCATCCTATATATCCATCCATCCATCCTATATATCCATCCATCCATCCTATATATCCATCCATCCATCCTATATATCCATCCATCCATCCTATATATCCATCCATCCATCCAATATATCCATCCATCCAATATATATATATATAAATAAAGACAATACAATGTATAACCACCTTTTTTCCATGCATACTTTCATCCCACTCTCTCGCTCTTTCTCCCCACGTTCCCATCAGCTTCGATCTCATTCAAGTGCAGCCTTGTTGTGTGTTTCCAGCCACTTGAAGTGATCAGAATGATTCGGGCTCTCGGAATTTAGATGAAGAAATTTATCCATCCTTCAATTCAACCCTCTTTCTGTCTGAAGATGGAGAGAAGCTCACCCGGAGTGAATGTTGATGAGTGGTAAGTAATAATGTGTACCACTTCAGAGCGGTTTTATTTTGTCTACGCCTTCAACAACAGACAAAATCAGCTTTTGTGGAAATACACGCATAACGAACATTCGTTCTTAAACGAGATACGATGACGCACCTAGTGAGCGCCTCACGACGGTGGTAAAGAAATACGATCGTATTAAAAAAGGAACCAGACATAAATGGTGACGCCCAATACCGTTCCAACGTATCATATCTTATGGAAGGTGGTAGCTTAAAGCATTGGTCTCTGGATCAGAAGGTCACAAGTTCAAATCCCAGCACCACCCAGCTGGGCCCTTGAGCAAGGCCTTTAACCCTCGAATGCACTGTTGTAACCACTCTGGATAAGAAGCTTTGCCAAAAATCTAAATCTGTTCACTGAATATTGTGTTTGAGGGCAATTGTAGTCCAAAGCCACTGTAGCAAAAATCCCTTAACATGGAATCTGAGTGGAACCTCAGCATTATGTTTTGAGAATGTTCATGTGGAGCCATCGTCAACAACAAAGCGGTTTCCGAATGAGAAATTTGGTAGTTAAGGTGTTGGACTGTTGCTTCACGAAAAAGATCGAGTTCAAAATCCAGCACCATCATGTTGCCACTGGTGGACCCTCAAGTAGCTGCTCAACAGAGCTGGAAAGTAAGAATTTTACTCCGAGTAAATTTTTTATGAGCTACATTAAGTTTTATTTTTACTTAAGTAAAAACCCATTTAACTAACAAGACATTAAATTGAGAATATTGCTACTTATAAATAGAATATTTGTCCAGAAGTAAAAAATCTGGACTGAAACAAACTTTCAGAAGGGCTTCAGAAGTTGGCCAGCGTTTTATTCCATGTCAGCAGAATTAAACATAAAGACAGGCTATTTTCCAAAAAGATTTCATTTCCGGTCGACCGATTTTTCAGCACCTGCATTTCTATCCATAGCTGGTGCCATGCGGCGATAAAAAACGTGGAAGCAAACGGAAACCTACAAGTCGCTCTGTGGAAATATTCGGAATAAATCAATGGTTGTGTCAATCAAATCAAACATTACCTTTAATATTTCTTTGCATTAGCAGTGCTCGAACTGAGATGGTTCACAGAGGAGCTCATTGCAAATGCACCATCAAATGCAGATATTTAAAGCAAGTCATGTGTGTATTTAAAATAAGTTCACAACACACACCAATATGCACCGAGCCGCATACGCACTGCAGTACAATAGTGACTGCAGCCTGATCTCTGAGAGAGAGAGTGTGTGTGTGTGTGTGTGTATAAAGGCAAAAGACTGATGGCTCCAGCCTCCAACCAACAACGTTTACTGGAACACTCCGAGTCGTTAGCACAATCCCTCTGTCGCCACTGCGACTGTCAGACTCCGGGTCCTGCTGCTCGGAAACCCAAGTTTTTGCAGCGTGTATCAAGTTAACAGCCGATTTGTCAGGAGCTTCCCTTTCGCACAGGAGCCCTCTAATTCATCCGTCCGCATTATAGCTCTTTCGCTTGGTACACCGCGGCAGTCAAGCAGAACGGCGGTAGGTTGCGCGATGAATATGATCAGCAGGTAGCTGATGATATACTGTACCCCGATGCTTTTGAGCTTTCGAATCAGCGAATGAGTGTTCATGGCTTCATGCAGCAATTAATGCAGGAAAAAAAACAAAACATGCAGGTTCAAGTATGATCAAGGTCAGACCTCAAACCTATTGGGGGGGGGACACCTGACTTTTCCAGCCATATGTGGGTCTTCTCCAAACTGATACCACAAATTTGTTGCCTTAATTTTAACTATGAGACCTGCACCTGGTAGGTGGTAGCCTAGTGGTTAAGGCATTGGACATTAGAAGTCAAGGATTGGAAGATCACAAGTTCAAATCTCCCCCGGTCAAGCTGCTGCTGCTGGGCCCTTAACCCTCCCCTGTGACGGCATGATGATGCTCTTGGGAAAGAGAGCCAGAGCTAGGAAGAAATGCTTTACATGATTTAAAAGATCTTGTTTGGTCTACTACAGAGCGATAAACCCTATTGAACATATTTGGAAGGATTTAAAACGAGGTACACCTCAGACATCCCCAAAATCTAGTGGCGCCTCTTCCCAGAAAAGTGGAGGTTTTTATAAAAGCAAAATGGGATGTTCAAAAAGAAGCACATCCAATGGTCCAGAAACCAGTGTAGTTTCCAGGTACGATAGAGAATCCGAGTCTGGGATTTCCTCCTCCTTCCCTTATTTATTCTTGAGCTTTATTGGCTAATTTGGAGTTTATCGCCTTGCACAGGGAAGGTCGTGCTACAACGTGTCTCTTCTCGACGAACCAGAACGATTTGTAACGCCACACCGATTCCTTCCGCGCATCACGCGTACGCCGCTGCTGCTTTTTTTTTTTTTTTTTTTGTATTGTTATTTATTAAATAACACCATGTCCATTAGGGCCAATAATCCCATTGCATCAGAAAGCCTTGCTTTTTACCACCGACAATATGGATTCGCAGGATCTTCACGCACTCGAGACGAATCGCATTTCCGACATTTCGGCGGGAAGCATCAATCCTGCGCCGAGCCTGTTTATTAGCCGTGTTACGGCTTCATTACGCGGCTCATACATACGTCCCGTGCTAAATGAGCCCCTGCGTCTCGCTCATG
Source organism: Silurus aristotelis (assembly GCF_946808225.1). Lineage (NCBI taxonomy): Eukaryota > Metazoa > Chordata > Actinopteri > Siluriformes > Siluridae > Silurus > Silurus aristotelis. The sequence continues at coordinate 1,773,730 of NC_139586.1, forward strand.
GGAGGCAGGAAGGAAATGTCTTTGGGTTTGATAAGCTCTTCGCAAACAGCTTATTAGATATAAGGACAACTTGGACTGCAATGTCAGTGAGCGCACACACACACACACACACACACACACACACACACACACACACACACAAGGAGTATGTTGAAGTAATTACTCTCACTGTTCCTCTTCATTTTGCTGTCATTATAATCCAGCAGTCCCGCTCCGGACACAGTAATTACCGACATTTCAAAAGCGTTATTGTTTGCCTAAGAGCCAAGAGCCTGACATTTTCACTCGTCGTTCTCTGAGCTTTTCCTTCAAGACGGTGCTCCATTAAGGTCACCGAGCTGGACAGACGGTTGATATTATAAATGAACTGAAAGCGGGATTCGAGTAGCGCATTCAAATTGGTGTGCATGGCACCGAATCCAATCCAATCACAAGCTCCAGTGTTTAATTAGTCACTTAGGAGTCACTTCTAAATTGGGATCAAGAGAAACAGTGTTCATTCCGAATTGCGTTGGTGTTCTGATGACGTTTTATATACACAATATAATCCATTACACTTTATAGACGAATGTATTGGGCCACCCGACTTTCCCTGCTATTTGGTATCGAACAAATGGAGGCACAAAGTTGTACGTGACGTACCACATCCAAAGAAATTACTTGTACTTGGAGACCCGCAACTGTTCCATGATGCCCCCCCTGTGCTCAAAGCAAGCTCCATGAAGATAGACTTTATAGTAGAAGAGTCTGAGTGCTGAAATGACCTGCCTGCAGTACAGACCCTTTACTGTTTGTAAACATTGGACGCATCATGAAACGAAAAACACAACAAAGAACACCCAAAATTGTGGAGCAGCTAGAATCCAGTATCAAACACACATGGGACTGCATTGCTCTCCCAAAACATTAGCAACTGGTCTCCTAAGTTATGCTAATGGAGATGGAGATGGCATCAAGTCTTCTGTCTGTATACATCTGGAAATTGCTGAGGATTTGGGAACTGCCCAACAGTTCTGGGCATTTTATGCTTTTCCCTTTATAAGGTGTCAAATGTTTCCAAACGGACTCTACCACAAAGTCATGCTATTGTAATAGATGGAGATATACCGTTCAGCATTGATTGAGCCTTTCAGAATGTGCAAGCTGCCCATTCCAGAGACACTAATGCACTGCCATGCTATCAGAGATGTCTGTTTTTGAACTGAGCGCTGAGAAGTGGTCCCTCTCCTCTTTAGTCTGGAGGACGTGTTGCACAAATAGAAGTTGAACTGCTATTTAAATGAGCTTTGGCTCAAAGAGGATGGGGGCGTTTCTGGATCATGTTCACGTACGGCTACTTCTTTGTATGATTGATATGTCATCCGCAAATGGCAAGGTTAAATCTAACTGTTCACAAACAACTTCTGAAGGCGTTGATGAGCCCAGACTGGTAAAATGCAGTCTTCCTATTCGCTCAAGAGGAAGTCTTACATGTAAAAGACCTAACTCGAAGCAACCTGATCAGCCCAAAGACCCTTTCAGACCTTTATCCGAATGATTGTACTCATTGCGTTGTTTGTTGCATACCTGAACGATCAGGTGTAAAGTTCGTCCGAATAAAATGCATAGCTCCTATAACAAAATGCAGATTTATCATGTTATTGATTTACTTCAAAGGTCACAGTATGTTGTGTAGCTCTCAGCACTTTCCTTAGTTGGGATCCAGATATTTGAAGTTTTTACTTGACATTTTTTTGGAAAAATCGTCGGTTTTGCAGTGAGATGCAACTTCACCTACACACTGATGTGCAACGATAAACAACCTGGTACAAGCAGATAAATATGTGCATGCACACAGACTTTTAGCAACGTGTAGCAACCCATGTTGCTTTATATGCACATGCAGAACATTGTTTCGAGAGCGCTACATACAGACTGTATTCGACAGGAAGTTGGCCTATTGTGTTCAACCTGCTTGCAGGAGTGTTGGGTGTGTGTGTGTGTGTGTGTGTGTGTGTGTGTGTGGGCGTTCTGGGTTGTTGTCTAGAGTCTGCTGATCGTCGTGGCTTGTGTGACTAAGTGCTGACTCCTCAACCCCTAATGCAGAGCGGAATTACCACAGAAAAGCCCCGTGTCCTCCACACCGCACACACTTCCCATTATCGTTTAATGCTTTCGGCGGGGTTTATTCGAGCTCCTGTTTGCTCTGAAGATCAGGCCGGCTAGAAAACAAGCAGTCACACCATGTATTGTGATGGGTTTTAAACAGATACAATTTCTTTTTATCAGTTCATTTCTATACATTTTTTTTTTAAAAGTCCTATAGATAAATACATTTGATCAAAAGCAAATTTCACTCCCTGGACTTCCGACTTGGTAAAGAATTCATACTTTGCTGGATTGACAATTAAAATAAATAAATACTATATGGGCAAAAAAAACCAAACGCATATGACTGGAAAAGTCAGGTGCCAATACTTTTGTCCATATTCAGTATATACAGAGCATAATCAAATACATGATATAATGAATAAAAAAAGCGAATGAAGAAATACATCTAATAAACAAGTGAATAAATAATCGTGAACGAACGGATTATATTTGGAAAATGACAATTCAATTAATAAATAGTAAATAAAGGGATACATTTAATCAATAAACTAATGATTTAATGAATGAAGGAATATAAGAAATAAACGGAGAATGAATAATTGAGCGAAAAAAAACCCTCAAATATTCATAATAAACTTCACTTATTTACCAACAAACCTATTCGTAACACACAAACCTTCAAATCAAATCTTTTTTTTTTTTTTTTTTAGATTAAATACTTACCAAGGTTCCACACACACACACTTCATATTACGCTCGAAGCCAGTCACCGTATGCTGCTTTAATCAGACACACGCGAGCGAAGGACGACACTGTCTGACACGCCGACAATAGAGTTTAATGAAAATGCAATGTCACCTCGTGTTCCCTGATTGCCGATTTTGTTCCCCCGTTCAGATCACACATCAATCCGGCAAGCAGAGACACCTGCACAACATCAAGCGCCAGCCATAATGCACCGCTAATGGGGCAGGAATGAAACTTTAATGAGGCCTAACTTCAGGGCCATCTCTACATGCTGGTGTGCAAATGGCACAAATACACACAGTACAGTACACTGGTGTGTTAGTGTGTGTTTAAGGTTTCCTTAAATCTAGCAAGTCGATGTCAGCTGTTATTTCATGCACAGCGTCTTCAATTTGTATAATTGAGTAGAATTGACTATTGTATTAACCCTCAAGTTGTATAAAAGAACGTGCAAGTTAAGCACCTATACGTTTGTTGCTTCCTAGTTTATTCCTAAAGAGCGACCCGGTGATTGCTGTGGCGAAGAAAAGCTACCCGAGATGTCATGAGGATGAAACCTAGAGAGGAACCAGATTTAAAAAAAAGGAACCTCCTCCACATCACTGATTGTTCATTCATTACATCATTGTTGAGGTGCTGTTCAGTGACTGGTGCTGAAATGCAGAACTGTCCATGCAACCTGTGGTCCTGAACCACTGGAGCAGAATTGTTGATATTAATTCCAGTCCAAATCCAACCTGAAAGTTCTTTAGTGGCTCAGTAACTTGAATGGATCTTTAAGAGGTTCTTGTGAAACCATAATAGGCTTAAAAACTACATTTAAAAAAATATAATGAAAAAACAAAAATATAGGATTTTGGCATAAACACAAATCATTTGTAATTTGGAAATTTTTTTAAATTAATTAGATAATCATCCTTTGATTAGAGATAAATAAAAAAAATAAACTCCATTTCCCAACATCACACTCTTCCTATTAAACCCCATTGCTCGCAAACTGCTAGTTTATTCTCACTTTTATTTATTCCATATCACAGCTGAACGTTTTCAGATACTAATAAACCGATTCGCTTCTACACCAAACCTTATTAAACCTACACTCTGGAAACTAACATTTTCATTGTTTTATTTCTAAATAAATATTGGCCTTTGGCTCACAAAAGTAAATAAAATTTACTTGTTTTGGTCGAAGCAGAAAACAGAGCTGCAGTTTGTTCGCAGGTAGAAGTTCATTGCATATAAATAACTTGGATTATTATTTGCCTCATTAATCCTGTTTGTTTTAAACATCTGAGCAATTGTGATGAAGCTGTTAAGTGTATGCAGTTAAAGATGAATGACGAATTTCTTCATGGTTCTTTTAAATTATAAATAAGCAGAGAGAGGGGGAATAGAGAAAGAGGAGGGGGAAAAGGAACTGAAAAAATATGAACATAAAACAGTTACTGAGAGAGAAAAAGAGAAAGCCCGGGAGAGGGAGCGAGCATGACACCTTGCAAATAATGCACCCTGCGTTCTAATTGAAAGCTGAACAGAAAAAGAACATGATTGAGGTACAGTGAGAGAGGGAGATAGAGGGAAGAAAAGAGAGGGTAAGCAAGAACGTATACCTTGCAAATGAATAATTTCTAACTAAAATTTGAGTGAGAGAAAGAGAGAGAGAGGAACAGAAAGAGGAACAGGCAGAGGGGGCTAAAGGAAAGAGGTTAATACAGAAAGAAAGAAAAGTTGAATGGGGATAAAAGAACATGTAAACAGAAAGAAAATGACAGATACAATGTGGGTGAGTGAGTGAGCATTAAACCTTACAAATAAAGTAATTTCCGAAAATTGAAAAAGCGAGTGGGAAGGTAAACAGAGTGAAAAATAGGCAATTTAACAGAAAACAGAAAACGTAAATGAGAAAGACAGACCGTGAGAGAGAGAGAGAGAGAGAGAGAGAGAGAGAGAGAGAGATATAGCATGGCATTAAATCAATTGCAGATCTGCTGCGTCATTGGGCCATTATTGAAAATTAAAGACGCGTGTTCAGGTTTCATCTTCGCATCAACCACAATCCCACAATTACAATCAATTATAGATTTGTCTTTTGGCCCCGCCCACTTCCCCACCATGCTCAGCTGCACCTCCCCTTTCTCGTAAAGGTTTCAATTACACCGTTCTGCCCCTGCAGCGGAGAGACCGGTGCAATATTTCATGCATCCAACACACACACACACACACACACACACACACACACACACACACACACACACACACACACACACACACACACACACACACACACACACACACACACACACACACACACACACACACACACACACACACACACACACACACACACACACACACACACGCTCTACAGGTACTCTGACAGCTATTTAGCCTGAGAAGATTTAACCCTTTTCTGTCCTGGGTTTTGTGCTCTGCTGATCAGATGAAGCATTATTCAGCGCCAGCTGTCATTCTGAGAAACTTATTACAACCCCAATTCCAAAAAAGTTGTGTCAAATAAATTAAACAGAATGCAATGATTTACAAATCTCAAATCCATATTCTATTCACTATTAACCAAAAAATTTAAATAAATCAATATTGATTGTTTTTGAATCATTAATCATTAATAATCAGAGCATTCACTAAGGTTTTGGGAGAAGAATGTTCACCTGTGTGTGTGCCTGATACATGATTCTAGCTGCTCCACAGGTCTGGGTCTTCTTTGTTGCGTTTTTCGTTGTTTTGAACAAGCAGAGATTGGGCAAAGCCTTTTGTCCTCTATATACAGTACAATGCATAGTTTGTCCCGTAAAGTATTCTACATAGACAAATTCAAGTTACGACAGTTTTAATGAAAACCAAATGCAGATGAATCCTGAACCACTCCAAAAACATGGTCTGAAGGAGTTCAATCCATTACTAAATGACCAGATTAGAGGAGATGAGATCACAAACCGGGGACTCAAACGGTTTATGAATGAGGCATCAAAGCAGATGAAAGCGGATGAACAACCTCTTAAGCGAACCTTTTACAAATGCGGTTTTCTTCATCATTGAACATAATGGAGAAACGGATGTCGAGCGGATTTATGGAGCTTCCGGTTCCACTACTAACCATAGAAACAACGTTACTCAGAAAATCACACACTGATGGTGCTCATGATATTTCTCACTCTGCGATGTTTGTTATGTTTTAAATGATTTGAAATAACACCTTTGTCTCACCCAGATGAGTCTGGTTCCTCTCAAGGTTCCCTTTTATTTCCTTACACATCTAAGGGAGCTTTTCCTTGCCGCAGTTGCCGAAGGCTGGGGGTAAATATGCATACATTTAAATAAGTGAATTTGTTTATATAATTCTTACAATGTGTAAAGCTCCTACGTTACCAAGGTCAGGAAATAAATTACTTTATCAGGGCCTGGAAGTATCTGCAATCACCAAAGCTTGGTGGAATCTACATCACCATAGCCTGAAAGTAGCTCCATAAACAGGAACTGGTAGTACCTGCAACATGGAGGCCTGGAAGTAACTACATAATAAAGGCCTGGTAGTTTCTACATAACCAACCCTTGGTGTCACCCAGATGAGGATTGGTTCCCCTTTAGGTTTCTGCCTCATGCCATTTAAGGGAGTTTCTTCTTGCCACACTTGCCCCAGGACTGCTCATCATTTACTCATTTAAAAATAAGTAAATTACCTTGAAGATCAGAGGTCTGGAAATAATTACTTTATCAAGGCCAGGAAGTACCTGCATCACCAAAGCCTCGTAGAATCTACATCAAGGCTTGGAAGTACTTCTATACCCAGAAGCTGGTAGTACCTGCATCACCAAGGCTTGGAAAGTACCTACATCATCAAAGCCTGGTAGTATCTAAATACACTTCTAGGGTTATAACCACATTCTTGATGTCACCCAGATGGGGATGGGTTCCTCCAAGACTCTGGTTCCTTAAGGTTTCTTCCTCATACCATCTAAGAGAGTTTTTTTTTTATATAAAACTGAATATGATTCTATATTCTTACATTCTGTAAAGTGCATTGAGGAAAAACAGTATAGAAACAAAATTGAAAGTTGTTTTGTGAATGAAGGTCCTTTAAATCCCTTGTGTGTATGAATCAGGCTTCATTTTTCTGGCAATTTTTCTTAAATCTCTAAAAACTTCAGGAGGATTGTGATTCAGCAGAGGGGTGGGGTGGCATGGGGGTGAGGTGGTGTTGGGTTGGGGCAATTTGCCTCGAGGTAGAAAACTACAAACTACTTTAAATGAAGGATGTTCCCGATATTTATAAATATTTGAATACTTGAAAATAGTGCACCGGAGAAGAACGCTTTGCCCTCTATCACCATGAGTGAGTCACGAGCGTGTAGTGAGGAGAGAGAAAGAGCGAAAGAAAGAGAAACCTGCCAAGAAATGAAATTATTCATTCATTCATTTTCTCCCGCTTATCCGTAATTCGGGTCGCAGGGGCAGCAGTCTAGGCAGGCCCCCGCCTTCGACTGCTGCCCAATCCTCACAGCACCGTCCCTTACGGTCCCTCCTGCAGGTGGTGAGCCCACGGGAAGGCCGGGTCACTCCGACGTCACGAACCTTGATATTTCCCTCGTAAGGGACCCTTACAGGGACAGCAGTGGTCTACAACTTTAGATTTTGTTGGTGCAGGCCAACACTGTATCAAGATGAAAGGTTATAAATCTGTGGTAAAGGCACCGTGTTACTGATTAGAAGGCCAGGGGTTTAAGCCAAGGCATAGCCACTTTGGGGGCCCTTGAGCAAAGCTCCTAATGCTTCATGCTCCAGCTGAATCATGGCTGATCCTGGGCTCTGACCCCAGCTTCCTAACATCACTGCTACATGCGAAGAATTTGAGGAAATGGGATATGCTTTGCTCTTTATTAAGTGGCTATTTTTCTTTTTTGGAATAAAAGTAATATTCCTTAGGGGGGTTGGAATATTTGCATCAATCAATTGGCCTGATGAGATTCCGTTCTGAGATTCAAATTAGACCTGAATACAGTGGGAAACTAGGGATGTTGCATCTCCATAACTGAGGCTGATGCGATTCACAAAGCATGGCTGATGATATGGTTCAAATTAAAAAGATACACATGAAGCATTTTTTATACCGATGTGAATCGGTGAATCTTACGATCCCTGTTGTAGGCAGGATTCAAACACCAAACAGTTCCTTCAGAATAACCCAACTTCAAAAAAGTTGACGGACATTTGACTGTAAAACGGTTCAATGATTAAACAGGATTGAAACACAAAAATTACACTTAAAAAAACAAAAAAAAAACCCCCAAAAAAAAAAAAAAAACACCTAGTCATTTGATGCGAGGATTCCCTCAATCTTTTCTTTCTCCCTTTGCAAGCAATCATTGCCAGATTGATTGGCATAAAGTATGGGCAAAGCCTGAGGGTCTTCCTAAAATCCTCTCAAAGCCCTGACTCCATGAAGACATGCCTCACCAAAGTTAATGTAAAACCTATGGTGATAAAGCTAGTGCTGTCTGCAGTGTTCTAGAATACAGTTTTAAGATGCAGTACCCGTGTACTTTTATGCCTTTGAGCAACTTTTCATGACTCACGGATTCTTTAGTAGAAGACATCAATGGAGCCTTCACTTCTAAACTCCTTACCTTCTGCTAATTCTTGGCCGGTTTAAGCTTTTGGGCTGGCGGAGAAATTCTTCACTTACAACGCGAAGAGTCACCATCGGGGGAGCGTTTAGCCGCCATATTTCCCCCCCGCTAGCTTTCAGCGCTCGATATTTTCATCCCTTCTGGTGTTTCCGTTCATGCATTTCTATTGCAGTATTGCAAGGACTCGCATAAGCCGAGGCGTGAACGTAATACAGCAGAGTGACCGACAGTTCCATTCATAACAGTGCAAGCGTGTCACTCAGAAAATCACTCTGAAACAAGAGGTAAGTAAGGGACAGAAAAAACAGAGCGACACGGATTGGGGTCCTAATGGCCCTTTTGTGTGAAGGGCTGCAATCAGGTTAGCTGTCAACAAGTGACGGGAGCGTGTGGGATGTGACCGGCTGCTTTATAGGCTTGCTTATTTTTTTATATATAGATAATTACACACACACAGATCATTATGGGCACCTGCCTAATATTGCGTTGGTCCCCTTTTGCTGCCGAAAGAGTCGTGACCCTTCGAGCATCAACATCATTAACAGCGGTTTGAGCTACAGGAGCTCGTCTGTTGGATCGGACGACACGGACCAGCCTTCGCTCCCCACGTGCATCAATGAGCCTCGGCCGCCCACGACCCTGTCGCCGGTTCACCGCAGTTCCTTCCTCCGCGCACTTTTGATACTGACCAGTGCAGACCAGAAACATCCACAAGAGCTGCAGTTTGGGAAACGCTCCGACCCAGTCGTCTAGACGTTTGACAATTGGTCAAAATTTTTTCCTGCTTCTAATGTCAATTTTGTGGACAAAATGTTCACTTGCTGCCTAATAAAAATATATCCACCCATTAACACGTGCCATGATGAGATAATCTATAATTATTTACTCACCGTAATGCCAATGTAATGCCTGATCGGTGTCTACATACACAGGAATGCAAATATATTCCAGATACATTGTCCAAAATCAGGTATAATTATTCAATTAATCTCAATTTTTCCCCTTTTTCAAAAGCAGCCATTACTGAAACCACAGCTGAATTATCTGAAAAGCCTTGAAATGGGAGGAGTTTTAGTTTAAAATGAATGTTTTATTTGATTCTTGAGGATGGTGACGTTTCTGGATCATGTTTACATATAGCTGCTTCTTTCATATATAGCCTGTTTTAAATGCAGTGCCATTTGATGGCCTAAAGATCACATACGTTCAGTTTAAATATTTGTGCTAATTTCTATTGTGAATAGATTTGGGGTTCATGAGATCTTCCACAGATACACTAGATTTCCAAAAGTATTGGGTCTTCTTGGCATACGTTTGAAATGTGGTTTTTGAGCATTGCACAATTGTGTTATAGCGCATCTAAAGTGCAATCAATAGAGTGCCTCCAGCTTTGTGGTAACAGTTTCGAAAAGAACCACATCTAACAGGAAAGGTCAGGTCTCCCAATACTTTTAGAAATATAGCGCAAGATGCCTTTGCATCGTGTTTGAGGCCAGCAACCAGCTCCATTTCCACAGCCGGCAGACCTGTCAGGTCTCACCCGAAAGAAATGGATGAGGTGCTGTGAACAGACATGGGCAGTTGCACACGACTATTCAGCTACTCATCCATCAACACAAGAGGTCACATACGTCATCATGACTGCCAAGCAACTGACCAAGACTGAAGGTCCGGTCGTCCCTATAAGAAATACATTCTCCCGTGTACCTCTACCATCACAGGCCCTCGGTGAACAGGTCGCCTTTACAGTCGGACCGGACATTGGGACGCCACACCGTCAGAAATGTCAATGACTTCATTTTTCACAGCAAATCTTTGCTCTTTGTTTGGGTATAGTATTATAATAATTTTAATACCCTACTCGGCATATTTTTGGGAAGTAATCCACAATTCTACAAACAAACAATAACCGACTATTACAGGTTGCTTGCTTAAGTTTGTATACCTTAACCCTGGATTTAAAATCTAATCAAACCAGGCCTAGAGAAGCCATCAATATTCTACAATGTTAGCAATGTTATACTATGTTTGGCCGTCAACTTCATGAATCAGTTAGCGGTTGCCAAATCATTTTTTTATAAACGCGAGTGACTTTAAGGAACTATTGAGCAGTTTGCCAGTTCTTATCGATTCCATTTTGTGTGAACCGAAAACTTTTTTCGAACCTTTTTGGACGTTTTCTCGCTCGAATGTGCCGGACAGCGTTGTGAACCGATGTGCGTTAGCAAACTAGCCGTTTTTTAATGTTACTTGCGTCGACTTCGATAACGTTCCGAACTAGAAGTGCGTTTTTTTTTTTTGTTTTTTTTTTTATAAACAAAAGGTTTTGCCCGTTTTGCAACTTTATACCCTTGAAAAAAAAACTTGGTTTTTTTACTACTCACGTTATTTTTTATTTTTTTTTTATCGATCAAACACTCAGGAACAACATGCCTACAGGTTTGAGAGGTTTCCAACATTTGTCCCCGTTTGTGCATTGCTTTATATTCAAATGAGAAAAATACGAAAAATTTACTTTTGTTCTTTGCTAAGGCACTGGACAGAACCGCAGAATCAGCTCGGCATTTTTCGTCTTCCATTTAAAAGCTCTGACATTTTAAGTTATGTACAGGTTACTTACATCAAGACCATTCCCCCACCCTTCCGAATGCCAGAGTTGTAAAGTATTTGAGTAAATGTACTTTGTTACAATACGAGTCATTTTTTGGCTACTTTCTACTGCAACCTTTTACATACCAACGGCATTTTGCAAGCACTCAACTCGGAATATTTGGTTTAACGTCGTCGTAAATTCTAGAATTTCATCTGTCCAATAAATAAATAACGGTTCTTCTACAATCGAGACATACTGCAATTCTATCGGTTAATGCGTTGATCTTAAAATGTTGCTAATGGAGTGCTGAGGTCGTAGAATTTGATCTGCATTTGAGGAAACAAAACGCCAATTTAACCATTTTCAGCTTTTCACCATTTGTCAATACGTAGGATTTTTTAAGGTACTCTTTACACCATAAACAAAAAAATAGAACACGGCCCATATTACCCATGCTCCTGCTCATTCTTGTTGCATGCTAACAAATCGCGCCATTGCTAATTTTTCCAGAGTAAGACTCCACACTCGAGTGTGGAGCAAAAAGATGAAGCGGAATATGCATCAGCTCAGAAAAAAAACCCAAACATTGTTTATTCAGACTTTGACAAACCTCTTAGCGAATAGCAATCTGTGAATGCGCCGTGTTGGGAGTCTGCAGTCGTGGTACACCACGTCCCTTAATTCTGCAAAGTTCACCGATTGAGATTCAAAAGCATTGAACTATTGAATTATTGAAAATGTTTCACTTCCATTTTGAGAACCATAACAGACAGTCAGGATACATTGCTGCTCGATTTGTTTTGTAAAGTATATTTGGTTTCTTTGCTTTAATAAGATACAGATCATGAAGGTTAAGGTTAAGAAAAATAGCAGCCTGGGGAGAAAAAAAAAATAATTAGGACTGCTTTCTGTCTGACTGTTCAATAGCTACCGGAGTCGTCTAAAAAAAAAAAATGCATTATTCAACATGAATTATGCAATTGGACACCCATTATGCATGTATTCTTTGTGTATTTATAGAACAAGTGGAAAGAAACCAGAACAAACTTTTTCCTTTACAGACGTCTCTGGATAACACAGGATTGAATTTAAAACAGTCATTGGAAATGCACTATATGGACAAGTGTTGGGACATTTCAAGCCATTAAGGGGAATCCTTTTTAAACTGATCACAAATATGGACACCATTGTATAAATGCTATCCAATATTCCATACAGTTGAACAAGGAAACTCGGACCTGTTCGCCTTCCCAGAAGAGTGGGGGTTGTTTGTAAAAACCAATGAAGGACTAAATGGTGGAATGGGATGTTCAACGAAATCTTATGGTTGGGTTTTCACAAACCTTTGTGTGTATGTATATTTGATTCATATGAACTCGTAGGTTTGCTGATACTTGTGCCAAATATACAGTATATTCAACATTTTTATAGTAAAGTGTAGTGTGGTTGCAGTTGTCTAAAATCAGGGAGTCGTTTTGTGAAGTCGTTGTATTAAGGATACACAAATTTGCTTGGCGTGTAATTACCACCATGATTATCTTAAAATTAAGAATATTCTATTTTGTTAATTGTGCACTAAATAGGTCAATTATATGGACAAAGGTTTGTGGACCACGGACCATGACATCCCACATTTAATCCTCATTGGCTGTTAGAATTCCCTCCACTCTTCTGGGAAGATGTTCCATTAGATTTTATGGAGATTTGCGTTCGCATTCACCACAAAAGGTCTTCAATTTCTGTTTAAAAGCACTATAGCAGAAATCGGGTGCCCCCGAATCTTTTGTCTAATGTACATTCAATGTTTAGTTCTATTGATATATTTTATTGATGAACAGGAAATTATTCAGGCATGACTTCCTGGTTCAGGGATATAAAAATAGATTCAGAACGTGATTTTGGTTTTTTTGTTTTTTAACTAAAAAGCTTAAAACGTTAAACAAGACAACTTATGTCGGATTTCTTTACTCATTTACCCAAAGTATTATTCTCAGGGAAAGGCACTTTTTTCTCTTCTCAGTCACCTGGTCTTCGCGGGGGCTCACGGGAAAGAGGTAACCTTGCTCATATAAAGTAGTCGGCGATAAGACTGGCGCTCTTACGAGAAACGGATTCTGACCCAAATGACTGATCTGAATCTGACAGCGCTGTTCATTTATTTATATCGGAGCTATGACTTATTCAGAGCAACTCTGAATGCTGCGCAAGTAACACAAGCAGCAGGCAATCTATTATGCTCAAAAGGCATCGATTAGAATTAGGAAATGCGTTTTTTAATATTGAATGATTTGACTTTTTTGCTTAATTAATAGACTCAGCAATTATAAACAGTTGTACATCCAATGTACATATTCCATATTGTAAATTAATATTTTACATTCCCAACACTTATTGTGCCTTACACACGTCCTGCACCAATATAACTTTTTTCCGAAAATAAATATAAATATTCCTAGTGTACTTGCTCACCAGCACATTTTTATTAAACACCGCCTTTATACTTATTTCTATTATTGCATTTTTATCTGCACTTGCCAATTAGCTACTCTTTTTGCACTTGTGGTAGATGCTAAACTGCATTTCGTTGCTGTGTACCTGTATTATGCAGTGACAAAGTTCTATCCATCCAACCATCCACATATCCATGCATCCACCCATCCATCAAGCAAACCAGCAAAGTATCCATCCAATTATCAAACCACCTATCCATCCATGCATCAATCCAATTATCAAACCATCAAAGTGTCTGTCCATCCAAATATCTATCCATCAAAGTATACAACCATTCATCCATCCAACAAAGTATCCATCCAAGTATCCAAAAATCCAAGTATCCATCAAAATATCCCTCCATCCAACTATCAACCCATCAAATTATACAACCATTCATCCATCCAAGTATCCAAAAATCCAAGTATCCCTCCATCCATTCCTCCAAATATCGATCGGTCCATCCATCCATCAGTCCATCAGTCCATCCATCCAGGATGCTATTGAACAAATGACCATTTTCCCACTCATGTGGACCTTAAGAGAAGTTTTTTTTAAAATAGATTTTTCCAAACTTTCCTGCCAATATGCGATTACAATGTCCAATCGGTACTGGGCGGATGCGTGATGGATATATATTAGACTTTCTTCATATGCTCTCATCATTCCAAGCATTTTGTGAATTGCCCTCACAGTGAGGTACTTTTAGTCCTGTACTGCAAACTCCGTTTCTATTTTATTGAGCTCACAATCAAAGACTCCCCTGCCTCTAATGTCATTATCCATAACGTCAAACACAAAGCCAAACAAAAGCCTCATTTTGTGCAGAGAGAAACCCCAAAGCACACGCGTATTATTCAAAATTTGCAGAGGAGACCCCGAGGCTCAGGGATGTAACTAAACCGTTTGATGTCTGATGCGTCTGTCTGACGAGACACAATATTTGCCTGCGTTTCGGTCACGTGCCGGGCGGCATTTGGGATACGCGGGAACCAGAGGTAATCAGGTGATGGCTCAATGTTTTTCAATTACTCTGTCCCAACATTGCTTACACCGAGATGCTTCCAGATACAGGCACCACTTTTTCCCTTTTTTGTGTGTGTACAGCCTGGAACAGATGGTGATATTCTTTGGGAATTGAAGGGAGGGGGTCGAGTGCATCAAAGTGTTCGAGTCGAGCAAAAATACTATAACGCACACAAGAAAGTAGTCCCTCGGTAGAACGGCATTAAGGCCCCTAACCCCAATAGCTGCTCAGTTTTATTAATGAGATTTTTTTTTTTTCCCCAATGCAAGTCGCACTGGATAAAATGTCATAAATGGTCACGTTCCATCCCAAAACTGTTAAGTTAGAGGCCCACGATGTTAGAAATGTCCCTGAAATTTTGTGCCAACAATTTGGAAAAGTGGGAAAAGTGAGGTGTACAAATACAAAATGGTGTGTATTGGCTGATCCGATTTGGATTTTCAAGCACAGAATTAACTTGGGTTTACATTTATAGCATTTTATCCAGTGCGACATTTAAAAGCAAAAAAAGAAAAGGTATACACGACTGAGCAGCTATGGGGTTAAGGGTCTTGCTTAAGGGCCCCAGGAGCTGCAGCTTGGTGTGGCTGGGATTTGAACTCCCGATCTTCGGCTCTAAAGTCCAACGTCTTCGTAATCCAGACGGACCAAACTGACAGGAGAGAGCAGGATCTTAAGCACCTTTGGATTCGATCTAACAAGCTTAACATTGATTTCCCAAGATCCTTCTTTTGATTGGAACAAGGGACACAAACCATGACAGCAACGTTCCGTCACACAGAATTCCACTTATCAGTATTTCGTTGTTAAAGATCGCTGTTAAATTTCCTACAATTCGAAAGAGCTTACATTTGTAACAGATTTCAGAGCATCTTCATTATCTTTTGTTCTGAAAAATTGATGGTTAAGGGCCTTGCGTGAGAGCCCAGCAATAGCAGATTTGGCAGTGCTGGAATTTAAACCCATGCCCTTCCGATCAGACGTGCGACATCTTCGCAAACGGTACATAAAATCCGTAAGGTGGGAAATCAAAGTGACCTCCAAGGCAACCATCAGTAAAACGCAGTTCTCTACACCGCACCTCCAGTGTCACGGCCGTAGAAAAGAAAGATAGATAGTCCCAGCTCTCACGTTAGCCCTTTTGCTACCGTCCTGGTCACTTAATGCTACCACTTGTCACTTGTGACGGAGTGCCTCGGCCGGAGGTGCGGCACGTTTGTGTCGCATCAGCACACCCCGGGATACGTTTAATGTTTGGCCGGATCTGCATTAGTTGACACCACATAGGCGGACATGACACGATGAAGACGGATGGATATGGATCGCAGAGACCTCAAGGGCGAGAGCTGAACGAGGAGCGTTCCTACGGCCCCGCCGCATTTATCCTCGGTTTCGGAAACCCGTCTTTGGCTCAGTGGAAGCAGGACTGATGAGGTGAGAAAAGATTATTGCGAGTACACATGGTAACCTCGTCGTCACTTTCGGGCTTCTTTTGTCTCCTCTCTGGGTGGACGCTTCAGTCCATCAATGGTCGACACCATCGTCTCAAATAAGAACAAACCAAGACAATGGCGATACTCAGGGTGCTTTCACATGGTATGAATGGTTGGGGCAATCGCAAGAAACCCAGGACAACACAAGGAGAACATTAAGATTGGACCAAGTCGAGTACTGTAGTTTGGATCTTGGTCCACATTGTTGACCATTTCAAAATGTTTGCTCCTGGTTATTTGTAGTGGTTTGTTAAAAGTGTGCATCAACTCAAAGGAGAAAAAATTACAAGGAAAAAATAAGACCGGGACGAATCTAGAGACAAAAGGTGCATTCTGGATTTTACTCTATTGGATGCAGTGTCCAAGACTGAAACGCTTTTCTATATATTTTTTCCAGTAATATGTATTGAATTCCTACAGTGAAAGGAAAAATTGTTTTCATTGGGTTTCTTGCTTTATGGCATTCGTTCGTGCTGTACAAGACTCCTGTCTGTGATGCAGCGCTTCGTTACACAGCAGCGGGCGGTTAGATTCCCGCACACGACCATGTGTCTTAATGCGTCTAATAGCCTAACATTTAAATTAGCCATGGAAGCTATTGCTCCAAGTCCGTGCCCGATGCCCCATCCGGCATCATTAGTGAAATGGGTCTAAAATAGCTCTGTAAGTGCATGAGGAAAAATGTCAGAAACTTGTTATTCACCTTAAACTATGGCTGCTGGCATTTTCTAAATTGTTCAAAATTTGCCATACAAGAGCTTATGGAACCATTTCAGCAGATTAACTGATAGTATTACAACCAGGAGATATTATATATCATTTTTTCTCTATTGAGCCAAAACCAACTCTTCACGAAGATGCAAATATGATCATTAACATCCGGTTTGCAATGTTGCACAATCCGTACCAAGACAGTAAAAATACAAGGTCACAAAAATTGAACTAATTTCAAAAGTTCTCCCTCCGTTGGATGGGGTAAAATATTCTGCTGGGTGAACCCCCATTTCTGATTCATGTCAAAGATGACCAGCCAACATTAAAGACTGACATTTTGAGATCAAACATATATATATAAAAAACTGATAACTTGACAAAGGAAAGTTATTTGAGACACAAGTGTCTGGAAAAAAAATGCTGTAAATGTAAACTTTGGGGGAAGAGAGTTCAAATCCCACCATCGCCAATAAGCTGCCACTTCCGAGGCTTTGATAAAGACCCTTGAACCTTAACTGGTCAGCTGTATGCATGAGATGATCGTCAGTCGCCCTGTGTATAAGAGCGTCTGCCGAATGGCGCAAACGTAAATGGTTTAGAGTTAGTGATCGAATCCCGGTATCACCAAGCTGCCACTTTTGGGCCCTTAAGCAAGGCCCTTGTTTTCCAGCTGTATTATGGCCGACCCTGCGCTCGAATCCCAGCTTCCCAACATCGCTGGGATATGCAAAGAAGTGTTTCACTGTGCTGTAATGTACATGTGACAAGTAACAAGCACCTTTAAATATGAAGTTACAGTGGTCTTCATACGAGTCGACAATTCAAACAAAGCTAAAACGTTAGCAATTACGGGAAATCAGGTTCATTAATTTCAGCGTTACAATCTCAGTATCTGGACAACATCTAGTGCAAATTTTATATTTGGACCAAACAGAACGTTTAAAAAAAAAAAAAAAGAAAAGAAAAAAACCCACCTATTCGATGAAAGCGATTGCAAGTTTTTAAATCAAAAGGCACAAATATGGGAGGAAAAAAACAAAAAAAACAATCCGACATTAGTTTCTCCGAAACGCAGATAAGCCTCTATGAAAAATGCATGGGCCTCGCTTCATTTTTCTAAGCAGCGGTGGACACTTCTGTGCACAAGCGTGAACATTTTGCAGGCTACGCTTTCCTTTTTTCTTCCTCGTGCATTCTCTGGTGGTAACGTATAACTCGGCTGGCAGATTCATAGAACGGCAGATCGAGTGAAAAATTGTGAAGATAAAAACGTGTTGAACTGCTTTGAGGAAAAAAATATATATGTATTGCAAAGTTTCGTTGAACATATTTGGATCAGAAAAAAATGATTTATATATAAATGCTTAGATGTGCTGTACTTTTGTTATCCAGAAAGTAATAATTTGTGATCAATATTTGATATGCAGATTGATTTCTCCTCGGCAAGCTGTTTCTCAAGCGTGTTTCCTCAGCACCGCTGCTACTACGTGAATATCGCAACACTATGGAGACCGAGGCGTGTCCTGAGAGTCGAATAGAACACGGATTAACATGGCGGTTTGAGGTAGAGCTGCTTTTTTTCTTTTTCACAACAAAGACAGGGTCCCAAAGGGTCACGCTTTAAAAGTCAGAAGGCACTTAAGTAAATTGATTATTTGCCGTCTGTCTGAAGAAATCTTATGCATCTGCTCATTGGGGGTTTCGGAGATGTACATCCGTAATATTTATATATGAAGCAGTTTTTCCCCATTTTCCTGCCAATTGCTAAATTAATTGAAACGCTACCTTGGACAGCGTCTCTGTAGAAAATATGGCCTCAACTCGTTCGAATAAAAAAACAGAGGGAAATTTGGCTTGGGAATCTTTTTTTTAATAATTTTTTATACAAGTTATTTTTCATAGATAGCCTTCAAGACATACCTCTGACACCTATAGAGCTGTTCACATGTCTCAGTAACTTGGAGTTGCCTTCTTTTCCTGGGAATCGACACCGCTACTGTCCCTGTTAGACTAACATAGGCATTATAGGCACCACTGCCTGGAAGGGTGCAAACCATCATTCTAGACCAACCAACAATCAAACTCAAATCTATCAAGACTCCTGTGCAAACCGGGGACCAAAACCAGCTAAACAAAATTACTCTCTTATTTGGGTCCTCCACAAATAATGCATTCTCTCACGGGTATGGCTTGGGGGTGTGATTTTCTGAGATATTGACAAATTCTATTTACAATCGCCCAAAGGGAAAGAACATGCAAACTCATTACAAAACCCACCATCTCCTATAATTAGTACTGGTGGCTAAGCATGCTTACGGACATCAACAGGTTCATCTAGTCCTGCTCCCACTGCATCTAATCCAAATTACCCAGAATCCATCTGGCAGGTAATCTTTTGCTTGGCAGTCCTCAATGCCTCATTTTTAGAAACGCCACCATGCCAAATATTCCAGTAAGTAAGTGTGTAACCAAACACCAACTGCTCACCGGAAAACCGAGACCGGGAGAACGTGGCGCCAGAAACTTGCATCGCACACGTACAATGAATTTACGAACAAAGTAATTGGGTGCAGGTTGGATCAAACAAGTCTGGTGAAAACTCACGCTCTCGGTACGAACACTTCAGAGGTGGTTCGGTCACAACCACAAGAACTAGCGAGGAATCTCCAGACTGCTCCTGGAACTGCAAACACGACCTCAAATTTCAGATCCTACTGTATGCAGACCTCAGAGCCTCCTACAGAACATGGCCACCATGAACTCCAGGTGCCAGAAAAAATATTTTGGCATGAAGTTTGTTTTCAAAACGCCATCTAAATGTGGACAAAAGCCCAAAACAAAGAGAAAACGAAACGTATTAGTGCGGACATGGGGTTTTTTGGTGATTGGGTGCCACCTCCGTCTTTTTGCAGTTCAGTTCATTTATCTCCATAGGAAAAGTACCTTCGCAGCATACTTTCTCAGACCTTTAACAATTCACAGTTGGCGTGCGTCTAAAAAGGAATTTCATTTAATGCTTGTACAGTTTCTTGAAAGAAATGACCAGTCTAACTGACCACCAGCTACCACTAGGGGAGGAAACATTCAAGAATTGAACTTCTCAGCGTATAAAAATCGCGTTGATCATTTTGAGTGTACGAACATCTGGGAACGATATCGTCGACCAGATGCTAACATTTCAAAAGTCTAAGATAAAGCGTGCCTATAACTGTTTGCACTGAAGTTAGCCTTACTCAACTCTTTTACTTTGTATACTGTATACACATGCTGTATACCAGGGGTCTCCAATCTTTTCCAGAAAGGGCCAGTGTGGGTGCAGGTTTTCATTACAACCAATCAATGGTCACACCTGATAGTCATTGAAAATGAAGATCATTAGGTTTGAACAGGTAGAATTTGGTGTGGACTTGCTTGGCTGGAATAAAAACCTGCACCCACACTGGCCCTTTCTGGAAAAGATTGGAGACCCCTGCTGTATACGGTAAAGTTTCTAGAAAAAGAAAAAGAAAATTAAATACATTCGCTTCATTACTGACCACCAGTCTTCAGCAATCACCCAAAAACGTTAGCTTTCAATAAAAATCCCATTAAACATGAATTTCTAACAAATCCATTCTCTGAGCTTAATGTCTGATATCTTGCAATTTCTTGATAAATTTTAGAAATTGGATCGAGATCATTTACTTATACAAAAGTGATTCATTCAGATCCTACATTTACTTAATAAAATTAACACCCAACCAATAAATAAATAAACAAACAGTTCCTTCAATGGTTTAAGGTTTGGTAAGGTGCCGAGCGCAATTTGCATAACACACTAAAGCTTTTCTCCGTACAAATAGGAAATGGCACTCCATCACTTCCCATTAACCGGATTAGGAGCGCACGGCGAACGCCTCTTGCGCTTAATGGCGGTAACAGAAGTTTTGTCAGCTGGTCCCCGGCGTTTAAACGCAGCTGCTGACACGCGGAAAAAAAAAAGACGACTTTGCGAGCGATAGATAAGGTTCAGAAAAAGACTGCCTACCGAGTTCGGCGCGAAGTTGCTTGCGGGACCATCTGTCTTCCCAGTCTCGCTTTCAATTCGCTTGGCGGTCCTGGGGCCTCGGCGACAATCCCACCGTAGCCATGATTGACAGGCGCACCGGGGACTTGAAAAGAATGCACACAAAACCACAAAAAGGGAATCGATAAGTCATCAGAGACATGGGGGAGACGTGCGGTGGGAGGGAAAGATAAAACGGTATAAGGAGGAAAAAAAAAAACAAGAAAATGAAGAACCAATGGACAGAGACAGTGAGGCAAAGTCAATCAAGAAAAGAAAACTAGGGCAGATCGAAAAAGAGAGAGGACACGATAGAGACCGTACATGACCTTTCAGGATGTGCCTCAAAAACGATACGCTACAGCAATGACGCCAAACGAGGTCTACGTACGCGGATTTATTTGCTCGTACGGTAATTCAAGACCGTTCCTAACGTACACTAATGAAGGAGGGCTCGAGTTTGAAACGGCTTCCTAGAGTTCCAACACAGTCATTACTTTTGTCTGACTGTAATGGAGTAAAAAGTATGGGAGCAGTTTGCATCATTCATGATCATTTGGACTCTGCTGTAAGAGATAAGCGAAATTGTGGATGTGGACCAATTATCTTCTGCGCTTCAGGTTTTTCAGAACCGTTCAGAAAAGTAAAAAAAAAAAAGTGTCCAAATGCCCAAGGGGGCCATTTTTAGCAGTGAGTTATTACCATGAGAAGATCTACTGTACTGTAGCTCCACAATGGCACACAATGGTCCCAGGTTTCATTATGTGTACATACATTAAAATGGCACACACTGGAAAGAATTTTAACATTAATATTAAAACAGATGTATATAAAAAAAGAAAAAATTTAAATAAAAACACGTCATATTTGCAAATTCATTAACAAACAAAGCAAAACAAGAACCCAAGGTGGTTTAGGTCACGTAATTTAGGTCGTCCCAAAGCTACGACGGTTCGACATACAATTTTGGTTGGGCGTCGCCGTTTTAAATAAATTTGCATACATGCATTATATCATCACACAGTAGAGTTCCTACATTACAGCATTACAGGACTGTAAATTGCTCCGTTTGGCTAAATTGTGTACTTTTGTAAACTATGTCCATGTCTGGACTTGCGATGAAATCATCAGAACACATCTCCATCCTAAAACTACCTGTAGAACAGTTTAGAATTTCACGCAGGGCTTCATTATTGCAATATAAGCTACATGGACCAGGGGCTTTCAGACACCACGGCTGGTATACGATTTTTGAACATCCCATTCCACATTTAGTTCATATTCGCTGCTATAGTGACCTTCACTCTTCTGGGAAGATGTTCCACCAGATTTTGTGAGAATTTGTGCTCATTCACCCAAGAGGATTTTAGTAGTGTCAGGTACTGATGTAGGTGAGGAGGCCTGGGGTGAAGCGTTAAGCGTTAATCGGATCTCCGACTCCAACCCACGTAAAGCATATCTTCGTGGAGCCGTTCCCTGCAACTCAACGGCTCCTTTGAACGGAAATAATCAAATAAATACCCCTTTTTTTCTGTCTGTGTAGGACAAAACAAGACGAACGGTCAGCGAGGTGACCCGCATTAGCAAGCATTAACGACGAGTCGATACACGAGCTAACGTTAGCTTAATCAACTGAGACGTATCGATCAGTTAAAACCCGGAAAGCATATCGAACATTCGAAACAGATTGTGCTTTTGTGTTCATTTAGGTTCAATTCATTCACTTAGCGAATGTTTTTTTTTTTTATACGTACGAAGCATCCAATCAGTGCTTGCAAGAGCGGTCCGGCTAAGTAGCGAAGCATCGAGGAAATACACAAAACATTTGGCACAGAGGTGTGAAAGAACGAGTCAAAGTAGAGATACCATACTGCAAAACTTCCTCAATTATCAGTTAAAAGTCGAACAAAAGTCTTGGAGCGGTTGAGCAGTACTCGAGAATTGGACTCTTCTTGAACGTAGACTCCGAAACACCTTAAAACAAAGTTAGTGAAAGGCCAAAAACAGTCGATTTGATCAACACAACGGAATAAAACAAAGCTGAAACAAGTCGACCAAAAAGACCTCGCAACAAGGGATCTTCAATTGACGAATGACAGCATAATGTCACACAGGAAAAAACGTTAGTATGGAATGGACAGATCAAGTTGACCGATTTTGATTAAGGAGAAAACGCTAATATTTCAAGCGGACCGATTAGCTGCACATCTCTGTTTCCGAAAAAGAAAAAAAAAGGCGATTTTTTTCATCCCGCTTCAAAAATTACCTTTTCTTTCTTTTTTTTTTTTTTTTTTTTTTAAATACACGAGGCCAAAGGTGCGAATGAGCCCCTCGTAGGAAGCAGATGCAGGTAACAGCGCATTGAGCCTTAATGACATCATCTGGTGCGTAAAACGTAACTCGTATGATCGTCAATTAAAACAGTGGAGTTTTAAAAAAATAAAAATAATACAAAAAAAATTAAAAAAATCTATTGCACTATAAATGTAGGTAAAAGTCAGAGGTCAGCAACAGTTTGTATTAGGAAATGCTGCATCGGGGCAACAAACAAACTACAGCAAATTTCAAACAATATTAAAGAAATTATTAAAAAAATATAAATGAGGCTTAAGACAGTTATAATTCTTACCAAATGCGTATATAGAAATCTTTACATGTGATGTATATATCAGCATGAGGCACGTTTTTATATCTTTTAATTTTCTGGCTACTTTCTATAGTTTTTAGCATCAAAAATTGTATGAGTAACAAATGACATACTGAGGATTCAAAACTAAAATGGTACACCGTATGGACAATTATTCAGATGCCAGTCGTTTGTGGTTTGTTGGAGGCACACGATTGTACAGGACGTCTTCGGTTGTGGTGGCATGAGCCGTTCAATTCATTTGAACTAGGAGATCCGAATCTGTTCGTATCTGAAGATCTCCAGTGGCCTGCTATAGCGCGCTCAACGAAATGTGAACGCTGACCGCAAAAAAAACGTCCAACATCTAGTGGAACATCCCAGAAGTGTGAGGTTTTAGGACTGCAAATGTAGGTTGGAAAGTTCAAATGTTTGTCTATTGATCCAAGATCCAAACATCTGCTATGAACAACCGGTTCAGAACTTCGCTAAACAACTAAACACATGCATTTATTGGCAAAAAGTCATTCGACACAGTTATTTTTAGGCTCTCGTGCTGTCGTTTCGAGCTGCGGTTTCCAAGGCAGCGTGCAGTTCCTCCAGTAAGACTAAAGGAAGCCGCAGTTAATTTCCTGTTATTTATCATCCTTTAGCTTTTAACTCGGCACACGATCCACAGCGTCGTCAGCCCAGGCTTGGCGGAGCGAGTCCGACATCAAAAGGAGAGAAGATTAAGTGAGCATTACTCGTGTTTCAATTCAACGTGTGTGTGTGTGTGTGTGTCCCTCCCACCCACCCCCCCAACCCATCTTTATCCAGCCATGGGAAAGTGCTTCGGTGCACTGTAATTGGTTCTTTTCTGAAGGTGAAAGGGGGGAGGTAATTGTTTTTTAGCTTGTCTAAAGATCCCTATTAGTCATTAATCTGCGTCTACTCTGCATATGCTAAGGAAAGGACATCTAACGTTCCTCTACGGAGGGTCTAATATTAGGTTTTGGAAGCATCTAATGAAAAAAGTCGTCAGCCTCTCACCGTTGAAGTTAAAGAAGTTACTTTTTACATTTTTTTATTCCAAATCAGTAAAGGGCTCAAGCCTGATGAAGACCATGATAAAACTTTGGTTCTGGGATGGAATTGAAAGGTTCTGAGATGACAAAGGAAGTGAAAGAATTGAGAAAGTGAAATTCCCTTTGATGATCTTCATCAGCTTTATTGTAATGTCTCTAAGAAGGAGCCAGAACCACCAGGCAAATGATTTCCCTTGCCTAAAACTTCAACTAATTCAATCACTGTAGTCTACATAATCAAGATCGTTTTATTCACAAGGGGAAATTATTATTTTTTTTTAACTCTCAATTTGGTCCTCAATTGCTCCTGGAGGACTTTTCATATAGATTTGGAACATGGCTGCAACGGTTTCTGACAGTAGAGCATTATTAAGATCAGTCCGGACAGACACTGATGCCAGGCGAGGAGGTGTGGGGGTACAATTGGCATTCAAGTTCATCTCGGTAAGGGTTGGAAGGTCAGGGCTCGGACCAATCAAGTTCTATTTCAGCTTTATAGTCTTTAAAGACATTACATTAAACCCAATATCATGACAAGGTTTTATTTCAATAAATGGAAAGAATTCAGGATATATATATATAAAAAAAAAAAAAAAAGTCTTAGCTTTAATTGATCTTTTTGCTTGATTAATACTATTGGATCTGCTGATTCGTGATCCTTATGCTGCAGGTACAATTTGCTCCTGAACGTTTTGTAGATCGTTTGCCGGATTTTTTATAGTCATTTTTTTATGGATTCGTATCAATCCTTCGTATTATGTAAATGTGAAACCTACAATTAAACTTCTCCAATATTCAAGACTGGAAACTTGGGAATAAATGAGAATATATATAGGAATAAATAAACCTGGGAATTGACAAAAGTGCAGAGTTGCCTATAACTGGCAACTAACATTTAGTTGGGGAAAAAAGAAAAGAAGAAAAAAAAAAAAACTTGCAGGATAATTTTGGATAAAACAACCAGATTTAATGCAATTTCAGTCAATTTCTACCTGCACATTCAATCAATTAGAAGCCACGCCCACTACATGCACTTTGCATTCCTCCATAACACATCTCACATTCTGCATGTAAAAAAAAAAATTAAAAAGATTTTGCTGGTTAGTAGGGGCTCCAACACTTATTTCTCCCAAATACAAACTATATCATTTTTTATATACAATATTTTTTTGGATATTCTCTCTTTTGGTTAAAATCAACCTACCATGAAAATCCTAGACTGTTCACATCACCGTAAAGGGGTACGTTTACAAAATCAGCAGTGGATCGAATCATAATTTCGCCCACTGTATACAAAGCAGTTCGTATCAAGTTTCCCAATTTTTTTTTATAGAATTCCCATAAATTTGTGGTACGTTTCCAACTTGGAACATTTTCAAAATTCCCCAGTGGAAGATCCAATGGAAAGTTTCTAGACATTTTCCACCCCTCTGCAACCCTAATTGTAACCCGGGGTTATACGCTAACAGACAAAAGTATCACAATACGAGGTTCTCCCCCAAACGTTCCCTTCGCTCGAAACCGTTCCACAGCATGACCACGCCGCTGTGCTCGAAGCCCGTCCTGCTCCATGAAGATACGTTTTCCATGGGTCAGGGTGAAACCGGTCCTTCTATAGAGCTCTAAACCCTACTGAACAACTTTGGGATGAACGTGAAAGCCGAAAATCACCCCAGGCCTCCCCACATCATGTCCTCCTACATCAGTACCTGACTGCGGCTGGAGGAGCACAAATCTCCAGAAGTAGACAATGAAATTGAACTTTATAGAATTGTAGAACAAAATCCACCCCCTGAGGAGCAACTTTGGCAAGGGAAAAAAAATTGCTTTCTGATGGTCCAGGGAAGAAACGAAGATAGGAACCAAACTTCATGTACCCACCAAAATTTTAATAATGAGTTGTTCCAAACATGAAGAATATTTTAAACACCGTAGTGTATGATTGAGAGTAACGCCCTTTCTAAGGTCTTATACAGTCAGTTGGAGATGTTCCACATCTTCCCAGAAGCACATTATAACAGAGACTATATGTGGAATGAAACGTTCCAAAAGCAATACCAATCTTCTGCTCAGGTGCCCACAAACTTGTCTCTACAGAATATAGTGCAGCTACAGATGGAATATTGACACATTTCAATCAACTCTCACCCCAGTGATCAAGAAGAGAGCATTACATGGATTATAATCCTGAATTGCTCATTTAGGATTTGCTCCCAAAAATCAATCAATCCGTTGTTGGCGTGCGGATCCAAGACCTTCTTACTGTATTTACAGTTGTGTAACAGAACGATGCACGAAATCCAAACTGCTCATTTCTAAGTGGATCACACCCCTCCCTAGTTGTGCTGTTGCCTCTGCACGTTGCGTTATATAAAGCCTTTTGTCTCTTTTCCACCTACACACATTAACGAAAAACAAAATCAGACAAGCTTTTTTTTTTCCCTCTTCTCACCATAGATTTCTGCAAGCTTGTCAACTCTTGTGCATTGCTGTAATGGAGAGTAGTGTAACTGTACACACACACACACACAATGGCTAACTGTAAAAGCCCAACACAAGATCGATTGTGTTTTAATAGGGGAGGAGACAGACCTCTCTGGATCCATACGTGAGCCCATAATAAAGGCAATCGCTTGATTACTCTTCGACTGACATAATAAATAAAGAAATCAATTTTTTCAATTAAACAACACAAGTTTATAAGGTCCAGACCATTTCAGTCGATCGGCTCCTCGGAAAAGCTTCTTGAGCCGAGGTCATGTACAGGGTGGGTAAAGGTGATTTTAGACACCCCCCCAATGGATATGCCGCTTTTAACCCCCTCTTCAGGAGATCTTGCGACAAATTCAAGCCATGGGTTAGACTCGAACTTGAGACCACACCTGTGGTATATGTGACGATTTTTTGAATAGAATTTCATTTTCCATTGAAGATCTACTTTACATGAGTTGTACTGAAAGATCATACTTCAGTGGCCTGCTACAGAGCTCTGAAATCTCTCGACCATTTGTGGGAACCACGGATTGCAATGCCGACTGCACCCCAGGCCTTCTTACCCCCTCTGGCTGAATGAACCTCGACCTGCACATTCCAAAAATCTAGTGGACCGCTATTGCAGAAGAGTTGGAACAGGAAATGTGGGGGGAAAAAAAATGTTCAAAGAGCAAACCAATCTTATTGTAGCCCATACAGTGTAAATAGGTTCCCAGAAATGAAAAATCCCCCAATGAATACTTGACATGAAATAACCCTATTTCCTCGGGCCTATTGCAAGTCACAAAATGAATCGACCCCTGCGAAGATACTTGACATTATATAGCAGCATGAACAAGCTATAGATATACCCCTATACCAAACTATAGATATACCACTATACCAAGCTTCCTATATCTAAAATACCCCAGGGATCGGGGTATATCTAAATGACTCGTACATTGCCTGAGAACCTTCAACATAGCTTTGTAAAGGGAAAGAATAAGGCAGATCTACTAGCTTTTCTTTACAACTCCGGCAATCAAGGTCCTGGATATATTCATCCAGTTCAGTGACATTTTAGACCAACATAGAGGGCAATTGCTAGTCATATACTCGCTCGTTTTCTTAGGCACCAGTACCAGATTTGTACAGTTTTTGGAATCAGCTGCCTGGTCCCTAAAAGAACCAACTGAAATGCAGCCCAAAAACAGCGTTACACAAGCGCCACGAGATGAGCACGCCAACTGATCTGGATGAGAAGTTTCAATCGAAAAGATTTCTCTTACAGGTTGTGAAGGATGAACACTGGAGTCCATGTGTCTGCACTTCTAATTTAGCCCTCAACGAGCCAGAAGATAATGTGCTAATGCTTATGGCTTGTACCCGTCTTGACAATGCTTGTTGGCACAATGGCATATTGCCAATCCTGCCTGTTCTTTCCTCCAGCCCTGGTAAACATCCACCCTACTGCCCTCAGCTGGAAATTTCCACTTGGCTGGAGTAGATGCCCAGGCCTGAAAAGCATCAGACATTTAAAAAAAAGACAAGTGTATACCAGTTTGTCTGTTCTGGGGTTAGAATTTGATGCCCGTTGCCTCATCTTATCACAGAGCTGTAATAAAAACAGCGGCAGGCGCCAATGGCGAGAGATTCGAGATCTTTTTATAGGAACGTGAAACATGCAGTGAAAACCGGCGCATTTGCTTGGTTCGTTTCAACTTCACGGAAATAGCTCGATATCAGGAGCCAATATGTTTGGAAGATAATGTTCATAACATATCCAATGTGACTCAGTGCAGAACAACGTGCAAGGACAAGAACGTTTTTTTTTTTTTTTTTTACCAATTCAAATTACACAAAAACAATGCAGGTCCACATGTGCAATAAGTGCTGGGTTTGGATTTGAATCCACCCACACACACTTTGAGAACTAGAAATGTTCTAGACGAGACAAACAACAGATCCTATCATTTCAGTGAGTAGATGATAAAAAGGATATGGATGAATATATTGGGACCTGACACTCATTTCCAGCAATGTGTGGCTTCTCTAAAAATTGTTACCACAAAATCGGAGGTATACATTTGAATAGTAGATCAATGGATGAACTTGCATTCAAATTTTTCCTTTATTCGAACTGACACCACAAGGCCTTGGTACACAAACATATACAGAATTATATGATTTACAAGGTTTGGAGTGGAAGATCTTTAATGGTCTACAAATAGAGTTTCAGCCCTAACACTATTGAACACCTCGAGCTGAATGGGAATGCTGACTGCACAAACACACTTTCAGTTATAGAGTATATAGCTAGAAATTGAAACGTGCATTAGATGGGACAAACAGCTTATCTCAGTGGGCAGATAATGAGAAGCCGATGTAGAAGATCGATGTAACCCAAGTCATGGACAAGAGTGTTGGAACACCTGAACTTTCCTGCCATATGTGGTTCATTTCCAAACACAAAGCTGAAGGCACAGAGTTGTTTGTGTCTTTGGATAGGAGATAATCATTTAAATTTTCCACTTCAAGTTTTCAATGATATGATACATTGCAATTCCTTTTAAACAAGTAAAACTGAGGCATTGGGAAAACAGAAATGAGGTTTTCAGAGTATTTGCATCAATGCCTGGTTTGAAAACAAGGACCCACAGAGGATAGTGAGATGATGATTGGGGTCTCTGCCTTCAATCATGGACATTTACAAAAGAAAAGAAAAAAAACCACATACCTTTCCCATCTGTAAGATCAGAAGTGTAACGTGACTAGAATGTGCCAAACACAATGAACTCTCAGAGGGGGGGGCTTAATGGCTAATTACAAACAGCTGTAAAGAACAGACTGCCAAGGTTTTTAAATTAGCAGGCCACACCTTGATCAGCACAGGTGGCTTATGGGATAATGGGTGTGTCTTCGGTTCCTGTTTGTCTCTACAGAGATCATAAACCTTTTGCCACCATAGTTAATGAGATGATTGTGGTTTGAAATACGGACTCAAAAATCCACATTAAATGCATGAGATGGTTGTGGTTTGGAATAATGACTCAAAAATCCACATTAAGTGCATGAGATGTTTGTGGTTTTAAATATAAAGGCAAAAGCTACATTAAGTGCATGAGATGGTTGTGGTTTGGAATATGGACTCAAAAATCCACATTTAGTGCATGAGATGGTTGGGGTTTGAAATATGGACTCAAAAATCCACATTTGGTGCATGCGATGGCTGGGGTTTGAAATATGGACTCAAAAATCCACATTTTGGTGCACAAGATGTTTGTGGTTTTAAATATAAAGGCAAAATGCCATATTTAGTGCATGAGATGGTTAGGGTTTGGAATATGGAGGCGAAAAACCACACATTTAGTGCACAAAGTGGTTGTGGTTTGAAATATAAAGGCAGAAAGTCAGTTTTTAATCAGTCTGTAGTTTTACTGAGTATCAAAGATATAAGCAACTTTTACTCTCAACTCAACTCCTTTCATGCTTCAATAGACGTATCTCTACTTTTAATCAAGTATAATTTTCAGGAACTTTTTGCACCTCTGTGCATGAGGCACACGATCCTGAACCTTCTAAAGAGGTCTTAAACACCTGTATTGCTCCATAGGTGCATCTTAAAACATGAAAAGTGTTTCATAAGCATTTTCAAGCAAAACATATTCCAACTTTATTCTTCTCTATTATTGTCTGGCTCTGGCTAAAACACAAAATATTCTATTTTCTAAATTTTTTTGTATTATTATTATTATTATTCAAACCTCGACACAGCCCACGTATGCGCTCTGTGTTGGCGGTGGAAGCATCTCACGGATTCAATAACGTTTGAAGTGAGCTCTTAGGCCCCGGTGGGAAACCGTGTTTTCTGTAGACCAAACATGCAACAGCTGTAAAATCCAGTCCCTCTGATTCTCTTTCTCACTGCGCGCCATTACGGATGGATGACTCGCTCAAGGGAGTTGTAGAAATGGGTGTGGGAAAGAATATTGTGTGCATGGTTTGTGTGGAAGCCTGGCAGACCTACCCACAGATCATCCCCACTATCGGCAGAATGCGTCCCGTTGCACTGGTATCCCTCCAGGGCTTTCACTCATCCCTATCTCTCCATCTTACACATTCACATTGATCTAAATTGACAGGTCAGCTTCTTCTCTGCCTCCTTCACTCACTCACATTGATGAGACCCCTACTGTATGCTTCCTTCTGTGTAAAGATAAAAACCTGCAGCTCTCTTCATTATACAAATTCTTACCTTTTGCAGGTTTTTTTAACCAGTTGCAGCATATTTAGGCTTAAAATAGAACATGCAGTTTGTCTATTTGTTTTAACATGTGAGCGGCAGCAGTAGTCCTCCGGCGAGAATAAAATGAGATAGATGAAAACAGAACCCACCTGATGAACTGCAGTTCACAGAGACCTTCACCCTTTAAGGTTTTATGTTTTCAGACAGAAAAGATAGAAAAGTGATCCTCAAATATAAATTACAACATAGTGAGATTCTTTCTTCCCATATCGCAGCGATGTTATTAAGCTGGGGTCAGACATGATACAGTGCCCCTGGAGCACAAAGGGTTAAGGGCCTTTATTAAGAGCCCCAAGAGCAGCAGCTTGGTGATACCAGAGCTTGAACCCCTGACCTTCTGATGAGTAACCCAGTCCCTTAACCACTGAGCTTCCACCTACTCTATTGAGCTACCACCTCCCCAGACAAAGCAACAGAGATAGATAGATAGATAGATAGATAGATAGATAGATAGATAGATAGATAGATAGATAGATAGATAGATAGATAGATAGATAGATAGATAGATAGATAGATAGATAGACAGACAGACAGACAGACACAGGCAAACAAGCAGACATGCAAGTAAACAGACAGACAACAGACAAATCAACTTGAGACAAATCAACAGACAAACAGACAAAAAGATCAGAAAATTGATTTGTTGCCACTTTGCACCAGGTGGATATTCACCATCTACGCTGTGGATAAAATTCATGGTCGATGTTTGAATTTTAAATCATTTCGTTTTCTACTGTATCCGCCGCATTGTAATGGTGATTTTCACGAAGGAAAAAACAAAGAAAAAAACAGGTGAGCTGACTCAGTAGCACATGTTGACAAAAATGTACATAATAACGAGAGAAAAGAAAAAATCAATGTACAGGTGGATGAATATGTACATTACACGTGTACTGTGGACACGGGCATGTGGTGTCGTCCACAATGCCATGTTTTCACCCGCGTTTAATGGCTTGTTTTGATTTTTTGTCTGAGCATTCATTAGGGAAAAAAGGGGCAGTAGTATGGCTGCCATAACAAGCTTTTGCCAAGAGCATGCTTTCCGTCTCGATGGCTGTAATGGGCACTGTTAGAAGCTGGCTGGCTTCTCGGTGCTAACGGGGGATCATCGACGCTTATAATGACTACCCGGGCCGTGCTCATCTCACACACTCTGGCGATCCTGTTGGCGCGAGCACACAAGATTGAAACGGTCAATTAGGAGTTTGCCCACGAAGCTCCATTACTGTCTAGCGCACTGTCATCAGCATTCATTAAGACACCCGTGTCACTCAGAACAGCCAATTACAAAGCGCCCCATGGACCCTGTTTAGCTCAGTGGGAGACTTTTTGCTCTCCAGAAAGGGTCCTTGAAAGAGAAGTGGCTCGCTTTCTCACCGGGTATTATGAAGCGATAATCAGGTAGACTGACATTCCACAAAATGTAGTATTAAACCATGAACATACCAAGCAATAGAATTCCTAACTATCCTTTTCTATCTTCCTTCCATCTGCAACAGTTGCTAAAACCTCTATTTCCAACCTCCTTACCTGCACTATACAAAGGGTGGAGGGGAACACTGAGAGCTGAAGCAACCAAGAATACACAAATCGCTTTGTCATGTTCTTTAAAGCAAGCACCTTCCATTTAATCCACCCAAGATGTCCGAGGCTTGTTCTGGCAACGAATACAGAGCTGGCGGTCGTAACCAATCAGACCGGAAACTTAATTCTCAATCGCCACCATCACATTTAGCCTTTTATTTTTTTTTGTCATTTTACGCCAAGCAGACGTTCCGAGACAGTGCTCTAGAAATGTAATTACATGCTTTTATAGGGATATATAATCCCAGCACTCTCATTTCCCCCAGGCATATTTTGACCTTATGATAAAAAATAAATTCTGTGTCGAATTCACCCGAAGGCACGGTATCCACAGCAAAAAAAAAAATTAAATAATGGTGCACACAAACTTCGCCTGCTGCTCTCCTTTGGAACCGAATCAAGCTTTAATCATTTAGTTGGCCAGAAAATGCCCCCCTCAAAGCTGCTCAGTTGGAAGTCAATTATGTCACTGCATCAAGAGGGCAGCGTCGATTAAAAAAACAAAACA
Organism: Silurus aristotelis; assembly: GCF_946808225.1. NCBI lineage: Eukaryota > Metazoa > Chordata > Actinopteri > Siluriformes > Siluridae > Silurus > Silurus aristotelis. The sequence goes on from NC_139586.1 coordinate 1,807,138, forward strand.
AAAAACAAAGGCGAAGGAGCTGATATCAGCTAACGGGACTTATGATTACTAGCGGTGTCCTGTCCTGACTGCTTGCTGTGGACGCTAATGCTGGCTGCCATCTATTATTGGGTGTTTATCTGTTTACCAGGAAGATAGTAATAATAAAGAAAGGTGTTCGATTCTCTTAGTTAGTCAGAAAGAAAGCCGGTCGGGTTTTATGATGACTTGGAATGCTAATTCGATCGGTTAAAACAGAGCAGGTTATTGTTAGGCGATTTTTTAATCGTTGATTGTTTTTCTAAAAATGTTGCCCCCATTCAGATTTACTCTCATTGCACCAATGGCAGAATAATTAAGAAACATTGTTGCCTGACCACAAGATGGCACTTCCTGATTAGCCGCTCACGCGTTAGCGCGTTCTAATAGAATGGAATGTAGAAATAGCATCAAAGTTAAGAGACGATAACAAGCCAACGGGTCCACCTTGCTAATTCTATTAGCAATCCTATTAGCATAGTATTTTTTTGTATATGCTAAGAAGAGCTTCATCTGTTTCACATTTTTTTTACAACCATGTTGACCATTTTATTAAAGGCATTGGCCAATAAAAATACAACAATCCTTAACGTTTTTTTCAAATTACCAACAAAGAGAATCAGACATGTCGTTGTGTATACCTGAACATAATTGAAGACTTTTAATTGATTAGAGATAATAAGTGAACCATTCCACTTTGAGTTGGCTGTTACAGTAATCTCCACTCTTCTGGGAAGATGTTCCCAAAGGTGTTAGTAAAGTCAGGTACTGATGTAGGTGAGGTGAGGAGGCCTGGAGTGCAATCAACATTCACATTCATCCCAGTAGGGTTAGGGTCTTCAGCAGGAGATCTTCCTTTCCAAACCATGTAAAGAATATCTCCATGGATTTATGCAAATTTGAAGTAAAAAGTCCATGCTCCTAGATTTAAATACAAATGTGTGCCTCCGATTTTGTGGGAACGATTTGGAAGAAGCACAAATGGCTGTCCAAATACTTTAGTGTTTTTTTCCTTTGAATTTAAAGTGCATTTAATGTTTGTTTGAAGGAAATCGAGTTCATAATGATGAAGCGATCGAGGCGGATTATCGTCATGAAACGACAACGTATTCCTGCATTTCATACCATATGGCGTTTTTTAGATTTCAATCTTTAGCACTTTGTGTGTGTGTGTGTGGGGTGTGTGTTGTTTTTTTACTCAGCTGAAGCATTTGTTAACTCGTTCCATCACTATTTACTTCACACGAAGGCTGTGACAAGCTCCCACACTTCAGCTGCACCCACAGGGACAATGTGTTTTCACCACTTAAACTCCCATTTAAACAAGCTGCAACAAATGCCGAAGGCTTCCTGTTTATGCTCGGCGTACGTTCTGTAAAACTTTCCACATTCATATTCTTCAACATATACAACTGTTAGTTTTTGCTGTACGCTTCAGGCCGTTCGCCGTCTGTATTCTGAGGTAAAATTTTGCAAGATTGGACTGGAAGTGTCGCTCTGTTCACTTGAGAATTTGCCCTGGTATTCAAGCAGCAGTCCGGTCCTCATAAACATCGTCACGAACACTCGTGACCCAGTTTCATTGGCGGACAAACATGGCCATATGTACTATTGAATTGTGTAGCCTTGTAACTTAGATTTGATTTGTTGCTTAAAGCAAACCATAAATTGACAAATGAATAAGAAAATGTTCAAGTTTTGAGACATTGGTTGCAACCTCTATTCTGTTTCAATGCCTCTATTTGGCACCTTTTATAGTTTAAAACGTTCTAATTTTGGTTTTGGAGCTTGTAGATTATTTTATTTTTTTTAATGAATAAGTCATCATCTTGATATACCCCAAATAAATATTCCTTTCAGGTAGCGATAAGAAGATCGGATCATTTTAGTAACTTGGTTCGTTCGAATCTCGTTCATCAAAATGAACAAATCTTTTTTCGAGTCATTTAGTTAATTTCGTTCCTCCAATCACCTCCATAGTGTCTATGGGACTCGACTGACCAAAGGACGAACTGCTCGGACCAGAGGACTCGTGAGACGAACTACTCGTGATGCACTGCATAGCGTCTATGGGAGTCACGTGATTAAAGAACGAACGACTCGGACCAAAAGAGTTGAGAGATTAACTCAAATCTGTAAAAAAAAATGAACGAATCGCTGTTTGAGGTGACTCGTTCTTCTGAGTAGCATCAAAGACTCGTTGATAATGAGTCAGTACTTTCAGGAAGAAGGACATTAAAAATTTTTCTCCTGTGATTTGAATTTCATAATGAACGATGTTCAACGATGCTCCATTTGCATTGTAAATGTAATTCTCTAGTCAGCTTCGAGTGATCCCTCAAATACGGCATTCCAAAGTCTGTCTATTCATCTTTTACGTTGGATAGCATGGCACATCACTCATCACTGGTACCGCTAATCAAATTAAAGTGCAATATGCTGTACTCTACATGGGCGTAAATATTGATACACCTGACCTTTTTCATCCGTGTGGTTTTTCGCTAAACTTTTACCACAACTTTCGAAAAAAAAATTTCACCTGACCTTGGGAACCCAAACGTGTTTCATCAAGAGGACCAAAGTGCACAAAGCCAGCTACATAAAGATATGATTTACATGGGTTGAAATGGAAGATCTCCTGCTATAGAGCTCCAACCCTATAGAACATCAGTACCTGACTTTATTAACACCTTTGTGTCTAAATGAGCACAAATCTCCACAAAATCCAGTGGAACATCTTCCCAGAAGAACGGAAGTTACATAACATATTAGCAAATGTGGAATGTTATTCCACAGATTACTGAAAAGGTCAGGTGTCCAAATATTTTTGCCGATATAGTGTATGTAAAAGTCATCGAACATTAATAATGATATATAAATAAAAAATGTGAAATTGTATTGAATATTTATATTTGTAATTCACTTTGAAATAGCTCATTTACATAATTTACATATTACGAGTTCTATTGGTTAAACATTCCGCTCCAAAACTATTGGCACCCCATCCTAAGGGTTTAGAATCTTAGTGTCAAATTTTTCTGCAAAAAAAAGGAAAAAGGAAATAAACGGAAATAAACAACAAAGCTCATTATTCAATCGTTCTTGTCCTTTGTTTAGTAAAAGGCCAATTCCCACCCGTTTTTAACGTCGAATGGATTCCTTGTTACGTCTTCAGTCTCCCCTCGCTTGCTCTAATGGCGGAAAGCTGGGAGTAAAAATACCAAGGACAGTTTTCCTCTATATTTGTAATTCCTTCCTTATTTGGCAGGGTTTCCTGAGCGTTTCAGCTGAACTAACAAATCACACAAACAGAGCTAATCCAAAGGAGTGATCATTTTCACATGGCAGCTGAGGAACGTTAAGCAGGGGGTTTAGTGACAGACTTGGTCTACTACGTCTTTCTGAAGCTACATCTGACCATAAGATTCGTACGAACATCATATTCCAGACCCCATTTGATGTCCATGGTCACCCCCATTCCGCTAGATTTTGGAGTGTAAAGTCCAGGTACTAATGTGGGTGAGGAGGGCTTTGGGGTCAGTCAGCGTTCCAATTTATCCCAAAGGTGACCAATAGGGTTGGAGCTCTATAGCAGGAGATCTTCTACTCCATCCAATGTGAAGCCTATCTTCATGGAGTTGCCGGAACAGGTTCAGATCTCTTAGTTCGAGAGAATAAAAAAATGCAAAAACATCTTATACAATTGGGAGCCTCCAAATAATCCATATAGTCCATATAATGAAAGCAAATCGAGTCAAATGTCTCTTGCAATATGACCACACTGAAATCTTGTTTTTTTTTCTTGTTTTTCATGATAATGGCCGACATTGCACTAATTTTCATGTTGGTTTGCGTGACACCTACTGCGCACGGGATCGCAGCAAATCGCATTCGGATTCGAGATCACCGGTGCCGTCTTTGTTTTACTCAACCGATCCCATGAAATGACTCCAAGAAAGCGAATCCTGAAAGCCGTCCATTCCCCGAGCGTCATTTGCATGAGCCGTCTCAGGTCAGCTGGGTCACTAAGAAGCAGCGTCTGTCCGTTTATATCATTTTGCTTTATAATCTCGGCGTATCTTTCAGCGAGCTTCAGCTTGGATAGCTGTAGAAGTGTAAAAACAACATTTTTATTTAGATAAACCAAATATCATCAGTTATTTGCATACATTTTTGCATAAATTTGCATACATTTTTTATGTACTATTCGGTCTTTAAGATAAAGGTAACAGAAAGAACCAAAAAAAGGGGGTTTTCAGAGTAATGGCATGAAGGAAACTTTTTGGGATCAGCAGAAAAATGAGTTTCTATAATACAAATAAGTCCACTGGGTTTAATCCACTGTTTTGATGATCCCAATGATTTATTCATGAAGCAAAACCCATGTATTTATCATACAGAAAACCTTTTTAAAGAAACTTAATGGTCAATAAAATGATATTTTGTACCAAATTATTCTGTTTAATTTAGTCAACCAATTTCGATAAACTTATATCTGAACCAAAACCAGAACCTTAAAAAGTTTTAATGGTTCTACTGTGGCATTTCTGTCAAAAAACTTTTTTTTGTTCTTCTTGGTACCTATAAACTGCTTTTGAGAGCGTAAATTTAGGGGTCCCCAAACGTTTTACTGTGAGGGCCACAGGGGTTTAACAAAAAAAATTGACATGGCGACAGAGTAAACTTTCTTCCGGCTTCTCCCGTTAGGGGTCGCCACAGCGGATCCTCCGCACGTTTTGATTTGGCACATGTTTTACGCTGGATGCCCTTCCTAACGCAACCCTCCCCAATTTATCCGGGCTTGGGACCGGCACTGAGAGTGGCTGGGGATGGTTCCCTGACCGGGGATCGAACCCGGGTCGCAGCGGTGAGAGCGCTGCATCTTAACCACTAGACCACCAGGGGACCCGACATGGCGACAGAGTAAATACCAGTATTTTGTGGCGATTTTACAGGAATTTTTCAAATGTTTAATTAAGCTTCCTAATGCTAGATTAGTTTATTATTTGTTTCTGCACCGTACACACACACATGAGCATTACTTTTCTTTTAAAAGAGAATTATTGCTCTCATAATGAAATTTTTTAATATTCATTGCTATTGAAATCAAAACATTTACCTACTTATGCTTATGCATATGGTTGGTGCGTGAATCTAACAAATAATTAGGTTAATAGCTAGAGGACAAACGGATAGAGGTATGAAAATGTGTTGAATAAATATATGAAAATATTTATGAATAAATATAAATGTATAATTAATTACTTTTGAATAATGTAAATAGCACTCTCTGTGCAGCGCACTGTCTTGCACCTAAAAAAAACTGCGATTGGCGTCAGTGATTTGCCTCTAGAGGCCGCTCTCGTAATGACAGTTAAACGGAAGCCGGAAAAACTATTGGTATGGATTTTTGCCCATAGGCGATTTGGAAGGAGAGTCATTCCAAATGTGGAAGTAGTTTGGGGACACATGGTATAGTGATTCCTTAAAACAGAATTTGAGATTACATGAAAGTTGACCAACCTCATTGCAAATGTCCTCCACCGACATGTTAAAGACAGCGTTAGGAGACAAGCTGTTGAACGAAGATCTTCCTATTGCTCTCAAAGTGCTGATTTGTCTGATCCTCGCCAACTCGTTCTTAATTGAACAGTCCAGGTTAACCGTGCAATCTTTTAGTTTATTGGCCTCATTGACTGTGAACACGTAATCCTTCCTAAGAAACATCTCAAACAACTCCGAATCATCGTCTCTTTCCAGAAACATCTCCACCTCGGCCCTCATGACATGGAGCTCAATCCGATGCTCACTAAAAACTTCCCATAGAGTCTTGCTGCTATTGCCATCAACCGTGGTTTTATCAGCCTCCAGAGTCTGTTGCTCATCTTCCATACACTGAAGTATCCAGCTGAGTCTACAAGGCCAGCGGTCAACCAGGACGACCCAAGCCGCGACTCTTTCAGGCGAAGAAAGGTCGACGTTAAGAGCGTTAACGACCATCATGGACACTCTGATGGAGTTGGCGACCCTCCTCATAGACACCGTATTTTCTGAGATATAAGTTTGGAGCCTGTTCTCGTCACATAAGTATATGCTCCGAAGTGCTTCCTGAATTGAACGCTCCATGTCATTCTCATTAAACAAACAGTAAGTGGTTTCATTTGCATGTAAGGATGAGGCTTGGCTTATATCAGTCAGGCGGTTCTGAATCAAAGGGGCATCTTCAGAAGATTTAGAGGTCTTTATGCAATCTAAATTCTCACCGTGATCTTCTAGTGCGTCAGACTGTTTGGACGAAATTTCTTCGAAGACCTTGCACTTGGACACGTCGCATAAAGGTGGGACTGTGAACGGCAGCGTAATAATGCGGTCCAGGAAGCCATAAGCTCTGTCCTTTTTACTATAGCAGTCATTTGCCTGGTCGATTTTTTGCGTAAGGACCTCAGGGTCGATTGCGACTAGAGAAACAAAGGGGCTTTCCTCGTCAGAAAGAAGGATGCCGATGGCGTTCAAGACGCCGACAATTTTTGCTGGTGTGCAGCGGTCCAAATTGGTGATCTCCAGCACCACTTTGATCTTCTGCCGCTCGAAATGCTCCATGAAGTGAACGAAGCACGAGAGGATCCTCATCTCTTTCCGAACCTCATGCATCAAACCCAGCTGCTCGCTGATCTTCTTGTTGTCCAAAGCATTTTTTACCTTTATGTCCTGGCTAAAGATGAGGCTTTTCAGCAATATGAAAATGAATCTCGCAGCTCCAACTGCAGGGACACCTAGCATAGCGATGAGAAAACCCCCAACTACCCCATACCCTTTTTCATTCTGGTCGTCCCCTTGAGGCGTGTGTTTACCGAATGATAAAATAATAACTGGTACCACAATAAATAGGCAAACCATCAGCATTGTTAGGACCAAGGCCCATAATGGGATGCAGCAAAACTTCTTGGATCTCCAGACTTCAGAGCTGTTTTCAGTCTTTCTTGGCTTTGCGTCCTTTTCTTTGTCGTATTGAGCGACTCGAAAGAGGCTGAGCTGAAGCTTGCCAAAACCGTCCTGAAGAGCTTGGCACAACTGCATCACCAAGCCTGCCCAGAGCATGTCGCTCCCTGCAAAGTGCCAAGCGCTAAACCTGACAAACACATAGCGCTTGCATTTTGTCCTCTGCGTTTTCTCCGTCCACACGGGTCGATAGAAAAGAAGACGGAGGATTAGCGAAATCAGATTCCCGATCGAGGGCTTGCATATGTTCTGTTTTGCCTCGTTCATGTAACCTTTGGAATAAAAACCAAGGCAACAGGATGTTCAAGTTCATTGTTAAAACATTTTGCAAAAGAATAATTAACGCTTGCAATTACAAGCTAGTAATTAAACTAGCATAGCTTTCAGATAAGTACCAACCTTCCATGCTCGCGAAAATCATTTTGATTCTGCTGTGACACGACGCGTACAGGCCTACAGTCATTGGAGGATCCACTTCGGCCAGAGTTTTGTATAATGCATATGCATATACGTTATCCTTGTAGAGCTCTGCTAACAAAACAGAACGGAAATTTCAGTTTAGGAGGTTCAACAAATCTGTTTGAAATACATTTCCCAATGTAAAAGGCGGAGGATTTTAATGATATACAGCATCATATCAAATCATAAATCAGCATCATCTTCTTTCGGCTTCTCCCATTAGGGGTCGCCACAGCGGATCATCCGTCTCCATACCCCCTGTCCTCTACATCTACCTCTTTCACCCAAATATCAATTCATAAATACTTCACAATATTTCCCTCAAAATAAATTACTGGACAGAATCCAGGGAATCGAAAGCTGAAAATTGGTGATTAGATATCTCAGGTTTCCGGAACCTTCAGGGGAAGGGTTTAAATGAGGACGTGTAATTAGCCTTTATATGTGTGAAATCTGTGTATTATTAACTCAGCCTGATTTTCTGAACACTAATAACAAATAAAAAAAAACAGTATTAACTCATTAAACAGACTATTTGTCTAAATCATGGGTCTTCAACCGGAGGCCTGTGGCGGTACTGCAGGGGGTCCGCTAATTAATGTCGAATCACCAAATGTTTTTTGTAAAAAAAAAAAAAAAAAGTAAAGAAAAAAATGCTAAAAATTGTTTGGTAAAAACCTAAAAGATAACATATTTAATGTAAAAAATATTATAATTATTCTATTAATAGTTCTATTATAAAAAATATATGAAAATATAGAGACAATGATGCGTGTAAAAAGACAGTTCTAATTGTCTTAATGTAATGTAACTAGCGTAATATGACTGGTTTCTATTAATATCAGTGGCTATGTTAAACACTTTTTTTTATATCAGGGGGTCCCTGGGTCTTGTCTCTCTTGCCTTAAGGGGTCCCTCACCTAAAAAATGTTGAAGACCCTTGTTCTAAAAGAATAGAGCAAACCAAGTCTTTGATAAGGTCATAGAATTTCCAAAAATCTGAATCTACAACCTCCAGATATTGTCTCAACAAGGACACGATTGACTTGTAATTAGCGAACAACTATGACAATGTTCAACCCTCATTTTATACATTTTCGGAATTAAACTCGTTTCAAATCTAAAAAAATATAAAAAATGATGAAACTAGTTGACTAGCATGCACTGATAGCTCACTAGTGAGGAAGTAGACGCTCCAACACCCAAGTGAAACAAAGCTGCTCCTCAAAAATCAAGATGGTGTCTAATGAAAGAAGTCACGCTGAGGCTGATGATGCCTCTGAAGGAGGTAAAGTGGCTAATTAAAGGTGGCTAAAAAAACGTTGCTTAACACAGCCAATCATCATTTGTTTGGTTTGATTGATGAAGACCAAGATGGAGATTTTTTTCGGTCAAGTTTCAAAGCATCATATGTGGTTCAGATCCTCCTTAATTATTACTTTGAAAAGCTGGTGGTAGCATTGTGAACTCATCTTTAGAAATGGGATCTTTTTGTCAAAATCGAAGGGAGAACGTACTGTATGGCACAAAATATCGAGGATGAGATCTGCTTCAATCGCGAGAAATCTGCTACAGTTTGCTAAAAAGGAATAAAGCTTAGAACAAACTTCAGCTTTTGGCAGGACAATGATCGCAAAGGGCCAAAGGAGGTTAGAAACAAAACGATTCATTTTTGTCCAGTAGCCAAGTCAAAGTTTGGACAACAATATCGAGAAGATCGACCAGGAAGAATGGGTGGAAATCTTTCCTGAAGAAGTGTGCAAAGCTGGTGGGAAGGTTTTTACATTTAGGCCATTTGGAAGACATTTTCATCCAGATTAAAGGCTAAGAGCCTTTCTGCTGAGCTCCCACTGCTGGGGGTTTAACCTTAAAACCTGCTGATCTCAAGTTCAAACCACTACTTTCCAATGCAGTCCAAGGTGGTTCAATAAGAAATGGGGCAAACAAGCCTCGATTTTAATTTAAGTTAAGATCTGCAGGCAAATAATAATTTCTGATGTTGAAAACTAACCTTAAAATTGTATTGACTTGCATAAACAAAAGAATACTACCTGAAATAAGCACTGTATACTCTATAATAAGAATGTTGTGCTTGCTAAACCAAGAATTTCCAGTGGAAAGGGTGTGGTATGTATATATATATACAGTACAGACCAAAAGTTTGGACACACCTTCTCATTCAAAGAGTTTTCTTTATTTTCATGACTATGAAAATTGTAGAGTCACACTGAAGGCATTAAGGGCTATTTGACCAAGAAGGAAAGTGATGGGGTGCTGCCCCAGATGACCTGGCCTCCACAGTGACCGGACCTGAACCCAATCACCAGTGAGCTGGACCGCAGAGTGAAGGCAAATGGGCCAACAAGTGCCAAGCAATTCTCGGGGAACTCCTTCAAGACTGTTGGAAGACCATTTCAGGTGACTACCTCTTGAAGCTCATCAAGAGAATGCCAAGAGTGTGCAAAGCAGTAATCAAAGCAAAAGGTGGCTACTTTGAAGAACCTACAATATGACATTTTTCAGTTGTTTCACACTTTTTTGTTATGTATATAATTCCATATATAATTCCACATGTGTTCATTCATAGTTTTGATGCCTTCAGTGTGAATCTACAATTTTCATAGTCATGAAAATAAAGAAAACTCTTTGAATGAGAAGGTGTGTCCAAACTTTTGGTCTGTACTGTATATTTTTTTTCCCTGACACCCAACAGAACAAAGTCCTTGTGCAATGCAAACACAATAAAGATATGCACTGAAAATTACGCTTATTGTAGATTAGGTCAGTCCAAGAGTGTCATAGGGCAAATATATACTGTAGAGTAGTGTATGAACAAGAAAACGCAAATATTATAGGCAATGATTTGACAATGATAATTAAAAGAATTTATTATTGTCATTATTAGAATATATCAAACCTGGTTTGGAGGGTATGTTCATTTTCTTCCTATTCATTGCATTGTTTTTGTAATTTCAAAGCTATGTGTTGTACCTTTTGCCATTCTTTTCTCCGGTCGCTCAGCGCATAGAAAATAGCAATCAACTTTTTCCCTCCAGCTTTCCTGAAAAGAAGAAAAACAGAACGGTGAGATTTGGTAAAGAACGTCTTGTTCTGCTCTTGTTTTGATGTCTATGGAGATTTTGCTTTATAATCGGGGTTATGCATGAATGCGCCAATTCACTTTTCCACCATTAGCAACAAACGGAAGCGTGTTATTACGGAGCGTTTTCGTTTTTCTCACGCCCAATTTCTTCCGAATGAACTGTTTAATCGGATCGCTGTGAATGGATGCATGGAATAAAGTCCAGAGACAAGATAAAATGCAGATAAATCATACAGTCTTAACTCAAAGTATTTGTGTGTGCACAAATCTCATTTTAAAATCCCTTTTGATGAAAAAAACATGATAATAAAAAAATATAAGCCTCACCTGCTACAAGCACAAACGCACGGCGCTTACCGAAGGTCTCATAATGCCGTCTCCATTCCTTCATACCGCAGGACGTAAAAGGGTGTGTTTGGGTTTTATTATGAAAAGCACGCAGCTCTGATTGGCACAGTTCAGCTGGTGACTGTTTGTTATTCTAGATAACGATAAAATACTGTTCGTTTACATGGCTTGCAGTGGCCTGCTAAAGAGATCTGATCTGACCAGGCCTCCTCACCTCACCTCACCTCACCTCACCTTCCAGACTCTACCTGGGGCTGAATCGCCAGAACCACACTTCAGGAAGAGTGGAGACTTAATTTGGAATGCGATGTTCTAGAGAGATAGATGGATAGATGGACAGATAAATAGGGGAAAAGTTACAGATCAGTGGTTCATGATCCTAAAACACACAGAAAAAACATTACCCAGAGAGCGAGCGCGCGAGCGAGCGAGAGAAAGAGAGAAAGAGTGAGAGAGGGGGGGGGGTGTAGACAGACAGACAGACAGACAGACAGACAGACAGAAAGTTACAGATCATTGGGTCTTGATGATCACAGGGAGAGAGAGAGAAAAAAAGGAGGGTGTAAGTAGGTAGACAGACAGACAGAGAGAGAGAGAGAGAGAGAGAGAGAGAGAGAGAGAAAGTGAGAGAGAGAGAGAGAGAGAGAGAGAGAGAGAGAGAGAGGGGAGGGTGTAGACGGACAGACAGACAGACAGACAGACAGAGAGAGAGAGAGAGAGAGAGAGAGAGAGAGAGAGAGAGAGAGAGAGAGAGATAGATAGATAGATAGATAGATAGATAGATAGATAGATAGATAGATAGATAGATAGATAGATAGATAGTGTTAAAGTGTGGTGTTTTACAGATAGATAGATAGATAGATAGATAGATAGATAGATAGATAGATAGATAGATAGATAGATAGAGAGAAACACTTCACAAATGCCATTTTTGAAAACTTTCTTTTCTAATTTGTCATTTAACTGAGATTAAGAAAAAATGATGCCCAAGTCACCTACTTTTTGTTTCTGTATATTTAGTATAAATGCAATTTTTGATGCATGATATCCTCACATCCTCAAAAGGACACGTCCGCTGTAAAGTAGCATAACATCCTCCAGGTATTTAAATAAATGCAAATCACAACGCTTGTCTAAACTCGTTTACTAATACGCATTCTTCTTGGACATCCTCTTGGGTCGGTGTGTGCTGCTTCCACGTAAAGCTCGCAACTCGAAAGGGCGATAATGAGCCATTAAAAAGACCCTGAGACGTCCCTGAGAACATTAAAGCATCGGGAAAATTGAAGTCGATCGTGTATGGTGTTTTTTTTTGTTTTGTTTTTTTCCCAAAAACTGAAAAAGCCATCCAAGGTCTCCGTGTTCGCATTTCGTGAAATCGGTGAGACTTCAGAATTACGAATGACTCACGTTTTATTCGCATGAAATAAAATCAATTAATAAATAAACAGATTTCTCTATAAACAGTTTACTACAGAAAGTCAGAGGTTCTAGTTTAAAAGTAATGTATAGTACAATATATTTATAGACAGAAATTCTGCCCTGTTTGTCAAAATATATAGAAATGGACAAAAAAAACAACCCCTCACAACCAAAAAATGAATTCGTAACTAGCAAGTCAATACACACATTCAGTTTTGGAACGCAGCCCAAAATCTTGTACCTTCATTTTCTTTCTTTCCTCTTTATTGCACAATACAGAGGAAAAGTAACCGCTAGCCAAAGTTCTGAAATTCTCAACCCAGCCGAAACCAACCAAACATCAATATTAACGAAACAGAGAATGAATAAACAATATATGGGCAAATGTTGGTGGACACCAGACCACAAGGTTTGCAAAATCAGGTACCGATGTAGGTGAGGACGTCTGGGGTGCGGTCAGGGTTCATAACAATATTTCGTTGAAGGCTCTACAGCAGGAGATCTTCCACTTCGACTCATGTTAAGCATATTTTCATAGAACTGGTTTAATGCACAGGGGCATTGTTTTGTTGGAACATCCTGTTGTGGGCCTCCAACTTTGTGGTAACAATTTGAAGAACAGACATCGTGCCACAAAAAGGAGTGAAAAGGAGGCTAGAAATCCAAAAATCCAATACATATTTCCATATTCTGGAATTTGGGTGGGATCAGTCAGGTATGTTAGTGGGGTTGGGTGGGATCGGTCAGGCGTGTTGGTGGGGTTAGGTGGGATCGGTCAGGGGGATAGCATGTGGGATTACTCGAGTGTGTTGGTGGGATTAGATAGGATTATCATGTGTGTTGGTGGGATTGGCCAGGTGTTTCTGTAGGACTGGATGAGATCAGGCAGTTGTGTCAATGGGGTTGGGTGGGATTTGTCAGGGGTGTAAGTGGAATTGGAAGGGGTCAGTCAGTTGTGTCTTTGAAACCATCTCAAGTTAATATCATGCAAAAATATTTCCAAATGCAATGCATGTGTTATATTCAAGCCGTATGAAAAGTACAGAATAGGATACGAATCGAATGGGGAGATTTTACAGGAGATGAAATAAACCAAACACTATGGCCTTGTATGTATAAATGCAGGAAATCAAAAGCAGCTAATGGGTGAAGCACAAAAAAACAAGGTTAGCTGTAAAATGCTGTACGGTAAATACACTTACATACATGGACACACAATGAGCGAAAGATTTCTATTGCCTTTTACGCAATGGCGAAACAAAGAATTCAATTGGCACTCGGGTCAAACGGACAACAAAAAAACAAAAAAAGCCATTTTAATTACGGTTCATGTCTATTTAAATCGTGTGTGTATTCATGCACAGTCCCAAAAAACATTCATCTTTAAATATTCGAGATTAATGAATAATTATAATGAATTCATTAAATACATCACTACATAAAAGTTAGTTTTTTTACTTAAAAATTATATATTATTTTAATATGCATTACATAATATACTATAAACAAAATGATGTACTATTCCAGCGTATATTTTTATTATATAATTTAGTTTATAATCATGATACATTTATATAGACACTATATTATATAATATATCTAAGTATAGTAATTAATAAATAAATATATGAGATTATTGTTAAATATTTTATTTAAAAGCTGAAGAAATGCTACTGAAATACACACACACACACACTTTCATCTTTTTCCCATTTCTTTTCTTACACCAGAGGTGTGACTCAGATTTCTGGTTACCTTTTGTTGGGAGATTTTCAATTTTTGATACACTGATCTTGATCTAAAAATCTAAATGACTTGCTAGGTTAGATGCAGCAAAGTGTGTGTGTGTGTGTGTGTGTGTGTGTGTGTGTGTGTGTGTGTGTGTGTGTGTGTGTGTGTGTGTTAGTGTGTTTGGGGTTTTAAAAAAAAAAACCTAGCACTCATAAGATTATACTGCCCCCTGCTGCTGGTGAATGGCTATTGCGATTCCCTTCAGTTTGTTGCCCGTGGAAGTGCCCCCGATGTTGTGTTGGAACAATGCGGAGCAAGGCTGCTCTCTGCTGTCTAGCTTCGATATAAAACTACTGATGTATTTACATCCATGGACTGGAATGTGATTATCTGTTAAAACATTGGGAAAAAAAATCCTCACTGTTCTAATTTTCATAGAGCAAAAGAAAATTAAATGCTTATGTGTTTGGTATTAGCATGTTTTTTGAAGGCTCACGGCTAGCATGAAGTTTTATAGGTCTCAGTGGCGGGCCGTGCATTTGGTACCTGGGCCTTCAGTGTGGACGTACCCGAGTTAATCCACCTCTTAATACCACCACTATCATGTCGCAATTATGGAAACCATCAATACAATACATTATTCAAGGGTGAATAACGTTTTACTAAAGCAGGAAACCCAGTTAAGACTCCAAACCTCTACACTACAACCTCAACTGTGTCACCTACATCATCTGGAGCAGTTCAGAATCAATATTTGTCTAATAACATGACAAAAACATTTTAAATCCAACCTACTCACCAGAGATGCAGACTCATAATTTGCAGCGCCCCTCAGAGGCTGTAATCCAGTGGTACCACTCGTATTCACTGGTCTGGAAGTGGAGAACAAACCCTTTCCCGGGCTGAGACAGGCTAGCGAGCTTCAGGGTTGGACGACCTCCTCACCATGTCTAGCTTTTCTTCTAAATGAATTTTAAGTATGTCTGAGACCAAATCAGTTTCTCTTCCTCTGTAGGCATAAACAAGTTTAACTCAGATGTATTAATGTGTGCAGAGCTACAGACATGTTTTACCAGACGAACTCGGCTGTAACAGTTTCCCTCTGACCAACCAATCAGAAGACGGAAAAATGCTGACTCTATTCTGGGCCAGCGAGCTGCCCTGTGAGGTGAATATGAAATCTGATTGGTTAAAGAAACAGACCGGTTGCTAATAGAACTAAGGTAAATAAGCCAGCAGTACTGAATTTGAAGGCCCTGGGCAGATTAGAATGACATGGCAGCACATAGAGGCTGAAATCTGATTGGACATAAAAACACATACACGTACTGGAAGCAGTGCAGCCGATAGAAACGTTACGAAATGAAGAGAATAAACTGTTGGGAATAAATTAATACAATTTCATGGAATAAATATTTGAATTTAGGTTGTTTTCCTAGGCGATACAATCAATGTTCGTCCAATCTATCTATCTATCTATCTATCTATCTATCTATCTATCTATCTATCTATCTATCTATCTATCTATCTATCTATCTATCTATCTATCTGTCTGTCTGTCTGTCTGTCTGTCTGTCTGTCTGTCTGTCTGTCTGTCTGTCTGTCTGTCTGTCTGTCTGTCTACATTTTATCTGCTTATTATTCTAGCTTTTTGTCTGTCTGTCTGTCTGTCTGTCTGTCTGTCTGTCTGTCTGTCTGTCTGTCTGTCTGTCTGTCTGTCTGTCTCTATCTATCTATCTATCTATCTATCTATCTATCTATCTATCTATCTATCTATCTATCTATCTATCTATCTATCTATCTATCTATCTATCTATCTACATTTTATCTGCTTATTATTCTAGCTTTTTGTCTGTCTGTCTGTCTGTCTGTCTGTCTGTCTGTCTGTCTGTCTGTCTGTCTGTCTGTCTGTCTGTCTATCTATCTATCTATCTATCTATCTATCTATCTATCTATCTATCTATCTATCTATCTATCTATCTATCTATCTATCTATCTATCTATCTACATTTTATCTGCTTATCAATCTAGCTTTTTGTCTGTCTGTCTGTCTGTCTGTCTGTCTGTCTGTCTGTCTGTCTGTCTGTCTGTCTGTCTGTCTGTGTTTGACTATCAGTTTACCTTTTTGTCCACAATGTGGCCATATTGTTCATATAGTGTAGATTGCGATCCAAGTACTAAGAACTAACGACAATAATTTAACTAATAATCCAATAGGTATGTGTTAGAATCATTCTTATTGAAATCTGGCTCGTAACCTGTGGCACAGTGAAGTAGATTTTCATGTATTAGAAGACGACGTTTCATCAGTCATGGATATAATTGAGATTTTGTTGTGTGGCTTGATCAGACATAATAATACTCACCGTCTCCATTCACTTTCACTGAGTCTCTCTTCAGGTATTGCAAATCACAGCCAGCCTGAGAACAACTGTTGTGCTGAAGATCTTCATTGATGCAGCAGACACTCCACATATACCCAAAGAAGACGCATCTGGAACTGGCAACTCACATCTGGGAAAAACCTACACTTCATTGACTTGATCCGGTCCATCGGATCCTTCTTTAGACCAGCTGTTCTGATGATGAGAGAGAAAAAAAGGGTCCTTGTTTGCCCAGAGGAAGTAATTGGGAATGTAAGTAGTTCAATGACATGTCGAATTGAATGGCAAAATATATTCGACCCCATGTTCCAAAAGCTACTTTCTTACAGCAATTAACTACACGTGGTTATTAGAAAGAAAAGAATAATATAAATACAATAAATCATATTTCAATGAAAAAATAAAAATATTTTAGTCAAAACTAGATTTGTCATATCTCATCATAAACCTGGGAATCATTTTGGAATCGCCTTTTCTGCACCTAAGAACCCTTTTCATTCACGTTTTGCACTTTTTTTTTTTTTTTTACACATTTTAGCTTTTAAAAATAAAATCATATTTGAATAAAAAAAACCCCCAAAAAACATGGTTTGTCATATATCATAAATGTAAAATAAAGTGCTTTATTTCTGTTAAAAAAAAATATACATATGCGTTTGTGTAAAAAAAAAATAAATA
The DNA here is from genome assembly GCF_946808225.1 of Silurus aristotelis. Lineage (NCBI taxonomy): Eukaryota > Metazoa > Chordata > Actinopteri > Siluriformes > Siluridae > Silurus > Silurus aristotelis. Next base: position 1,824,280 of record NC_139586.1, read on the forward strand.
AATAAAAAAAAAAAATAATAAATTATTTAATAAATAAATGCTTTTCTTTTATTTTAAGTCTAAAACTCATATGTACATATATTTTTTATATAATTCAAGTTTTTGCTTTTCAGGCCTTTATTAATGAACTACTCATAAATAAATAAAAAAGTTAAGAAAAATAAATAGGGGCATAATGGGGGGGGGGAATGAATGGGTGGCTGGGGAGAAAGAAAGTGGTTGTAAATGACACTTGCAGCTGCGATAATTTAAAGGATAAAATGTTCCAGGTTTTTAAGAAAATCTTCATTTAAATAAAAAAAAAATAAAAACAGTAATTAA